>NC_082692.2:82942799-83268737 GCF_949987515.2 Delphinus delphis | reverse complement strand
CCTATTGTCAAGCCAGAGCCCCTCTGCACCAAGAAAATCCAGTAAATGTCCCACATCTTCCAGAAAATTCTTCAGGACTTCTCTGACCCAGATCAACCTTACTGACATATTTTATATTGCATTTTTCATGTTCTACTCTGTGTCCAGTTTTTTTCCCCAAACATATACAGAGCACTTTTTGGACGCTCAGCCTTACGCTCTTCATCTCCCCTGCGGGGCTCTTCTTTGCCCTCCACCCTCTGTGTGGTTCTTTAGTGACTGTTTCACATGTACTGGCTTCCTCTCCGAAGAAATTATGTGCAGTCATGCGGGCCCAGCAAGCATTACTTTCTGCACTGCCCCCTTACCTGGGGTTCGTGGTGAATAGACAGTACTGCGTGGTGGTTAGGGTGTCGTCAGACCTGAGTTTAAAGATAGGCATGACCACTTTCTAGTTTCATATTCTTGGGCAGATCAATTAACCTCCCTGAGCCTCAGGTTCCTCCTCTGTAAAACGGGGACCCTTTCACTCAGCTGACAGTGAATGATCTGTTGCGATGTGCCAGGGGCTGAACTAGGTAAACACAGACGCTGGCCTCACCAGGCTTCCAGGCCAACCTCTTTCTCCCAGGAGAACAAAATGAGATGATAGCAAATGAAGCTCTTCCTTAGCTCAGGTCAGAGGGGCATGTAATAGACACTCAATGAATGTTACCTATTCAGTCAATATCTTCTATTTAATGAAAAGCAAGCAGTCCATTTGACACCAGAAGAAAAGTTAATTAAACCTCACACTGCACAAATACAATACTATACATCACTCCATCTCGAGGCTTTACTGATTTTGCTGTCTGTTTCATGTCAGTAGCGGTTACTCCAGGACCTGGGAAACCAAGACAGCCCTCTCGCCCCCGCGTTCCCATCTTTTTCTGTAGGCTAGTGATCAGTCAGAAGAAGGAGAAGGAGAAGAAGGAGGAGAAGAAGAAAAGGAAGAGGAGGAGAAGGAGAAGGAGAAATGCCAACACCAGGGTTACAGAAATTATAGTCTCTTCCAAATACTGACATTAGATGAATCAACTAAACATTCACCAAAATACAGAGCTGTATAATTGTGTAGTCACAAGATAATTATTTCTCAAAATGGATTTAGTTTAAAAAATGAATTCACTCATACTGTATAGAGTAGTGGGTGTGGTCATGGGACACACATTTAAAGCTGTCTGGGAAATATTTTCTCTCTGCCCTGTCAGTGTACCTCTGGGTCTCTACTTGCCAACCCATTTGGAGATAATAGGAAAACCTCAATGGCTCCTTCACCAACGGTCCTCCCTTTTTCCACCCCTTCTCTCCTTTGCTATAGTACACTCAGCATCAGATCAAGTTGGAAGCTCTGTCCCGTCACTTAGTAGCGATTTTGAGTTAACCCCTCTCTTCCCTTTCTTCATCTGTAAAGAAAGCACAACAAAACACTGCTGAATCACAGAACTGTTCTGCCTGGCATTGGATAGGCTTTCTCTTCTTCCCTCTTCTCTATCTGTCTCTGCCTCTCTCTGTCTTTCTCTGTCTTTGTCTCTCTGTCTCTTTTCTTTCTCAATACCTTCCCTCCCTCCCTTCCTATTTCTTTCTTTCAGGAGCAGAAACGCCAGTTTGCGGGAATCTCAAATTAAGTCATTAGCCAGACCCAGTCCCATCCCTGGCTAGATTCTGTGCTTCCCGCAGCCGCCGGTGTCTCATTCATTCCCTTTATTCTAAGGGCAGTCGAGTGTTGGGATGCTTGAAGCCACGGAGGCGGAATCAAGTCCCTCCCAGCGCTTTTGAGTCGGAGGGAGAGATGATAGGCGCGGGCTGGTGACCCCCTCCATTTCCCCCACTCTTGGGAGCGCCAGCCGCTCCGCGCCCTTTGGCACCAGTACCTTTTCTCTGTAGGGAAGGCAAGCCCAGCCCGCAGCGGCGCGGCGGGGGCCGAGAGCGCCCCCTCCCTTCCTCTCGCTCCCCCTCCCCTTCCTCCCCTCCCGATACAATGACTGGGCCGGAACAGCGCATCAGAGGAGTCTCATTGGCAGCGGCCGCCCCAGCCTCGGGAGAGGCGGCGGGCGGGGGCAGCTGGGGAGAGAGGAGCCCACAGCTGGGGCTGACAGCGAGAGGAGGCAGGCAGGACGGAAGGACTGCAGGACGCGAGGAAGGCGGCCCGGGGCGCTGCTTTAAGTGTGGATCAAAGCGAGGACGCGCGGCGAGCGACGGCGGGGGCGACGAGCAGCCCCGGGCTGGGGGATGCGGCGGGAGCTGGCTGCCCTGCGAGCCCGGGAGTCGGGCTGCGCGGCTCACGTGCAGAGCAGGAGCTTGGGCAGAGAAGAGGAGGAGAAGGAGGAAGGCAGACGCCGGGGAAGGCTCTGTGGAGAGCGGAGTTGCGGGGCTGGCGCAGAGCCGGGTCCTCAGGTCCCGCGCGGTGAGCAGCCGAGACAATAAAGTAGCGGACGACAGCCCCCCCGAGCGCCGGAGGCTGGAAGCAGCAGAGCAGGTAGGTGGGCGACTGCCCCGGGTGCCCCGAGCGCACAGCTAGGGGCGACCGTGCCACGCGGCCACAGCGGCGCTTGCAGTGCGCCCGGGGCGCAGCGCGCGCGTTTGGAGACCCCCAGTGGAGGTGCGGGTCCCGGGCGCTCCCGCGGGCAGGAAACCCCGCCCCACCGCTCCGCTGCTGCCTGCCGCCTCCGCCGGAGTCCCTTGGGCACTTGGTGCGGCGCTTTGGTCGCTTTGGTGGTTTGGAGACAGGAAGTTTGGCGGTTTCGGGGCGTTGGCGCTGGTGGGGCTTGCAGGCGCGCCGCCAGGGACCATGTGCTTTGGTTGCCGCGCGTTCGTGGGAGGTGAAGAGAAATGCTGATGAATCCCAGGTCGGGCTTCCCAGAGGTACTTTCAAAACGCGGCGAGAGGAGTGGAGGGGGGAAATCCCTTGCGTTTGCAGAGGATACTAAGGGTTTGGTTTGGCTGCCCTTTTCAAATAGGTGTGTCTGATCCTTGCCGCTCCTATGCTGAAGTGGCTGTATGCGTGTGGATCGCTCCCTATCTATTTTCTGGAGTATTTCACTTTTTACTTTCATCTGGTGAGGGAAAAACAAAGATGATATTTTGGGAAATGCCATTCGATTTGGACCTGGGGATGAACTCTTCCTTTGCGTTGAATGACTTGTGTTCCGAACGATACTGCTGAGCAGTGCCTGGTCTTGTTCACAAAAGGGGCGAGAGCTCGTACTAAACCTTCCCCGGGCCTGAGAAAGCTGCAGCAGGAGGAGGTCTCTCGTTCTCCTTTGTGTGGCCGCTTCCTTCCAGATGTGAGAGGGTTGGGCTAGGCGCTCCTGGGTGGGGTAATAATTATCTTGAACATTCCTGCGATCTGCTAGGACTTGTAAACATACCAGAGCCAACTCCTCTGAACTTTGCGAACCGACTTGGTCTACTTGCTGGTACCCAGACGGCTGCGTCTGGAAGGTGGCCCCTTGGTGGGGAAAAAGACCCTGGAGTGCTGACAGCCGCAGTCTTTCCAGAAAGGTGGTTGATCCTTCAAGGTTAGCTAGTTTCTGGATACCCCAGAAACTTGTCAACTCAGTTGGAGGTTGGGTACAAGATTTTAGCGCAATTCCTGGCTTGCTGTTTCCTGTCCTAAAGAGAATGGGTCTGTGGAGCTTCCATATCAAACGTCTGCAGGGGAAGAGAAGCAGCTTCGCCTTACTTAACCTCACCAAGCTGCTTGCTCTTTGATCTCCCACACACATACTGTTACGAATGGCGCTTAAGAGAGCTTACTATGGGACAGGCACCCCAATAGGCAGTTTTGGGGCATCGTAAATAGTCCACAGAGTGGTAAACTAAGCCCTAGAGCGAGGTTAAGTAACCTGCCATAAGTTACACTGGTGATTTTTGGTTTACATGAGGTCTGTTTCCAGATGCCAGGGTCTTAACTGTAACAGTGCCTCTAAAAAGGCTGTGCCGTGGTGGCATTGATGATGATGAAACAAAAATAATTACAATCACAACAACCATAAATACCTCCTGTGTTTTTCATAAGATTAAATCAGATGATGTTTAAAAGAGTGCCTGAACCAAGGTGAGCACTTAATGTATATTTTGGTCTCTAAATGTCATAAACTAGGTGATGGGTATACTGATGATTCTGTGAGTCTTCCTTCTTTTTTGTATATCTGCAAAATTGGAAATAAAGAGTAAATGTACGTGCACTCGCGCACACCACACATATTCACCTCTACCTTTTGAACAGTGCTTGTTACACTTCCTAAAAGAGGGTCAGAAGAATTCACGCAATTCCCAGAACTTCTTGAACAGAAGAGGTTTATCATTTCCTCATGACATCTGCAGGTATTAATTAAACACTTCATTTGCTTCAATTCAGTAACGCAGGTGGGATGCATTTGAACACTATGGTGATGGAAAATGAAGGAATCTACCTAAAATACCATTATAGTGAGGTCTGATTTTCATGATCACCTGGAGAGTTCTCAGAAGTCACCTCTCCTGGGTGTGCAAGTGATTGTCTTAAACTTCACTTGGTTTTGAAATGAATAATGGTTTTGAATTTCCATTTTCGCCGCCCGAAAGTTAATGGGCTTCTCAAACAGGCAGACAAATGTGTTTGAGCCTGACAGGCTGGAAAAGTGTGGGAGGAGTTAACTTTACAGCCACTCCAGAGTGGAAATGCAGAGTTTTCTCAGGACTGTTTATTTGACTGGCCTCTATTTCCAGCAAGCCTGAGAATCCGAGCTCTCCGTTTGATTCCACAGATTTAATCGAGACTCTGCAGTGCTTCTGAGCAGACAAAAAGGAAGTTTTGGCTAACTGACAATACAAATAAGGTACATGGAAAACAGTTAAAAATACCCTGTCTTGTCCAGCCTGCAGTCATTGTCTGAAATTTCAGGAACTCTTCATAGTTATTTTACACACGTAAGTGAAGGCATCAGGCTTATTATACTGCAAGGGATTTCTCTGTCTCTCTGTCCCTCTCTTCTTCCCTCCCCCACTTACTCCTTCTCTCTCCCTCCGTCCATCCCTCCCTCTGTCCTTCCCTCTCTCCCTCCCTCTCCCTAAATCTGCCCCAGAGATTTGATCTTATTATGAAGGCACTATTTTTACATATTCAGTGCTTGCTGAGGTTCACTGAAATTATTATCTTTAACCTGTAGATAAATAAATCACGTAACTTAGCTCATCAGCAAAACTTGGGTGTCTATTTCCTTACTTAGCTATCTCTCTTCTCTCTCTTTTTAGACATGGTTTTTGTTTTGTTTTAGAACTCCACTTATCTTTTTATTTTGTAATTTATTTATATTTAGGTCATTAAGATTTTTTTCTCCTGGTAAAATGTGTGTCCTGTGCGGTCAGAGAGAACTGGTGAGATAGCAGTTTTCTATTGCTAGATGCTTAATTTAGGGGCCAAACCTCCTGTTTTCCTCAATAACCTGATTAAAGTTATCGTGTCATTAAAAAAAAATCTCATTCTTCCTGGTGAAATCAATTTTTAACCTAATCTCATAAAACAGTGTTTTTCAAAATGAAGGTCATGAAATTTAGTGGGTCGCACCAGTATTTTTTTTAAAGTATTACAGGACAGGAAGTATCAGCATCGTCATATGTTAGTAAAGGTTCTGTAGTTTCATGAAACTTTGGGTCAGTCCTGTATCCGGGGCTGTGTGCAAACTCTGGGTTGCAGGATTAAATGTAATTCATACTGTGAGTTGCTGTCAAAAAGTTTGAAAGTCACTGCCACAGGGTGTGTTTGTATAATAAGTGACAAATACCCAATTTAAAGGGAATTAGGATATATATATATTCCATATATACAGGTTCGACTTTCTAAAAGGTACATAGGTAAGACTGACTTCAAGAGCATCTTGCTCGGGGCTGAACAGTTACTTCAGGATCTGATTCTTTTCATCTTTTTTTTTTTTTTGGCTGTACGCGGGCCTCTCACTGTTGTGGCCTCACCTGTTGCGAAGCACAGGCTCCGGACGCGCAGGCTCAGCGGCCATGGCTCACGGGCCCAGCCGCTCCGCGGCATGTGGGATCTTCCCGGACCGGGGCACGAACCCGTGTCCTCTGCATGGGCAGGCGGACTCTCAACCACCGCGCCACCAGGGAAGCCCTGATTCTTTTCATCTTAAGCTCTGCCTTTCTCTTCCTTCCTTTTGGTTCCTTGTTGGGTGGCAAGATGACTGTAGCAGTTGCCCGTTTACACAATTCCAGGTTCAAGTCTAACAGAAAAAGCATAAATCTTCCTTTCCCAGTTGTTGAGCAAAACGTCTCAACACCAGTTCTGATTAGCCCAATTGGCTTGGCTGGAGGAAACCCCAACGCCCTAGTGGTGGAGTCCTATCCAGGCCGTATGGACCATGGACGCTGGAGGCCTGGACCTCCAGATGAATACAGTTGCTGGAAAAGGGGCAAATGGATGCCGAGAAGTTGAATAGAGTTCACCACAATTTTCAAGTGCCTGACTCAGTGTAGGCTGATTTCTGTGCTCTTTGATGCCCCAAATGATGGAGGACGAACGGAATTATATTCAGGCACATAGGTTATCAATATTTCTCATGTGTGTAAGGAAAGCCTTAGCTGCCACTTTTACCACGGTCAATATCAGGACTTGGAGATCACAGTGCAGAGCAGGTCAAATTAATGGTGGTTTTTGTACCTTCCAGTGACACTGAGGGAAAAAGGCAGATATATTGATTTAAAACCCACTGTAGACCCTAGGTCTCTTTTTTGCATCTATGTGCAAATCTTGGAAGGCAATTATTTTAATCAATGTGTTGTGCAAATGTGGTGAAAGTAGTTCTTTAGAGTAGTGTCTTAGGCAAATTATTTGAAGAGTACACCTCCTTATGGGCCAAGGCGAATTGAGTTCTCTGCTCTGCAGCTCTTCATTTTGGAGATATTTATCCGTGTCTGTGTTGCTTCGCCCCTGGGGATGTGCTGCTTTTAATTGTGCTCTGTCACTTTAGGTACAATTATCCAGTGGGAAGGGGACCCTATTGTATGGGGCTGTGAGGATAATGTTTACTCCCAGCAGGGGATCCCCGGAAGTCAGGTGATCATGCTGGCTTGCCCCGGTCAGTCCTGGTTAATGTCTGAACCTCCAGTTTGAACAATAAAGTACATGGTCACTTCACCTATAAAGGCTATTTTAGGGGGCCATGATGAGGGGTCTTTTTAATAGATTAAATTATAAAGAACTCCTCTCACCAGACAAGATTAAATGGTAGCTAAGGATGTGTGCTCAAGTGGTAGAAATATTATAAAGGAAAGCAAAAAAGTGAATGCCGAAAAATCATGAGTGTGGTGGGTCTCAACCAGGGGTGATTTTGCCCCTCTGGGCACATTTGTCAGTGTAAAGAGAAATTGTTAGTTGTTGCCACTTGCGGGAGGATGCTAAAGGAATCTAGTGGGTAGAGACCAGGGTTGCTGGTAAACATCTTAACCATGCACAGGATGGTCCCCACGACAAAGAATTATCCAGCCCCAAATGTAGATAGTGCTGAGGTTGAGGAACCCCTGGACAGTGGTTACATTTGGAGGGGAGATAGGGAAAGTGTTTAGGAGTTTCTGGGGCAGCACAGCGATGGATACATGGCTTTTCACTTGGAGATAATTATGGAGCTGTATACTTATATTTTGTTCACCTTTTTATGTATGTTATACTTAAAAAATTTTAAAGCGTTAAAAAAATAAACTTCTTACCATAATTGAAGGGTGAAACTCCTGATGCCTGGTAGCAACTTGTTCCGATATAAAGACTAAGTAAATAATAGTAGAACTAATGATAATAAGAGCTGCTCACCTGTGCTGGGAATTACACTGCCAAGATTATGTAATATTTGTCAAATTGGCAAAGTCTGTGTGTTGACCAGTCTTTTACAGAAGAGAAGGATAGGTTGTGGTTATAAACGTTGGCTCTCATGTCAGATGACCTGCCCTCAAATCCAACTGCACCACTTACTAAATGTGTGGCTTTGAACAAGTGGCTTAACCTTTTTTGTGCCTCAGTTTCCTCATCTCTAAAATGGGGAGAATAAGATTTCCTACCTCATTGGGTGATTATGAGGATAAAATAAGTGTTTCATGCAGTGCCTGCGACATATTAAATATTCCGCAAATGTTAACTTTCTCCTAGCTTTGTGGAGGCTAGGAAGAAGTAGAAATAGCTATATTTTTTATCGAACACTATGTGTACCACATCTCAGTCTAAGCATTTTTCAGCTATTGTTTTCTTTATTCTTACGAATCCTGTGATCTGGGTGTTAAGGCCATTTGTTGTTATTACTCCCATTTTACAGATGAGGAAAACTGAGACTTAATGAAATTAGCAAGGAATAGAGGCTTAATTGCAACCCCAAGTCATTTTGACCCCAGAGCCTCTGCTTTCATTTATTGTGTCATATTGTTAGACTTGGAAGGGAGCTTTGAGATCAACTAACCTTCAAAAATGAGCCCCAAAGATGGAATGTGACTTGGCAAGTTATTTAGGGATGGTATAGGGCCAGAACCGAGGTTTTCTGCCTCCCACGACCATCTATATTTTGAGGATACATGCATCCATCTCACAGAGCAACCACGCTGAGTGGGAGCAGGCATGGACCAGGAATGCTAGATCTGGTGTTGGGGAGATGTCTTCTAATCCAGCTACAAAAAGTCTAGTGCTGTGTTACTGGCGGAGGTGAACCCCTGGTGAATATGAGTTAATTTTAGATGATAGATGGAGAATCATTTTACTTTAGTGATTATTTATTTATTTTAATGTGTACCCCCCTCCCCAATTTTTTTTCCCTCAGACCTTCAAACTTTATTAAATAGTAGATTTCTTTCGGCCTTGCCAAATAACTATTAACAGACAATATTATTGCTTAAGATGAGGCTAGCAAGACACAGTGTCAATGTAAAATCACTTAAAAATATATATTAGGTAAAACATAAGGTGGGTAGTGTTGAAAAATGACAAAAGCTACGAAGGGGAAGATGTGAATGACTGAAGTCCAGGAAATAGTGGACTAGAGCAATGTCTGTCCAACTCTGTGCACAGGAATCAGTTGGGAATCAGATACTGATTCAGTAAATCTGGGGCAAAGCCTGAGATTCTGCATTTCTAACAAGCTCCCAGATGATGCTGATAGTGCTGGTCTATGGACCAGTTTGCCTAGGAAGGGATCAGAGAATCTAGAAGATTCTTGGACATATGCTGGGTGCCATGGAGGATTCAAAGAAATGTAAGGTACAATGAGATATCACCTCACACCTGTCAGTGGCTATCATCAAAAACTCTTCAAATGACAAATGTTGGCAAGGATGTGGAGAAAAGGGAACACTCCTACACTGTTGGTGGGAATGTAAATTGGTGCAGCTACTGTGGAAAACAGTACGGAGGTTTCTCAAAAAGCTAAAAATAAAATTACCATATGACCCAGCAATTCTACTCCTGGGTATATATCTGAAAAAACAAAAACACTAATGTGAAAAGATGCATGCATCCCAATGTTCATAGCAGCATTATTTACAATTGCCAAGATATGGAAGTGACCTAAATGTCCATCAATAGATGAATGGAAAAAGATGTGACCACGCACACACACACACACACACACACACACACACACACAAAATGGAATACTACTCAGTCATAAAAAGTGAAATTTTGCTATTTCCAACAACACGGATGGACTTGGAGGGGTATTATGCTAAGTGAAATAAGTCAGAGAGAGAAAGACAAATACTGTATAACTTATACGTAGAATCTAAAAAAATAAAACAAACTGGTGAATATAACAAAAAAGAAACAGACTCACAGATATAGAGAACACATTAGTGGTTACCAGTGGGGAGAGAGAAGGATGAAAGGGCAAAACAGGGGAGAGGATTAAGAGGTACAAACTATTAGGTGTAAAATAAATAAGCTACAAGGATATATTGCATGACACAGGGAATATAGCCAATATTTTATAGTAACTGTAAATGGAGCATAACTTTTAAAAATTGTTGATCACTATATTGTACACCTGTAACATATACTACATCAACTATACTACAAAACAAAAAAACAACAACAAAAAAACCCACAAAGAAATGTAAGGGAATCCCGTTGTCCAGAAGCTTAAGCTAGTTGGGGAGAGAAGATGTGAATGAACGTGGGTGGTAAACTCCCCCATCCAGAGAAAGTGCAAACTCCCCCATCCAGAGAAAGTGCGACACCAAAAGAGAGGTACAGGGATGGTGATCTGCCCCAGAGTTGCTGCAGTGGGGTAGCAGGAGCGGGTAGGGTTTCACTTTGGCCTGAAAGATGTGTAGCAGCAAGTGGGGAGTTACCAGACAGGCTTGATGAGCAGGCCACGGAAGACTCCAAAAAATGCCTTCGCCAGCAAAGTGGAGATTTCAGGAACAATCTGATCAGTACACTGAAACGTTCCCTTAGGATAACCTCCCTTTTTAAAGAACAAGCCCCATTGCCCAGTCGTAATAGTCTGCATTTGTTGAGTCCCTATGAGTGCCAGCTACTTGCCAAGTGCTTTCCAGACAGTATGTATTTCATTCCATTTCCACCATGAACCACCGTAGCTCACACTTTATAGAGGTGAAAACGGAGGCTTGGAGAGGCTGCCTCACTACTCAAAATCACACATCTGGTTAGTGATAGACCTGGAATTCAAAGTCAACCGAGTCTGTGCTCTTGGACATCACACTGCAAGTGGCTCTTGGACATCACACTGCAAGTGGCTCTGCTTTGTGTTATCCCCGACAGTCACAGCCTGCGTGAGAGGCTCAGCTCTCGAGAGAGAGCATAGCTCACTGGAGATTCTAATGGCTTATCTTGTTTCAGGTAAGAATATTGCCCTCTAAAACAGATCCGGAACCCTCAGCCAAAGTTGATTATATTCCTTTCTGCCGTGCTGAATAAACTATGACCAGACTGGAGTTTTTAGCATTGTGACCTTCCATGAGAAATAAGTTCAAAACCCCCTCGCCCCCGCCTCGCTCCTGCAAATAAACACTGAATGTTTTGTTGCAATGAGAAGGCGCTTTGGAAATCACCAGGTAGCCTAGAGAGACAGTTATTGGAAATAATTATGCCTCTGCCACAGCATAGGGCCCATCACTGCCCTTCCTGATTCAAAAGGTCTTTCTGGAATACCAGCATCCACGTTCCAGCTGGAGCTTATGACAGCCGACAGCGGCGGTAGGGAACCCAACAGTGGATGAGGCCTGAGGATTGTTTTCCGGCTTCCCTTGTTGCACCTGACTGAGCCCATCCCATCAATTCAGTCCTCGAAAAAGAGCAGGGGGACCATATGTGACCTGAATGGGAGGCACGAATCACAGAGCCAGCTCTGGCCCTGGTTCATCCAAGTGTACTACTCCGGCAGGGTTCTCTGCCGGATGAAGGAGGAGCTGGGGAGAAAGGGGTGCGGTGACCCTGGGTGGAGAGTCAGAAAAGCTGAGTTCTGATCGCAACTCAACAGCAGACTGACCTTAGCCAGTGTTAATTACCTCGCTGGATTTATCAAGTGGGGGTGATCTTTACACTCTGAACCACCAGAAGTGCACCCAGACCTTCAAATCGTATGAAAGATTTGCACTTTATTCACAGCCGTTGCACTGTTCTCACTTTAACTTTTTTTAAAAAGGGCTCAGAGAACACACTAGTGATTACTAATGTGCAGAGGATGGGGGAGGGGCGAGATAGGCATAGGGGATTAAGAGATAAAAACTGCTATGTATAAAATAAATAAGCTACAAGGATATATTGTACAGCCCAGGGAATATAGCCAATATTTTTTTGGACTGTGTTTTTATTTATTTATTTAAAGAAATGTCTAAAACTTAAAATGGATTGATTGATTCATCGCGGCCGGGTCTTCGTTGCTGCGCGCGGGCTTTCTCTAGTTGCGTTGAGCAGGGGATACTCTTCGCTGCCGTGCGCGGGCTTCTCATGGCGGTGGCTTCTTTTATTAAGGAGCACGGGCTCTAGGCACGCGGGCTCAGTAGTTGTGGCTCCCGGGCTGTAGAGCGCAGGCTCAGTAGTTGTGGTGCACGGGCTTATTTGCTCTGTGGCATGTGGGATCTTCCTGGACCAGGGCCCGAACCCATGTCCCCTGCATTGGCAGGCGGATTCTTAACCACTGGGCCACCAGGGAAGTCCTGTTTTTTATTTTTGGTGACACCCGCACGGCTTGCACGTTCTTAGTTCCCCCACCAGGGATTGAACCTGGGCCTTAGGCAATGAAAGCATGGAGTTCTAACTGCTGGACTGCCAGGGAATTCCCTAGTCAATATTTTATAATAACTTTAAATGGAGTATAATCTATAAAAATATTGAATTACTATGTTGTACACCTGAAACTAATGTAATATTGTAAATTAGCTATAATTTTTAAAAAGTCTCAGATAAATAAATGCGTTTAAAAGAGGTTCTTTATCAGTAGCGTGTTGGTGGAACATTTCAGTAAAATTACTTGCTGTGTAGTAAAAATGAGCCTTGGTGTAACTTGTTCTATCAAGTAACCTTTCAGTATTTAAAGAAATCTCAAAACATTAAGATAGTGTGACTTCTTTGATAAATCAGGAAGGTTAAGGGTATTTGAGGCAATCACAAATGAACTGATTGCATCCATTTAAACATGCAACTTGAAATGCAGGCTCCTGATTAGGTAATGAAAACCATGTGCCCTTAGACTGGGAACAGAGAGCCCAGTCCCAGCGGGGCCGTAAGACTCAAATTGAGGACATATCATGGTAATTTGCTCCAACTGTGTTAAATTAATTCAATTTGTATTTTGAAGAGAAAAAAAGAAGCGTGTTATTTTATATACCTCCCTGTGCCCAGTCTAGCTGTACTTTCACTTCCTAAAGAATGGGCTGTCCAGTTTACTAGAAGTCAAAAGTTTGATTCAAACAAATTAAGAGTAAGAAAGCACTTTTGCAATGATTCAGCTGCTTTGAACAGTTCAAGTCTTGAGTGGTTCTTGATGTACTTTCTAGCACTGAGCTTAATTACACTTGGAAAAGCGTACTGGAAAACTATCATCGGTCCTTTTTAGATTTCAGAGAAAAGCTGTGAAAATGATAAAGGGTATTTAAAAATTGACAGTTTGTCAGCAAGTGTTCATGCTATTGGATAGATTCTTTCACTCTATAATAAGAGGGGAAAATGTAACTTTGCCTTCTTTCAGAGTATACAATGCAAACTCTCCCCTCCCTCCTCCCCCCTCCGCCACTTCTCCTACAGTTTCATTTGTATAGTATTGTCAAGGAATAAGAAATTTGTTTCACTAAAGTGATTTCTCCAGGTGACTAAAGCTTACCTCTGCCCACCTACATTATTTTTTTGCTTGAACTGTTTCTGATGGAAACATGGCACCTGCTTCTTTACTTTTTTGCCTGGAACATCACTTTTCATTCCTTGCCATCATCCTGTTACTCTTTGACAGCTGACTTGTGTGGGGCTGAGAGCCTCTGCATAAATAATATCGTATTTCTATTCTTTTGTAGGTGCCATTATTCCCAATAATAGGGTTCCTCTGAGTAGTTAGCAAATCCCAGGCAGGGTGCTAAGAATGTCATCTTCAGTATAGTCTCGGCTAATCTGCCAAACACTCCCGCCCCTGAGAAATGGGATTATTCCTTCTATTTTATGGGTGAGAAAATTGAGATTTAAGAAGCTAGTAGTGAGTTGTGGAGTGGGGATTTGAACCTGGATCTCTCAGTGAGAGATGCCTGTTGATAGGTAATACAAGAGTTGCCTCTGTTTCGCTTCTCTGCATATTTCTGTCTCTCTTCCTGCTTTTAAAACCTTCACCCAGGTAAGAGCCCAAGATGAGGTGTGTGCCTCTTTTACAGGGCATTTATTGGTATCTTCTTCCTTGAGTGTGGTTATGAGAATATTTCTGCTGATTGCGAGGTTCCCAGGCATCTTCTGCACAGGTGCAGTTTCGGGAAGTCAAACCTGTGAATTCATTACTATGTGGGCTAAGGCTTTGGGTAGATTGATTATAGGATTTGCTGCATTATGGTTTAGTGACATAACCAAGAAACCTGCAATCAGAGGAATGCCTGGCAAGTCTATAACTCAGGGGTCAGCACACTTTTTCTGTGAAGGGCCAGGTACTAAATATATAAGGCTTTGCAGGCCATTTGGGTTGCAGCTACCCAAATCTGTCTTTGCAGGGCAAGAATAGCCACAGATAAAACATAAAATGATGCATGAAGCTCTATTCCAATAAAACTTTATTGACAGAAACAAGCTGTGGGCAGGAGTTGGCCTGTATCTCAGTAAGTATACTCAGTATCTCAGTAAGATACTGAGAGCCATGCGCAGGACAAGAGAAGCACTACATAACTTTTTGTGAAATTAAGAATCGCAATGAATCCAATTTCTAGTGAGCTAAAATACCATAACACGTTGATGGAAAGAACGGAGACTTCCTTTGCTCTGAGTGAAGTGGAGGGCAGTGATAGTTCCCGTCGGGTGGATGGATGTGTGGCAGGAGAGGATGGCTTTGTGAAGCCTTAGTGAGGGCAGCTCAATGGGTCAGACAAGGCTGTGGCCCGGGAGTTACGGGAAGTGGGCTCCACACCACAGACAGTCTTTGACTTACAAGTCACTTCCCTTTAGGGCCTTGGTTTCTGCATGCATGAAATAATGGGGTTCACCTTGATTAGTGGATATAGGCTGGCTGCTCACAGGTTGCATTCTGCCTACAGAGAATTTGATTAGTTCCTAGAGTGTTTTTTAAACATTTGAAATCATCATCAGCAACTATGAATCAGGAGATTCCACAAAAATTCAGGATTCCTGGTTTTTGTTAAAAATTCAGAAGCTCTAACAACACTGGTTGCATTCCTGCCTGACAGCTGTGGACCGGTGCTGGGGCATGGCGGCCCATGGGCTCTATTATGGACTGCCGTAGCAGAGGGTGTACGTGCCCAGTCTGTACCCTGGCCCTGGCCTTGGCCTCTCGGTCAAGCCAGCTTGACTTCCCACCACCTCTGCCTGCATTCATTTGTCTGAGGACTTTCTCTGACTGTGGAAGTGATGGTTTGGAAGTGCTGGGGAATTAAGACCCGTCTCTCCAGTGATGAAGGGTTTAGCATCTGGACATTCCAGCTCCCTTGCCCATCTGGTAGGATAACTAAGGTGAATATTCTGCACCATTTCCTAGAGTTTCCCCATGGCATTAAACCCTGGTCACTCATGGTGATAGTTGATTTAATAGGACCTTTTAATTAATTAATTTTAAAATTGAAGTAGAGCTGATCTAAGTGTTTCAGGTATATAGCAAAGTGATTCAGTTATAAATATATATATTCTTTTCCAGATTATCTTTATACTTACATATATATGTATGTATATATTCTTTTTCAGATTCTTTTCCAATATGGGTTATTACAAGATACTGAGTATAGTTCCCTGTGCTATATAGTAGGTCCTTTCTATCTATCTGTTTTATATATAGTAGTGTATATCTGTTAATCCCAAACTCCTAATTTATCCCTCCCTGCCTTTCTTCTTTGGTAACCATTAGTTTGTTTTCTGTGTCCTTTAGTCTATTTCTGCTTTGTAAATAAGTTCATTTGTATCATTTTTTAAGATTCCACAGCTAAGTCATATATTTGTGTTTCTCTGTCTGACTTCACTTAGTGTGATAATCTCTAGGTCCATCCATGTTGCTGCATTATTTCATTCTTTTTTTATGGCTGAGTAATATTCCATGGTAAATATATATACGACATCTAATAGGACACTTTGTTTTGATGACCTTCCCTTTCTTGTTTCATTTCCCCTAGTCTCCCACTGCTGTTCCCAGGGATGAACTCTCAGATAAACCTCAGATAATCACCCCACATTTGACCCCTTGTCCAGGGTCAGCTTCCAGAGGAAATCAGACTAAGAAAACCATAGTCCCTGCCACTGAGGCCAAATGAGAATTGCCCTTGTTTTTCATCAGGCTTGGGCAGTTTTTCTTGGATAGAGAAACAGTTGTCCATCCCATGTCCTTCAAAAGAGGGAAGGTAAAGGAGTGAATGGGCTGAGGATTTCTAGAAGAAGGGGAGTTTATTTCCTTGTGTAAGTAAAGAATAGAAAGTTTTTATGCAAGTGATCTTTACTTATTGAAGTCTTGTTACCAAACCAGGTTTTTTTGCCCAATTCTCAGCAAGCCAAAACTCTGAGACACCTTGCAGCAAAGAGAGTTTATTCTAAGGCAGCCGAACGGGAAGATAGGAGAACAAATGTCAGATCCGCCTCCCCGAAGGCAGGGGGCTCAGGGTATTTATGGGATGAAGAATAAAGTGGCAGGGCTTCCCTGGTGGCGCAGTGGTTGAGCGTCCGCCTGCCGATGCAGGGGACACGGGTTCGTGCCCAGGTCCGGGAAGAACCCACGTGCCGCGGAGCGGCTGGGCCCGTGAGCCATGGGCACTGAGCCTGCGCGTACGGAGCCTGTGCTCCGCAACGGGAGAGGCCACAACAGTGAGAGGCCCGCGTACCGCAAAAAAAAAAAAAAAAAAAAAGAATAAAGTGGCAGGGCAGGGCAGTCTGAGGTGCGGGGAGTGTGGGAGAAGGTGATTGGAAAAACAAAGGGTCACCAAAAGGACACTAGCACATGCCTAATTGGAGGGTATGCGGTCCTAATCCAGTCTTAACTGGCTCAGCTTAAACTAGACACAGGTGACTCCAAGTTCCTGGAAAACAGCCCTGGCAAACATCTTATTGTTTAGGTTACATACTGCTAGGAAGACATGCAAGTCTTTGCTAGCAACAACTATAACGACCTTGATTAGTGAGATGGATTTGACTCATGATTACCCATAGTTTCAGCCTTGCCTCTATGGGTATCTGAATTTGTGATTCCTGCAATAGAGGATCCTTAAAATGGGACTATTTGATGGGGTATTTTGTGAGAAGCAATCCACATCTCTAGATTGTGATTGGTGAATTGTTTTAACCTGCCTGAGGAGACTTGTATTTTAAAAGAGGCAATTTGAGAGTCAAATTTGTTTTCTTATTGGGTGACCAACCATCCCCGTTTGCCCAGGGCTGCGAAATTTCGTGGGATGAGGGACTCTTTGTACTAAAACTGGGAAGGTCCTGGGCAAACTGAGATGAGTTGGTCACCCTATTTTAGATGCAGGTCACACACAGGACCTTTCAAAGTCCAACCTCTGAAAGATGATGTCCCTCCAGTACATATATATTTCAAAAGAAAATTATATTTTAAAAATGACTCCAAACTTAAATGTATGCTAAAATAAAACAGCTGTGTCTAGATTTCTAACTAAAAATTGGAGTGAGTTTAAGAGCGTGACTTTGGTTTTGCTTTTTGTCTGTACCTCTGCTTGCCGTTTGGACTTGGCTGGCTGTGGGGTCACAGAACACTGTTAGTTAAGGGAAGAATGGGTTTGGAAACATTCTGTACCTCTTCCTTTTCACAGCCTCTACTCAGTCAGTCAAGCAGGGGCTCGGCAGGCGTGCTCCCCACATTTGAAGCTCTGGGTTCTCTCTTCGGGGGTGAAAGGGCACCTGGAACAGTCACCTCACCTGTGTCTAAGGGGAAACCACTTACATGTGCATTTTGCTCTGCCCTGGGTTCTCTCTCATCTTTCCTCTCCTGGGTGTTCATCTATTTTTAGTAACATTGTGTGCTTTTTTTTTTTTTTTTTTTTTTTTTTTTTTTGCAGTAGGTGGGCCTCTCACTGCTCGTGGCCTCTCCTGTTGTGGAGCACAGGCTGCGGACGCGCAGGCTCAGCGGCCATGGTTCACTCCGCGGCATGTGGGATCTTCCCGGACCAGGGCACGAACCTGTGTCCCCTGCATCGGCAGGCGGACTCTCAACCACTGTGCCACCAGGGAAGCCCCTAGTAACATTGTGTTTTAATCAGAGATGAACTTGTGAAGATCTTTGCACCCAAATTAGACGAGTGTGTCACAGCTGAATGAGAGAGAGGGAGAGTCATGCCCCAGTCTGAGGACATAAACAGCAGAGAGTGTGAATGCACCAAGATCTGGGAATCTCTGTAAATCAGAATCCAGATGTGTTGTCTGCACAACACAAAGTGAAAGGAAGACCTGGGAATTTGAAGGTTAAAATGATTTTATGTATCAAATGAGGTAACTTTGACGGTGAAGTTGATATGTGAGGGTTAGTGGGAAAGTTCTAAGTAGATCTGGAGGCAGAAAGATACGTGTTTGAATCCAGGATCTGTCACCTAACTGCATGATTACCTTGTGAAGGTCAGGAAACCTTACTGAGCCTCCGTTTTCTCACTTATAAAATGGAGATAAGAAGGAAGGAAAGCTTACTTTTGTTGAGTGTTTGCTATATATTAGGGTCATTGTAGGCATTAGAGGAATTGTTTCATTTGAGAGTTTACGGTCCTGCGAGGTTGCCCCGTTTTACAGATGAGGAAATGGAGGCACCAAACAGTCAAATAATTTTCCCAGCATTACTCAGCTGCTCAGGGATGAAGCCAAAATTCACATCTGGTTCAGGCTGTCTCCTGAGCCTCTGCCAGCCTGTTCTCCCCATGGGGATCATAACTTACTCCTCATGCTGGTGGTCTTATTTGGGTTCATCCAGAAGCATATCCTAAGATAGACTGCAAGTAGTTTGTTTGGGAAGTGCAGGAAACACCAGTAGAGAAATCAGGAAATGAGATAAGGAGTGGAAGGCCGCCCAAAACAAGTGTTAGCAGTTTAACTACCACAGTGGGCCAGTAGTGCGCCATCCCACTGGAGAGACTCAGGAACCAGCATAGTGCATGTGCCTTAGAATGATCCCATCTGAGGGGTGAGGGAGCTGGGGTATTTATACTCCAGCTCCCAAGAGTCATTAATTGAGGGCTCCTTCTGGGAGGTGAAGTATTTATTCCTAGGTGTTTCCCTGGTATCCTGTGCTTGGCAAAGGAGGACTGTGAGTCCAGGAAAGCTCTTGGCAAAGAAATGCAGGTCTGGCAGTTGGAAAAGGCCAGTGTGTCTTGAAATGGTAAAGAGAAGGGGCTGTGGAAGCAGCACATACAGCACCTACTACAGTGGTTATTAGAAATGGTGACAGTATGCACAGTGGCAGGCTTAGGGCCACCATTTATGGAGGGTTTACCATGATTACGTAAATTGACAGTAAAGGGACTTTTGAAGGCTTAGCATGAGTCTTGTGAATCATTGCTTGACCTAGAATTGTTCCCAGGAACCCATATTAAGACCTGCATGGGGTCAGCCTGCGTGTATTAATCATGAACTTCTAATAAATTCCAGGCCTGCCCAGCCCTCCACTTTGGACCCTTTCAGAAGTGGGTCCCTCCACCTGAGGTCCATCGAAACACTTGCCGCCTTGGAGTCTGGGTGCAGAGGGAGGAGCCAGACTGGGTGCTTTGGCACGAAGACCGAGAAACCTCCTCTCTGTGTCCAGAACCCAAAGTTTACCCACCCTTTGTGCTCAGGGGAAGGGAGTTCCAAAAAGGATTGTGAGCTAAGAGCAAGGAGGGATAAATGTAGCTGGGCTGACATGATTAGCAAGAACTTTTTTGTTTTTCTAAAGAAGATAACAGCTCGTTTTCCTGCCACATCTTACGGTCACTTTTTCTTCCAGGATATAACTATTGAGTACTATAGCAGTTATAGTTTCCAGTGTCTCTCTTCCTTCCTACCCACCCATTATGGAAGTTCTCCATTTTGTGTGGTCTTGGTGGGGTAGTGCCCACCTTTCCATCTGAACCAAAGAAACCAGATTGTTCCTCTCTTCATGTGATGCAGTCATGAAATGTGGCAGAGACTGCTTTTCGTCCCCCCAAGCCCATTTCCCTTCCTTTTTTTAAGTAATAACCCCCATCCTTTGGGTTTTCTCTGGGCACATGGCTGCCAAGACAGGGACTACATTTCCCAGCTTCCCTTGTGTCTGGTGTGGCCACGTGACCAAGCTCCGCCTACATGAATGGGAGAGGAAGTGATTTATGCAAGCTTATGAGTTGTTCCCAATGGAAGGAAACACCTTCTTGTTCTTGCCTCCTTCCCTTGAGCTGGAACAAGGAGGCAGTGGTGAGCCCTTGTCAATAATGGGGGTGAGGGCAGTATTCCAGGTGTTGATTTACAACCTCGGGGGGTCCCCAGGTGAAACCCGAAACTGGCCTTTGTACGCGGAAGGCAAGGAGAGACGGAAGAAAGAGGCAGATGACTCCAGACTGGTAGGTGGCAGTTGTAATAGTTTCCATGGTCCTCCTTCTCTTTCTTTATCTTTTAAAAAGAAAAACCCAGGAAGACGCGTCAGATTTTTGTAAATGAAGGTACGACAAGGGTGTGGCCAATTTTGCTTTGTGACCTTGTGCAGAAGATTTTGTGATACTACCTATATATCTTTACACACATGTATATATATCTATATCTATGTATCTGTATATCTATATATCTGTATGTATCCCAAACCGGCAATGGGACTTTTTTTATATAGCAAATAAATATTATTTTTTTCCTCCACCCACTCTCTCCCTGCATACGCACATCCCCACTTTATCCTTGCTCCTTTTCCCTTCCAACCATCCTTGCCCCTGGCTACATAGCCTCTGTACTCCTTTCTGATCTCTGCTGTCCCATCCCTGGAAAAAGGTCTGGAAAGAGAGTCATACTTGGGCTCTGAGGGAGGGTGAGAGGGAGGTCGTTCCCGGCTCTTCAGTGTGTGTAAAACAATAGGTTAAGATAGCGACAGACTTCATTCTTAAAGTTCACTTCTTGATGGGTCATTGTCAGACCCAAAAAAATTATTATTAGCTCTTTTTTTTTTGTAAATTTATTTTATTTATTTATTTTTGGCTGTGTTGAGTCTTTGTTGCTGCACGCGGGCTTCCTCTAGTTGCATCAAGCGGGGGCTGCTCTTTGTCCCAGTGTGTAGGCTTCTCACTGAGGTGGCTTCTCTTGTTGGGGAGCACGGGCTCTAGGCCTGAGGGCTTCAGTAGTTGTGGCTCACAGGCTCTGTAGTTGTGGCTCGCGGGCTCTAGAGCACAGGCTCCGTAGTTGTGGTGAATGGGCTTAGTTGCTCCGCGGCATGTGGGATCTTCCCGGACCAGGGCTCGAACTTGTGTCCCCTGCATTGGCAGGTGGATTCTTAACACTGCGCCACCAGGGAAGCCCCAGTTATTATTAACTCTTGGTGAGAACTTTGAGTAAAGATATCTTTTCTTACTTTCCTTTTTTACATTATTCTTTCAAGCCTGCATCCTTGAAATGGCTGAGTGCAGGAATGGTGGGTGGAATATACATTCCAAGGATGGAAGGGGTGTTGAGGAGCCTCCCATTGTCTGGGCCCAGCTCATGGGTCACCCAGCAAGCATGCCCTCTCGATGACCTGCTCCAACGCCAGGACAGGGTAGAACATCAAGGTGGAAGGGGTTTGGGTCCCTCTACCTCTGTGTGGGGCAGAGCTCTGCTGCCAGCCCCTGCCCTCTGCTAGACCACTCTCTCCTTGGACTTGGACTCAAAAGAGAACAAATCTATACCACTCTTGCTTGGTCTCTGCTCTAACCAAGAACCTATGTTGTGACTGATATTAAAGTATTGACACCTGACTTAGCCTCAGCCAGCTGAGAGTTACTGGAGAGATCATGAGGGTTGGCGCCAGAAGACCTGGGTTTAATCTTAGCTCTGCCACGTACTACTGGGATGGTGTTGAGTAAGAGACTAGCCTACAGCTCCTCTGCGACTGTGGCATGCATTACCAGATTTAATTCTCGGCAGAGAGCCTCTCGGGGTAAAAAGCCTGGCCCGGTGCTTGCCACATAGTCAACAATCAGTGAAAGTTGGTTCTTGATGTTATTCATATCACTGTTAATTATTCACAATGCTGAGTGGTTGCTGACCAACTCAAGCAGTGCTGGTAACTTTATACCTGCTGGCTGTCAGGTCTGGACTTAGTTTTGCCAATTTCTGAAGGGGCTGGGTGACCATGGCAAATGAGCAGGTCAGCAGAAACCATATGTTCCGTCAAGCTCTTGTGGGTGGCATTTACTTAACTTGGGTAAAGGATATGTCTTATGATGAAGTGGACAGGCTTCCTGGGGTGGTGCCTTCTGATCCCTCACAAAGGGTGAGGGAGGAGGTAAGGGTGGGGAACCAGCTGGTCAGGAGAGAACTGAATCTTTCCCGTGACTAACCTGGGAAGCCACATCTTCAGTGCCTGCCAACTGCTGGTGGCCTACCTGATACCCACTTCCTCCACTCGGGGTAAAGAACCCCAGTCTTATTTGAGGTGGTAGCGTGCTTTGGTATAAAATTAGACTACATTTCCCTGCCTCCCACACTATTAAATATGGCCGGGTTACCATGTGCTGGCCGGTGAGGTTTAAGTAGTGTTCTGTGGGATGTTCAGCTCCAGGTGGGAACTGACTCAGGTGGGAGACTTGCTCTTTTGCCTTTCCATCCTCCTCCCCCTCCTGCTGCCTAGAACATAGAAATGATGGCTGGAGCGTCAGCAACTGTTTTGTGACTTTGAAGGCAGAAACCATGGGTTCAGGAAGGCAGTCGAAGATTTTCTGCCAGAAACAGCTCCCCTACCCGAATATCTGAGTGCCGCCCAAAGCTCCTTCCCACCATTCTGGCTTTATGTGTATGAATGAGCCTTGGTCTCATTTTACATTACGTACTTCAAAAGCCTTCAAGACTAAAAGCCCCATGCTAAAGAACTGCATAGCTACTTCTCTTATCTTCCTGTGGGGCTGGATTAATTTCTTTATCCTTCTTGCAAACGCCTAGAGTCCAGCTTCCCAGCTAAATAAGCATATGATACCACCGTTCTGTCCTCTGCACTTAGGGCTGAACATTTGGGTGCTTAACTGCTCTCTGATTGTTTTGACTTGTTTAATGGCCTTTCAGGATGGTCAGAAAGTTTTTTTTCCAAATACTGTAACACTTCTTGTATTTGCTTTTCTGAATACGTGGATGGGTTCCCAATGATTGTTCCCTCAGAGGAAGGGTCCTTGGAAAAGGCCTTAGAAAAATATCCGATGGGTATCCTTCTCTCCTCTGAACTGTGACGCAGGGTAGATGTCTACAAGCTGTACCTTTGCCACAGCCCATTATTAGCTGGCTTCTGGTTAGGCTCTGTGAATGGAGTTGTTGACCACAGATGGGGATGGGAGAAGGGAATTATTTCGGTTTTCATCTCAAGTTGGCATCTTCGCAGCAGCTATAGACATCATGGTGCTTCAGCCGGGAAATGTGTACTTGAGTGGGAAGACTGACCCAGTCCCATATTTACAAACAATGTCATCTGAAGGCTGATGGACAGTTTTCACCAAACCCCATTTCTTTTACCTCCTGGGTGGCACACAGAGAAATTACACTGCTCAGCCTCTTCAGCTGGAGTATCAGGGTGGAGGAGAGGAGGAGGCTGATTTCTGACCAGTACAATGAGGGTAGAAGTGTTATATGCTGTTACTGTGTCTGGTCCATAAAAACTGCCTCCAGGGGCTTCCCTGGTGGTGCAGTGGTTGAGAGTCCGCCTGCCGATGCAGGGGACATGCGTTCATGCCCCGGTTCGGGAAGATCCCACGTGCCGCGGAGCGGCTGGGCCCCTGAGCCATGGCCGCTGAGCCTGCACGTCCGGAGCCTGTGCTCCGCAACGGGAGAGGCCGCAACAGTGAGAGGCCCGCATACCGCAAAACAAAACAAAACAAAACTGCCTCCACTACTTTCCCGACCTCCCCCGCCCTCATTTGCTTTCTGGATACAGAAGATCTGGTGCCCAACTTAAGGTCCTTGGGATTGACAGACTCACTGGAAGGAAGGAGCCTGCGATGCCCAGACAACTTCGGGAAACAGAATTCCTTTCTTCCCCCTAGCTGTCCTGCACTGGATCATGACACGATGAGAAGGCAACCTTTAATGTGCTAATAAGTGAATTAATTAAAGTACCACTAAGCATGTTCAGACTTCACAGCTTGCTAAAGGGTTCATCATTCATTCATTCAGGAAACACTTACTGAGTGAGTGCCTACAGTGATTGTGTGAGGGACCATAAAGACTGAGGGAGTGCAACTTGGGGAAGAAGTGTACCTTTGAATTAGCAATGAAGGGAAGCCTGTCTCTGGAGTCTGTGTTTCATCTGAACCAGAAGGCTGAGAAGGAAGCCGTTATGTGAACACCTGGGGGGGCGGTGAGCATTCCTAGCAGAGGGTGTGGCTAGTGCAAAGGCCCGGGAGTAGGAACGTGCCTGGTAGGTTTTAGGAATAGAAAATGGCTGGAGCAGAGTGAGCAGGGGAGAGGGTGGTGAGGCGAGATTAAATCATGGAGGGCCTCGTACACCACGTTGGTTGAGCGTTTGTATTTTATTCTGAGTACAATGGGAAGCCAATGGAGTGTTAAGCAGAGAGGTGACGTGATCTGATTCACAACAGCATGGAAGTGCTGATTCCCCAGGATAAAATAGACACTCACTCCAGACAGAACTAAGGATGTTCTGGGAATACCTAGAACAATGTGAAAACAGGAGAGTGCTGGAAGCCTAAACAAGCACCATTTACATTCCAGGGAAGGCCAGGAGAGATTGATAAGCCTTTCTATAGTTTTCTGCCTTTCATTTTTCTCTTTCATCATTATTATTGAGCTTCTCCCTAAAGTACAACTGGAGATGAGTACTTGGGTGCCTGGAGGAGATCTCAGGGAGAAGGGGCAGGGGTTTTCTAAACAAGTGTCGACTGAAAAAAAACGCACAACGTACAAGTTGAGAATTGGTGGATTTGCTGAGGGCTTGAATCCTGGGAGACAGCCTCTCAGATAGCACTGAGGGACTATTCCAAAGAGCTAAGAGAGGGGCCAGAATATCTAGGAGTTTTTGCAACAAAAACCAGGTAGTCAGGACATCAAAAGATTACTGTTAATTAAAGAAAAAAACAAACATCTCAGGTTAATGACTTTGGTACTTTTCTTTGTATGGGAAGATGCAAGCGTCTGGGCTTATTGACGTGCACCTTGACTATCTAGGGCTAGTATCCTGTTTTTCTCCATCCTGAATCTGCTCAGGGTGCACAGTCGGGGGCGGCTTCAGTGGCTTGTGGCTTGATGGCTGCAACATCCTTTGTCTGCTGAGATGGCACGTGACATTCTTCGTCCACACCAGGACGAAGACACATCATCACCAGCGGGCAACTGCACCTCAGTCCCACTTGGGGATACTCTCTGAGATGCCATACAAAATGCGCTTTAGAATTTTCTACCTGGTGGGAGGAAAAGAGTATTTTTCCATCGGGTCTTGCCCTCCTTGAGCAAGGTTGCTTTGTGGGTGTAAGCTGCCTCATATTTCCAGGTTCACTCAGGCCTCACACTGAGTGCTTCTGCCAGGCTCTTACGCCAAGCCCTAGGGTAGGAAGCCCCAAGATCTTTCCCTGTAGGCTTTAGCATTAAATGCTCCTTTAAAATGTTGGGTTTTGATTCTACAAATGTCAGAGAAGCTAACCAGAGAGAAAAAGGGTCTGGGTAAGGAAAATATATAGAAGATGGCAGCCAAAAAGCCAACAAGAGCCCTGAGGCATGGGAAGGAATAGAAGGTTGCATGTGGGAAGAAATAAGAGGTAACTCTTTCTCAACAGAGAATTTTGGTTGTTGGGCAGTGTGTTCTCTGTCTGTCTGTCCGTCTGTCTCTCTGTCACACACACACACACACACACACACACACACACACACACACACACAGTACAAGCCATATGGAGGGACTTTTGGATCCCCAAATATGCCACTCTTTTGACTTATGTCCTTTGTACAACGCCTTCCTTTGTCCGTCCCAGCCATACACACATACACACTTAGCCTGACTGATTCTCATTTATCCCTGAAGACCCTGATCTCCCTTTGATGGCTTTCCTTAACTTTCTAAACCTGGTAATAATATACACTGTCTTAGAGCTTTTTGATTCTAAGAACCAGACCCCCACTCAAAGAGTTCAAGTTAAAAACAACCAAACAAACAAATGAATGTAGGGTAGTGTTTCTCAGCATGTAATCCGCAGACTACTTACCTCCGGATCCCTAGGGTGCTGGTTCTAAGCACACGCCCCTGCACCCTGCTTACACCTGCTCAACCGGAAGTCTGAGGACTTGGCACATAAACAAGCTGCCTGGATGGTTCTGGTGCACATCCATTTTTAAGAACCACTGCTCCAGGAGAGTCTCCCATTGCTCTTTGCAAAGAGTACATACAGCCAGGTCTGAGAGGAACCAGAGCCTTGTCAAGCATCCTCCTAGATCTGTAGAAGTTTGATTTCTTGTTTCCCCACCAGTCTCCTTAGTTGCCCTCCTTTGCTTACACATGGCTCCCTCAATCCTAAACTCGACTCTTCCAACAGCCAACTGGCTTATCCTCAGAATCCCCATCCCCAATCGTGGATTGATCCAGCTTGGACCAGGGGTCATCCTTGCTCCAGCCACCTGTGGCCCAGGGGATGGAAGGGTAGACGGCACCTCATGGTACGTTCTCTGCAATGACCATAGACCAGGCAGTTTTTTAAGTAAAAGAATAGAAATTGTCATTTCTAGTGCAACATTCCATGGGGCTTTGACTTTCTCCTATTATAGCATTTACTGTCTAATCTTGTAATTGGCAGTATACTGCCTCGTATCCACCATCAGACTGACAAAAATCTGAGGACAAGATCCCCATCTTAAGGACTCTTATATCCCTAAAACTTAGCAGAATGCTTATCACCAAGAAGGGACACAATAAATAGTTACTGGATGATGTCAGTGCAAATGTACAGGAGCACATGATTCCACTAATTTTAAAAGTTTTAAATCAATTTTATTAAGGCATCATTTACATACAATGAAATACACCCATTTTAAGTGGAAAGTGGATAGTTTGATGAGTTTGACAAGTGTATGCATCAGTGTAACCATGTGTCAATCAAGATATGGAACATTTTCATCACCCCAAAAGTCCCCTCTCGCAAGGGGCCGCTTCTTAATTCTTCTCAATTTGCTTCAGAAGGGAGCAGTCCAAGCTCAGAGTCAGGAGATGGTTCTCAAAGTGTGCTCTCTCAAGTAGGAGCACCAGCCTTTACTGGAAACTTGCTAGAAATGCAAATCTTTGGGCCCAACCCCTGACCTGCAGAATCTGAAACTCTAGGGTTGGGACCCCACAATCTGTGTGTTGTTGGTGAAAGCTTAAGTATGAAAACCATTGCACTAGATCAACTGAGGTTTCTTTAAAATGGGCAACTGGAGTGGAGCCAGATGGGTCATGGAAATGTTTGAGACCCTGCCCTGGAATCAAAAGGAAGCTGATAAAGTGTTTTCTGAAGAAAAGGCTAGGTGGGGCCTGCAGGATGGATTTGAAAGCAGAAGGTTGGAGTCAGGAGGACCAGTTCCTTTTACAGCAGGCTCTGGAAGGCCCATTGTCACTGCAAATATATAGGAGTACATTGCTCCATTACTTGAGGTCTTTGGTAGTTTTGGAGTCTTCATGCAACGAGGCGTTTGAAACGACATTATCTTAGGATGAGATTTGGTGGTTAGGTAGTTTTCCTCCCCTTTGAAAGGATTCAGGTCATATGTCTGATCCTGATGCTATTTTCATTAGAATTTTTTTCCTCTATTCAACTCTGCCTTTATGATGTCCATTTTTAAAATTTATGTGTGTGATTTGTTGCTTTTTGTCCACAAGGTTGCTAGGCTGAAAAAATCAACCTGTTACAGGGTATAGTGGCTGGGTAAGTCATCACAGAGGAAAATGGAACAAAGGGAGTTTATTGTACGGATTGTATGCTACTTGAAAAGACAAGAAATACACACAGATTCTAGCTTCAGGAACAGTGTCAGCTGATGTGCAGACTTGGTTGGTCAATAGATTTTTAGGGAGAAGAGGAAAGGAAGTATGTGATTGCTTTGGAAAAAAATATGGGCAGAGCGAATGGATGCTAAAAAAGGTTATTTGAAACTTGGAAATATAGCAAAAAGATCACTGTATGTCTTTTCAACACGATACCAGAGCACTGTTCAATCAAGTACTCCCAGGGGTCATCCAACTCTCCAGATGAAGGTAACCTTAATTCATGATTAACTAGTGATTAGAGCCCAGATTATGTAAAATTAAATGTTAACTTGTTGAAAACTGGTAATATCCAAATGAGTTCTGTCTAGTAGACATTGTATTAGTTTCTGATTGCTGCTGTCAGCAAATGACCACAAATTTAGTGCCTTAACACAGCACAAACTTATTTTTTAAAATTAATTTTTATTGACGTATAGTTGATTTACGATGTATTAGTTTCTGCTGTACAACAAAGTGAAACAGTTATACATATATCCACTCTTTTTAAAATTCTTTTCCCATATCATTACGGAGTACTGAGTAGAGTTCCCTGTGCTGTACAGTAGGTTCTTATTAGTTATCTCTTTTTATATATAGTAGTCTGTATATATGTTAATCCCAATCTTCCAGTATCCCCCTTGGTAACCATAAATTTGTTCTCTACATCTGTGACGCTATTTCTGTTTTGTAAGTTCATTTTTACCATTTTTTTAGATTCCACGTATAAGCAATATCATAAGATATTTGTCGTTTTCTGTCTGATATTTCACTCAGTATGACAATCTCTAGGTCCATCCATGTCGCTGCAAATGGCATTTTTTTTTAAAATTTTTAAATTTAATTTTATTAATTTTTTTATACGGCAGGTTCTTATTAGTTATCCATTTTATACACATCAGTGTATACATGTCAATCCCAGTCGCCCAATTCATCCCACCATGCCCACCACCCCCCGGCCGCTTTCCCCGATTGGTGTCCATACATTTGTTCTCTACATCTGTGTCTCAACTTTTGCCCTGCAAACTAGTTCATCTGTACCATTTTTTAGGTTCCACATACATGCGTTAATATATGGTATTTGTTTTTCTCTTTCTGACTTACTTCACTCTGTATGACAGTCTCTAGATCCATCCACGTCTCAACAAATGACCCAATTCCCTTCCTTTTTATCGCTGAGTAATATTCCATTGTATATATGTACCACATCTTCTTTATGCATTCAGCTGTTGATGGGCATTTAGGTTGCTTCTATGACCTGGCTATTGTACATAGTGCTGCATTGAACATTGGGGGTGCATGTGTCTTTTTGAATTATGGTTTTCTCTGGGTATATGCCCAGTAGTGGGATTGCTGGATCATATGGTAATTACATTTTTAGTTTTTTAAGGAACCTCCATACTGTCCTGCATAGTGGCTGTATCAATTTACATTCCCACCAACAGTGCAAGAGGGTTCCCTTTTCTCCACACCCTCTCCAGCATTTGTTGTTTGTAGATTTTCTGATGATGCCCATTCTAAATGGTGTGAGGTGATACCTCATTGTAGTTTTGATTTGCATTTCTCTAATAATTAGTGATGTTGAGCAGCTTTCCATGTGCTGCTTGGCTATCTGTATGTCTTTGGAGAAATGTCTATTTAGGCCTTCTGCACATTTTTGGATTGGGTTGTTTGTTTTTTTAATATTGAGCTGCATGAGCTATTTATATATTTTGGAGATTAATCCTTTGTCTGTTGATTCGTTTGCAAATATTTTCTCCCATTCTGAGGGCTGTCTTTTCGTTTTGTTTATGGTTTCCTTTGCTGTGCGAAAGCTTTGAAGTTTCATTAGGCCCCATTTGTTTATTTTTGTTTTTATTTCCATTACTCTAGGAGGTGGATCAAAAAAGATCTTGCTGTGATTTATGTCAAAGAGTGTTCTTCCTATGTTTTCCCCTAAGGGTTTTATAGTGTGCGGTCTTACATTTAGGTCTCTAATCCATTTTGAGTTTATTTTTGTATATGGTGTTAGGGAGTGTTCTAATTTTATTCTTTTACATGTAGCTATCCAGTTTTCCCAGCACCACTTATTGAAGAGACTGTCTTTTCTCCATAGTATATCCTTGCCTCCTTTGTCATAGATTAGTTGACCATAAGTGTGTGGATTTATCTCTGGGCTTTCTATCTTGTTCCATTCATCTATGTTTCTGTTTTTGTGCCAGTACCATATTGTCTTGATTACTGTAACTTTGTAGTATAGTCTGAAGTCAGGGAGTCTGATTCTTCCAGCTTCGTTTTTTTCCTTCAAGACTGCTTTGGCTATTTGGGGTCTTTTGTGGCCTCATAGAGTTTGGGAATGCTCCTTCCTCTGCAATTTTTTGGAAGAGTTTGAGAAGGATGGGTGTTAGCTCTTCTCTAAATGTTTGATAGAATTTGCCTGTGAAGCCATCTGGTCCTGGACTTTTGTTTGTTGGAAGATGTTTAATCACAGTTTCAATTTCATTACTTGTGATTGATCTGTTCATATTTTCTAGTTCTTCCTGATTCAGTCTTGGAAGGTTATACCTTTCTAAGAATTGGTCTGTTTCTTCCAGGTTGTCCATTTTATTGGCATAGAGTTGCTTGTAGTAGTCTCTTAGGATGCTTTGTATTTCTGTGGTGTCTGTTGTAACTTCTCCTTTTTCATTTCTAATTTTATTGATTTGAGTTCTCTCCCTCTTTTTCTTGATGAGTCTGGCTAATGGTTTATCAATTTTGTTTATTTTCTCAAAGAACCAGCTTTTAGTTTTATTGATCTTTGCTATTGTTTTCTTTGTTTCTGTTTCATTTATTTCTGCTCTGATCTTTATGATTTCTTTCTTTCTGCTAACTTTGGGTTTTGTTTGTTCTTCTTTCTCTAGTTCCTTTGGGTGTAAGGTTAGATTGTTTATTTGAGATTTTTCTTGTTTCTTGAGGTAGGCTTGTATAGCTATAAACTTCTCTCCTAGAACTGCTTTTGCTGCACCCCATAGGTTTTGGATAGTCGTGTTTTTATTGTCATTTGTCTCTAGGTATTTTTTGATTTCCTCTTTGATTTCTTCAGTGATCTCTTGGGTATTTAGTAACGTATTGTTTAGCCCCATGTGTTTGTGCTTTTTACGTTTTTTTCCGTGTAATTCATTTATAATCTCATAGCACTGTGGTCAGAAAAGATGTTTGATATGATTTCAATTTTCTTAAATTTACTGAGGCTTGATTTGTGACCCAAGATGTGATCTATCCTGGAGAATATTCCGTGTGCACTTGTGAAGAAAGTGTAATCTGCTGTTTTTGGATGGAATGTCCTATAAATATCAATTAAATCTATCTGGTCTATTGTATCATTTAAAGCTTCTGTTTCCTTATTTATTTTCATTTTGGATGATCTGTCCTTTGGTGTAAGTGAGGTGTTAAAGTCCCCCACTATTTTTGCATTACTGTTGATTTCCTCTTTTATAGCTGTTAGCAGTTGCCTTATGTATTGAGGTGCTCCTATGTTGGCTGCATGTATGTTTATAATTGTTATATCTTCTTCTTGGATTGATCCCTTGATCATTATGTAGTGTCCTTCCTTGTCTCTTGTAGCATTCTTTATTTTAAAGTCTATTTTATCTGATATGAGTATTGCTGCTTCAGCTTTCTGTTGATTTCCATTTGCATGGAATATCTTTTTCCATCCCCTCACTTTCAGTCTGTTTGTGTCCCTAGGTCTGAAGTGGGTCTCTTGTAGACAGCATATATATGGCTCTTGTTTTTGTATCCATTCAGCAAGCCTGTGCCTTTTGGTTGGAGCATTTAATCCATTCACATTTAAGGTAATTATCGTAAGTATGTTCCTATGACCATTTTCTTAATTGTTTTGGGTTTGTTTTTGTAGGTCCTTTTCTTCTCTTGTGTTTCCCACTTAGAGAAGCTCCTTTAGCATTTGTTGAAGAGCTGGTTTGGTGGTGCTGAATTCTCTTAGCTTTTGCTTGTCTGTAAAGCTTTTGATTTCTCCATCGAATCTGAATGAGATCCTTGCTGGGTAGAGTAATCTTGGTTGTACGGTCTTCCCTTTCATTACTTTAAGTATATCATGCCACTCCCTTCTGGCTTGTAGAGTTTCTGCTGAGAAATCAGCTGTTAACCTTATGGGAGTTCCCTTGTATGTGATTTGTCATTTTTCCCTTGCTGTTTTCAGTAATTTTTCTTTGTCTTTAAGTTTTGTCAATTTGATTACTATGTGTCTTGGTGTGTTTCTCCTTGGGTTTATCCTGCTTGGGATTCTCTGTGCTTTCTGGACTTGGCTGGCTATTTCCTTTCCCATGTTAGGGAAGTTTTCGACTATAGTCTCTTCAAATATTTTCTCGGGTCCTTTCTCTCTCTCTTCTCCTTCTGGGACCCCTATAATGCGAATATTGTTGCGTTTAATGTTGTCCCAGAGGTCTCTTAGGCTGTCTTCATTTCTTTTCATTCTTTATTCTTTACTCTGTTCCACAGCTGTGAATTCCACCATTCTATATTCTAGGTCACTTATCTGTTTTTCTGCCTCAGTTATTTTATTGATTCCTTCTAGTGTAGTTTTCATTTCAGTTATTGTGTCGTTCCTCTCTGTTTGTTTGTTCTTTAATTCTTCTAGGTCTTTGTTAAACATTTCTTGCATCTTCTCGATCTTTGCCTCCATTCTTTTTCTGAGGTCCTGGATCATCGTCACTATCATTATTCTGAATTCTTTTTCTGGAAGGTTGCCTATCTCCCTTCATTTAGGTGTTTTTCTGGAGTTTTGTCTTGTTCCTTTATCTGGTACATAGCCCTCTGCCTTTTCATCTTGTCTGTCTTTCTGTGAATGTGGTTTTTGTTGATTATTTTGTTCTTTTTTATGGCTGAGTAATATTCCATTGTATATATGTACCACATCTTCTTTATCCATTCATCTGTCAATGGATATTTAGGTAGCTTCCGTGTCCTGGCTATTGTACATAGTGCTCCAGTGAACATTGGGGTGCATATGTCTTTTTGAATTATGATTTGCTCTATAAATACAGAGGTCAGAAGTCCTAAATGGGTTTCTTGGGGCTAAAATCAAGATATTGGAAGGCTGTATTCCTGGTGGAGGTTCTAGGGGAGAATCTGTTCCTTTGTGTTTTTCAGCTTCTAGAAGCTACCTGAATTCCTTGGCTCTTGGTCCCTTTCTGCATCTTCAAATTCAGCAGTGTAGCATCTTCCAGTCTCTCTCTGACTCTCACTGCATTGCCTTCTTTCTCTTATAAGAATCTTTATATTTGCATTGGGCCCATCTGGATTATCCAGGATAATCTCTCCATGTCACGATTCTTAACTTAATTACATCTGTAAAGCCCCTTTTGCTGTGTGAAGTAATATATTCACAGATTCTAGGGATAAGGACATACACATCTTTAGGGGACCATTATTCTGCTTACTGCAAAGATACAGATGATTTTGTTCGTGAGAGAAGTTGACCCCCGAAATTATGGTTTAATGCACTGTATGACACTAACCAGTTTTGTATTGAATATAACCATCATTTCAGCATTATTTTTTCTACTTTAAATATATAACGCTATGTTTGCATATGTATGTACGTATGTGTATAGTATCTGTGTGTATATATATGTATTGTATATACTTTACACATGATGAAGGCAGTAGGGTCAGAGTCAGGTGTGTGTGTGTGTGTATGTGTACACGTGTATGTGCATCAGGTTTTTGCATTCTCCTTTGAACAAGCTTTATCATCCTCTGGTTCCCTCATTAATGAATTCAATATTTTGATTGTTTATGTTCTCTTTATAATTGTAAGGGAATGATAGTTTTAATATTTTGAAAATTATACTTGACCATGGTGACGGGACTATGTAAAAGGGACAGAGGAGCCAGCTGAAAGAACTCCCAGTGGCCAAAGCTGCAACAGTTTGTGTAACAAAATAAGTAACACTGGATATAACCCAAGGTATAAAATACCCCTGAGGTGGTGACATCACCGACATGACTCAGTAAGAGGTCCCTTGTCATAAAATGCCCTTAGCAACAACAGGTCAGCATTTGTCCACAGACAAACCTGCCTTTGAGGGAGCTGTGGGATCCAGCACCTGTGCCAGGGACCCAGGAGGAGTCTCGCCTACTCGCATGTTGGGTAACAGACATACAGACCTCGCTCCTGGCTGTGGACCCTGCAGTGGCCCATGAACTGGCTCCAGCCCTTCTCAGCTGCAGTGTGGGAGCCCCTGAAAAACACGGTATTAGACAATCACTCACGAATGAGAGAGCCTTTAATGAACTCCAGATTTCCAGCAGAGAATTCCCAGCACACTGTTGGAGCAAAAAAGTACAAGTTTGGTCACATTGGAGAGGGTGAGAAGAACAGTTTCACTTTACTCACACCACCCCTCCTCCAAGGTGACACAGCGCAGTGTGAAGCGAGATCTTCTGGGCCTGTGATTTCTCCTCCAGGGGAAAGTGAGAGCGTGTGCATGAGCACCTGGCCTCTCAGGTCTGCTGGACATTGACAGGGAGGCCCATTTCTCTCTCACCCCACCTAGAGCACTGAGTCATGAGCTGCATGACTTTGGGGCTGGAAGAGGCTGGGAGAGCAGTGGGTAGGACTTTAGGATGGCATTAAAGGGATACAGATCCTTCTGTTTCTTAGTTTGAACATGAATGAGTATTGAATTTTATTAAATGATTTTTCTGCATCTATTGACATAATTGTATGATTTCTCCTTTAAATTATTACTGTAATAAATTAATAGATATTCTAATATTTAATCAATCTTACAGTCTTGGAATAAACTCGACTTGGTTATGATGTTTATAAAAAAAAAAAAAAGGAACACATCCTACTAACCGCATTAAAAACTCTATCAAGTAGTCTGTCCACAAACCATTGGTAATTCCTCACCAGCTGATCCCCCCCAGTGACCCGCAGGCACCCCCACCACTCTGTGCACCTCCCCCACACACACCCCTACCGTGTGTCTGGCACTGTTTGCATACTCCCAATGGCAGCAAGAGAGAGTGAGCTTTGGCAGATGGCTAGTGAGCACAGACAGAAAGCCAGGCCAAGTCTGCAGGCCAGAGAGAGAAACCGCAAACTTGAGCTTTGACTCTGCCCTCAGGAAAGCAAAAGAGAGGCTGTCAGCACCTGGCTCAGAGGGTGGCAGGATCAAGAGAAGGCATCCAAGCTCAAGAATTCCATCACGAGAAGGAATAAGAAGCATGGAATAGGCGTATCCATAGAAAATCTGAAAAGCCTCAGGATCCCTAACAGAACTGATCACAGGTATTTCTCTTCCAAAGTCCGTTAGTAAAGATGGAAGGAGTTGACTGCCACTACAAATGCGAAGACAGCAGTGCAAGACTTCAAGGAACGTGAAAACAAATAATACGACGGCACTAGTAAGTCCTTACCTATCAATAATTACTCAATGTCAAAGGATTAAATTCTTCAATCAGAAGTCATAGTGTAGCCGGTGGGATAAAAAACAAGACCCAACTATCTGCTGCCTACAGGAGACTCACTTCAGCTTCAAGGACACATAGGCTCAAATGAAGAGATGGAAAAGGATGTTCCATGCAAGTGGAAACCAAAAAAAGTGGGGGTAGCTATACTTATATCAGACAAAATAGAGTCGAAGCAAAGAATAGTAACAAGAGACAAAGAAGATCGTTATACAATGATAAAGGGGTCATTTCATTAAGGGAATATAACAGTTGTAAATATACATGCACAATGATAAAGGGGTCAGTTCATTAAGGGAATATAACAATTGTCAATATACATGCACTCAACATTGAGCACCTAAATATATTAAGCACATACTAACAGGTCTGTCTTCCACTCACCAAAATTAACTTGAAATGGATTAAAGATTTAAATGTAAGACCTGAAACCATAAAATTCCTAGAAGAAAATGTCGGCAAAAAAACTTTATGACCTTGCTCTTGGCAACAATTTTTTGGATATGACACTAAAAGCAAAAGCAACAAAAACAAAAATAAATCAAGTGGGACTACATCTAACTGAAAATCTTTCTGCACAGCAGAAGAGCTGATCAACAAAATTAAAAGGCAACCTATGAAATGGGAGAAAATATTTGCCGATCATATATCTGATAAGGGGTTGATATCCAAAATATTTAAGGAACTCATACAACTCAATAGCAAAAAACAAACAATCTGATTTAAAAGTGGGCAAAGGAACCTGAAGAGACATTTTTTCCAAAGAAGACATCCAAATGCCCAACAGGTACATAGAAAAGATGTTCTTGGTCACTAAATCATCAGAGAAATGCAAGTGAATGCGACAATGAGGTATCACCTCATACCAGTTAGAATGGCTATTATTAAAAGTATGAAAGACAACAAGTGTTGGCAAGCATATGGAGAAAAGAGAACCCTTATGCACTGTTGGGTGGGAATGTTCTCACTGGTGGAGAACTAGGAAAATGGCAACACCTGGAGCGGCCATGTTGAAAGATGGCAGAGTCAATCCATGATCGCGGATCCCTATGTGATCCTACAGATCAGATGCTCTACCTGCCCTAGACTACCTGCTTCTATTTGGACTATTATGTGAAAGAGAAATACATGCTTGTCTCAATAAAATCCTTATATTTTGGAGTCTCTTTGTGATAGCAGCTTAGCATGAACCATATTAATGCTTTAACCATACCAGAGTGCTACAGTGATCCAAGTATCGGCTTTCTTCTTTGTTGGCCTTCCTTATTAAGACATTAAAACTAGAATTGAGGCTTTAGGTGCTCTGTCACCAAGTGGAAATTAGCTTTTCTTTCTTGCAGTTCTGTCCGATTTTATTCTTGGGCTGCATAAAAGTGTTTAGAAAGGAGTTCTGTGACGTCTGTAGCTGTGGAAGATTAAAGCTAACATATAGGTATATAAAAGAAATAAGCCTCTGCCTTCACTTATTGTACAAGATAGCTGCAGCCAGCTTAGAAATTAGACTTTTATCTATATTACCTGATTTTCTTCAGGCGTTTCTTGAGTTTTTAAGACATGTACACCTTGTCTGCCATATTTAAGAAAATGACAAAGAGTAGAGAATGGATATGATTAGGCTGGAAATAGATGTAACAGTATAGGTGTTTGAAACAAGCATACTGTGGGTTGGATAAATAAGAAGGGAGGAAATTGTGATAACAGACTATTATTTCAGTAAGTTTGACAGGGGGAGGGAGCATTTAGGTGAGCGTGTATGGCTAATATATGAAACGATGTGTATATATGTGAGGAAAAATGTGCTTCAGTACATAGTCTAGATTCCATCCCGTTGACACCCCTTGTATTATCTGATTCTAAGAAAGCTGTTTTACAGCTGTATAAGCTGTGGATAACTACTGTCAATACTAAATCATTTTATCTGTAGGCATGAAAATTCTACATGTCTTTTAGAGGTTCAAAGAAAAAAGACATTAAAACTAAATTAGTAAATAAATTCTTATGAAAAATTAAGTGGGTCTCCAACCTATACAGGGTCTTTCCTTTTAACTCCAGAACAACATAGTATCTCACTATGGTGAGCAGGAATGATATTTTTATTATTTTCCTTTTTATTTGGTCCTTGCGTATCTTTGTACCTTACACTTCTTGTGCTCTCTCCCTGTCTCTCCCTCTCCCTTCCTCCGTCTCCCGTTCTCTCTCTCTCTCTCTGCTTTCTATTCTAGGCAGAGTACATAAAGCTTGTTATTTCCCTTTTCTTTTCTCTCCAAGTGGATATACTCTCTCGTGACCGGAGGCTCCTTGCCCACGCTAACATGTATCTGGAATGTTCTTCTCTTCCTTCTGGCTTCATTGCCTTCTACTTGTACTCATAGCTCAGCTCAGTTATCACCTCCCCCAAAAGTCTTCCCTGACCCCTCAGAGTAGATTGTGTTCCTCTCTTACGTGCTGTATTAGTTCACCGCCTCTGAGAGACAGACACCAAAAAGGGATTCGATGTGCAAAGAATTTTTTTAGGGAAAATGATTTTTCAGTTTAAAAGTTGGGAGTGCAAGAAGCAGGAGTAGACAGGGAGAGCCTTCAGACCGTGATGCGGGTATGGCCCCTGGGAGAGGGGGGAGGGGAAGGAAGGAGGAGTGGGTAGGAAGAGTCTTAGACTCTGGGCACCTCTGAGAACATTTCGCTGAGGTTGATGGGGCGTCCTCAAGCGCAAGTAGCCCACTGAAGGAGTCCTGCCTCTCACAGGATGGGTCCCTGCTGGGCCCGGCTCTTGGCTGGAAGGAGCCCAAAGAATCAAGAAGAGCATCAGCTGGGCTGTCAGTGAGCTGTGCTGCCTGCAGTCAGACATGTGAGTGGTGCATTTTAATAGCCACCTCATCTGCTCTCTAAGCCCCGTGTCTGATTATACAAGTGTGTGACTGTATAGGCATTATATTCTTATGCTCTTCCCTCTTTGTACCACTCTGCTCCTCCCTCTTTGTACCACTCTGCTCCACGAGGGAAAGGACTGTGTGTGTTTTGCATGATCCCTAGGGCCTAGCAGATTTTAAAACAAAGGCAACCAGAACTTTCCAAAAATCAATTTAAAATTCTTTTAAATTTTAAAAAGATTTTTATTAATTTAAGAAATTTTTTTCAACTTGGTTTAAAGAAAAATGTGCCCTGGGGGGAGGTTCAAAATAAATAGAATCTGCAATAATGGTTGTAAACAACTGAAAGCATTAACCTGAAAATCTCTATTAGATGAAATTTAATGAAATTAATGTCCTTGTGGCAGTTGATCAGGCGAAATGCTGGAAATACCTAATTCCAAGAAAATCTTAAACCCAATTTTCTATTCATTGTGCTTAGAAAGACAGTGTTTGTTCTGAGATATCTTTATGAGTTTAATAAAGTATTTATAAATGACCCCACATGTAAATAAAATGCTTTATTGGTCTGCAGGGGTCAGATAAATGGTCAGATTTATTGGTCAACTATAAAAATGTAGATGATTCTTCCATGCTCACTGCTTTGAAGTTAGGCAAAAAGAGGAAGCGTCAGAAAAAGGCAGGCATGAAATCTGGGCACTGTGACAGGACTGTATGAGAATTCTTGTCTTACTCAGTTTGTCGACTTGCTAGTGTAAATGTGGGTGGTCTGGAAAGTTCTTTGCTTATAGTGTAATGTGTGGGAGTTTAGGATCCCAAGTGGCATTACTAAGTGTGAGCCTGCCTGCTGCCGTCATCAACACCATTTGCTTTCCTGTTGCCTTTTGGTAGCCCTCCATGTGTAAATTTAGATCTGTAATTTAAAAGTGTGCTCATGGTGCTGGATTTGTTTCCTCTGAGGGTGCATGAAATCAGGTGTTTGGAAGTAGAATCCAGTTCTACCCTTGATTTGTACTTTCAGCTATGCCTTGAATTCATTTAAGTTTCCTCACTCCAAATGCAAATTGCCTTATTGTTTTATCTGATAATAAAAGTATTATTAAAGCAATTCAATATCAAGGGGGAAAATAAAACATCTGTAATTTCGTCCCATGAAAGAAACTGCTCAACATTTTGTGTAAAGAATTCTGGACTGAATTCATTTCTTTTTTTAATTTATTTTTTAATGAAGTATAGTTGAATTACAACGTTGTGTTAATTACTGCTGTACAGCAAAATTGTACAGATATATATATATTCTTTTTCATATTCTTTTCCATTATGGTTTATCCCAGGATATTGAATATAGTTCCCTGTGCTATACAGTAGGGAATAGCACAAATAGGGATTTGTCTTTCTGACTTACTTCACTTATTGTGATAATCTCTAGTTGCATCCATGTTGCTGCAAATGGCATTATTTTGTTCTTTTTTATGGCTGAGTAGTATTCCACTGTATATATGTTCTACATCTTCTTTATCCATCATCTGTCGATGGACATTTAGGTTGTTTCCCTGTGTCTTGGCTATTGTAAATAGTGCTGCCATGAACACAGGGGTACATGTATCTTTTTGAATTATAGTCTTGTCTGGATATATGCCCATAAGTGGGATTGCTGGGTCATACTGTAGTTCTATTTTTAGTTTCTTGAGGAACCTCCATACTATTTTCCATAGTGGCTGCACCAACTTAGATTCCCACCAACAGTTTAGGAGGTCTCCCTTTTCTCCACACTCTCTCCAGCATTTGTTACTTGTAGACTTTTTAATGATGGCCATTCTGACCGGTGTGAGGTGGTGCCTCATTGTAGTTTTGATTTGCATTTCTCTAATAATTAGAAATGTTGAGCATCTTTTCATATGATGGCCAGTAGGCCGTCTGTATTTCTTCTTTGGAGAAATGTCTCTTTAGGTCTTCTGCCCATTTTTTGATTGGATTGTTTGTTTATTTGTTGTCGAGTTGTATGAGCTGTTTGTATATTTTCGAAATTAAGCCCTTGTCGGTCGCATCATTTGCAAATAGTTTCTTCCATTCTGTAGGTTGTCTTTTTATTTTGTTTATGGTTTCCTTTGCTGTGCTGGACTGACTTCATTTCTGATCTTCATTTGGTCGTGGATTCTGACACTATCGTTTTAAGTTAGGATATTATCATCTATCTAATTGTTTAGGAATTCCATTCTAATAACAAAAATATGTATTATAATCAGTTTACTATGTACTAAATGCTTTATGAGGATTGTATAATTTAATCCCAACGACCCTTGATGTAGGCAAAATTATTCTGCTCTTTTTATGTAAAAGGAAACAAAGACCTTGGAGGTATAAATATTAGCTAAAGATAAAACTGACATTCTAACCTGGGTAGCTTCTCTCTGATTTGAGAAGGGAGAAGTACTTCATTTTACATCGTCTGACAGTATTTTATGGGTTATTATAGGTATTTGTAAATCCTTCTGGATTAAGGCATGAGATAAATCTAATTTTGAAGGGACCCAGAGACTTTCCTATATGAATAAACATGTGGTCTGCCCTTCTGTGACCTTGAAAGAAACTATTTTATCAAGGAACCACTCTCCTAATTTACTTGACTTATAATTTCAGGGTTCCATAAAGTGAGGGTTCAAATGTAATTACACCAAGTGCTCCATTTAGACTGTCATGATTTTTGATAAATGTTTGGCTACCTAATCTTCTAGCGTGTCTGGAATGTCTTGTGTGTCTACTAAGTTCCTTATAACCTTTCAGAGTAGACCTTCGTCACTTCATGGCTGGTCAATATTCTCAGATACATTTTAGTGCTCTTGATCTTCTACATGTGACATTAATTCTGTTTTATGGATGAATGTTTCAAAGATGAGAGGTGTTTCTTTTTTTTTTTTTTTTTTTTTTTTACTGTTGTGGCCTCTCCCGTTGCGGAGCACAGGCTCCGGACGTGCAGGCTCAGTGGCCACGGAGAGAGGTGTTTGTGAGTGACCACTTCTGTATCTTCAGTCTCAGATGCTCCATTATGATTCTTAAGTGACTGGCTGAAGTCATTATCGAGGCAAGAGCTATTACTTCAAGTGTTGGCAAACTTAATTCTTGTATCTTGCAAGCAGCCAACAATATGCTTCCTTTTATACACACTCAAAAGCACAAACTCACATTCACACACATGGTTTTCAGCTTCATTTCCAGTTCAACAGGTAGAAGAAGAGGAGTGTTGGCCAGATAAACTTGGGAATTTATCAAATTATAGGGGATGAGGAGTGGATGGAAAGTTAACCTATTGCCTCAAGAATTTTAAAGATGGAGTCAAGAGTTACAAACTCAAAGTGCTGGAAAGGGCCAATGAGACAGATTACCTAAGTGCGTAATTAAGGCTGAGTAAAGCAATAAGGGAAGGTGAGGCCTGGGACAAACTGGGGAACCATGCCCCAGCTGAATTTTGTGTTTTTTTTGAAGTATTATGCTGCCCAAACAGAACATACTGAGAGCTGCATCTAAACCAGAACTGGCTGCTGTTGGAAGTTTTCTAGTTTCTGGAACAGATTAGTACAAGATAGGGAAATATATGAAGGTCTCATAAGTTTGACCATTGTATCCAAGTAGATCCCTCTTTTTATTCCCCTTTCTAGCACTTATCACAGTCTGTATAATTAGCTTCCGTTTTTAATTTGTTTACTTGTTTATAATCTCTTTCTCTCAACTTTAAGCTTTATGAAGGCAGTGACTGCATTTTTCTTGCTCATCTCTGTGATTACCAACACTACCCAGGGTCAGATACATAATTGGTCCTCATAAAAACTGTTGAGGGGATGAAGCAAAGAGTACGATACATCTTGTCAACATGCGACATATCTTTTTAATCCTGGCACGCCCAGCGCTTAGTGCAATTGTGGTGATGCAGTAAGTATTCGTTGGATGCAGTTGTTGGTGATGATGGTCCGCCGCAGATGGTTAACCACATCGAACTAGCTTACACTGGGTGAAGGGCAAAGTCTCGAAATAGATGTGGTCAGCAGACTGGGGAGAAACTTGGGCACTGGCCTCAGCTCTGCCAGGCAGTTCGGTAAGACAGAAAATGTCAAGCTTTATGGATACTAATCAGGCATGACTAGTAATCAGAGCAAGTTGCTGGCATCAGTGACGTCTGATGATGGATAAAAACAGGAAATCCAGAAGGGGTCACTGTTCCCAGATAAAGGTATGCAGTCCGCCTCGGGTAAGCCAGCGGATGCTAGAACTAAATCCGCAGGAGCTGAATGTTGAGTTCACACACGTGGTAAGAAGAGGAATGGTAAGAGAAAGGCCCAACAGGAGATAAGGCACCAGGAAACCATCTGGGCATCCAGTACGGGTTTAGAATTCTAAAATTCCAGAAATGATCGCAAAGCGTAGACTTGGCCTCAACGTCCAGACAGAATGATTGCGGGAGCCCAGATCAGGCCCACACCAGCATTAGTGTTGTTTGGTGTCGAGTTCTCTAATAAATTCCACCCCAACTAAGAGCACATTAGTGCCAGTAACTGAAGGGCTAACACCAGTACCCTTGGCTCTAGGGAGAAGAGCTTCCAGTCCTTTGTCCTAAGTGAGTATGAACCTAGGATGTTTAATTTTTAGAACAGGAGAACCCATGTGGGTTAGTGCTTTCACATATTTAGCAATCAGGACTCTTTGGTTATATGGAACAGAAAGATCCTTCATATTAACTTAAGTGACAAAGAGGAAGCTATTGGCTCATATAAACACAGCATGTGAGAGCAGAGCAGAACTGGCTTTGGGGTTTATGCTCTCTCTGCTGTGGCTTCACTCTCTCCTCTGTTGGAGAGATTTCCCTGCAGAGAATGGTGTAACCTGGTGGTCATGAACTTGGGCAGTCCCACAGCCTGGCTGTGAAGGCCACCACTCCCCTTTGCCCTTAGACAAATTCTTCATCTATAACATGGGCATAATTAATAGCACCTATGTCATAGATTGTTTGCAAAGATTAAATGAGCACATAAATGTAAAACCCTTACAGTCGTGCCTGGTACATAGAAAGTACTGTGTTATTATTGGCTTCCACGAGCTCTGGCTCATAGCCCAACAGTTCTGTTACCAGAGGATGGAGAATGATTCACCCTGCCGTACTAGTTAAAGACAGTTGTCTAGGATGACTCTTATTAGCTGAAACTGGGACAGTTATTGTCCATGTGAGGTGTGGGATCTCGTTCAAAAGGGGGAGAATTGGGCTTCCCTGGTGGCGCAGTGGTTGAGAGTCCGCCTGCCGATGCAGGGGACGCGGGTTCGTGCCCCGATCCGGGAAGATCCCACATGCCGCGGAGCGGCTGGGCCCGTGAGCCATGGCCACTGAGTCTGCGCGTCCGGAGTCTGTGCTCCGCAACGGGAGAAGCCGCGACAGTGAGAGGCTCGCGTACCGCAAAAAAAGGGAGACTTGAGCAATGAGGCAGAGATGCCTCTGTCCACCACATTTTATATTCCTCTTCCATATAGAATTGTTGCTGGGAAGTAGCTGCCCAGCTAGGGTCTGTATTTCCTAGCATTCTTCCTCCCCTGCATGGGAGATGGAGGAGTTAGAGGGCATACATGTGATTAGTTCTTACTCATGTCGTGGGGTTGAAGTGAAGTGATGTGTGATCCTTCCAAGCCAAGGCTTTTATTTTATTATTTATTTTTTTTGCGGTATGTGGGCCATTCACTGCTGTGGCCTCTCCAGCTGCGGAGCACCGGCTCCAGACGTGCAGACTCAGCAGCCATGGCTCACGGGCCCAGCTGCTCCACGGCATGTGGGATCTTCCCGGACCGGGGCACGAACCCGTGCCCCATGCATCGGCAGGCGGACTCTCAACCACTGCGCCACCAGGGAAGCCCTTCCAAGCCAAGGCTTTTAAGAGGTGCTCTTGTTTTCTCCGTACTTTCTCCTGGTTATAGTTAGCGATGAGGACCTTGATCTCAATGCTCCTTACACATTGGAATCACTTGGTTATCTTAACAAAACTGATGCCAGGCCTGTATTAGACCAGTGGTTCTTAACCAGGGGGTATTTTTGCCCCCTAATGGGCATTTGGCAAAATCTGAGGATATCTTTGGTTGTCACCCTTGGGTGGAGGAGTTATTGGAATCTAATAAGCAGAGGCCAGGGATGTTGCTAAACATCTTACAATGCACAAAACATCCCCCCACAGCAAAGAATTATCTGGTCTGAATTGTGTCAAGAGTTATAAACCCTGCCCTAGAGGATGGAGAGCCACAAGACTGAGAGATGGAAGAGGCCTGGTGCCTGAATCACTGCATCAAGGAAAGTTGCCTGTCGACCTGGAGCACCTACCTTGGAGAGTCATCTGAATGGAAAACAATCCTCTAATGTGTTAAATCATTGAAAGTTGGGGTCTCTTTGTGATAGCAGCTAGCATTGCCTTAAGTAATACAAGAAGAGAAATGTGCTGAAGGAATTGTGATTAGTTAGCTTACGAAATAGACATGCAATATATTTTATTGCCTTCTACCTAGGTTAAATTGTGGGCCATTGTTTTACTTAAAATTGATCAGTAATTCACAGCACAGATTTCCCTAATTAAAATCATCCAAATCAGTATTCAGTGATTTTATGGCATGGGAATGGATTTTGAGTATTTGGTTTGTATCCTGGATGAAAAATATTGGAGTCTGACCTTAATAAGTAGGTTAGGTTGTGTTTCAAGTCAAAATTTGTTTTATTTAGGATTTCATCTGTTTTATTCAGTAAATGTAAAGTTAATCTTTCACATCATCTTATTAGTTACTGTTTGTAAAGAAGATAGGTTAAAAAAAAGAAAAGCAGATAGGTTAGATTTGTAAAGTAAGAGAAGAAAAATTGTTACAGATGGTAGCTTTAGTAAATATTGTAAAAATGCCAGACTCTTAAATCTGTTTGACTATGTATGTTAATCCTTGAAATTGGTTAAGATTGAAACTCTGTAGGGGTTGTGTTTTTTCAGGAATTTTAGAGAAAAATTTTAGAGAAAATGAATCAATTCTTTCAGTGCATGGCATCTAGGAGGACCCACGTCTTCCTCTAGAGTCACCCGGGGCTGGATAATTAAGACACTGAACTCTTTGGCTATATTGATACAATTAGAGATGGGCTAGATTAGGGTTAATCTTGGGACTTGTTCAGCATCTATCAGAAGAAACATGCTTTATTTTTTGCTGGTTTGGAGCTATAAGGCTATAAGCCAAGAGCTGTGGGCAGCCAATTTACTTAAGAATGAAGCCAGCATAAAGAACAACATAGATGAGATGGAGATGGAGATAGAAAGAGAGAGAGAGATTGAGTTCTAATGACATCATTTGAATGTCTGGGCCAAGTTATCAAGTCATACCTAGAGTTTCACAGACTTTTCATTGACCCATGTTAGTAAAGTCATGCTTTTTGCTTAAGCCAATTGGCTTGAGTTTTCTGTCACTTATATCTACTTTCACGTAACATAAGTGAGATATGTTGATTATGCCTGACGTGGTGAAATACGTTGATTGTGTCTTTATTTGTTATGGTAGATTACATTATTATTACTGATTATTTGCTCCTCTCCTGTGAGCTTCCATGTCCATCCATTTGCATGTGAGTGGCATTACCTAGCGTGTGGAAGGAGAATACTTCTCTAAACCATAATGTCAAGTCTGGTCATGAGACTTGCTTTGGTCAATAGGATGTGGGAAGAAATGAATATGCATATCCATGCAGAAGCTTTAAGGGCAATCACATGGTTCTGCCATTTTCTCTCTCTCTCTCTCTTTTAATCTGCCAAGTGGCCATGAATCCCAGAATGGAGAAGATATTTGGGGCAGAGCCTCAGTGGATCCACAGATGACAAGTAACGTGAACAAGAAATAAATGTATTTTGTTGTAAACTATTGATATTTTGGTGGTGTTGTTAATGAAGCGTAACCCAGCAAGAGTTGACTAATATACTTGCTGTCTTTGGAATGCTTGCAAAATTTATAATTGAGTATAAACCTAGAGCACCTATAATCTTTGATTATATCCTGCAAGTTACCAAATATGAATTTGGGATGACTGGTTGCTTCTTATTTTTTTGGTGGTTGTAGCCCTGTTATATGCAGTTGTGACTGAGAACATGGGTTTTATCTCTGTGGTTTAATAACTAGTAAGCTACCGAACTTCTTAGATTCTCAGTGTCCTCCTTATAATAATAATACTAGGCTTCCCTGGTGGCACAGTGGTTGAGAGTCCGCCTGCCGATGCAGGGGACATGGGTTCGTTCCCCGGTCCGGGAAGATCCCACATGCCGCGGAGCGGTTGGGCCCGTGAGCCATGGCCGCTGAGCCTGCACGTCCGGAGCCTGTGCTCCACAACGGGAGAGGCCACAACGGTGACAGGCCTGCGTATTGCAAAAATAATAATAATAATACTTTCCTCCTAGGATTTTTGTGAATACAGAGTTAAACACAGTGCAAGGCACATAGTAAAACACTCAGTAAATAGTAACTATAATTTTTACCATTACAGAAGACAGTGCCCTAATAAACTCTTTTTGATGCTTCCAGTAACAAACTCCCTTGGGTGAAATCCAAGGTAAGCCTAACCAATATTAAGCACCACTCTGTAATGGATGGCATTCTGGGGAGGCTCCCAAGACAGTACTTTTAAAATTGCATCTATATCATTTCAGGAAACAGTAACTGGGGAGAATGCTGCCGAGAAAGTTGGATGAGAGTTGAGGGAATATACTGAGAAGTAGGAGAGCCATTTATTCTCTGAATTTCTTTGTACTTGAAAGTAAATGAAAAAATAACAGTGCCTGCAGAGTTGGTCCTCAAACCAGATCTGAGAAGGACACCAGCATCTCATGGCGGTTCTTGTACATTCTTCATTTACAAGGGCCTTTTGGAAAATTTGTTTTGTTAGAGGGCAATGGTTATATTGGTTTAACTAATTATTTTATAACCTTGGAAAAGGGGATAAGGAGGTTTTTATGACAGGAATACTTCTTAAGACAAATATCTCTGAATAATGAAGAGTAAGTCTTTTGATTGATATGGACTGATAGCTGTGTGTGTGTATGTGTGTGTGTGTGTGTGTGTGTGTGTGTGTGTGCGCGCGCGCATGTGTACGTTTGGGGGACATGGAAAGGTTCAGAATGTGAGCTAGTAGAGGGAAAGGAAACATTGGGTTTAGAAATATTACCTGGGAATTGGGGATAGTTCCAGTCTTCCTTTTTTCAATAAAGATTCCTCTCTCAGGTATTGTGTTCACGTATTGTGTTAGGGACTAAAGATAGAAATTTATTCTCTCATTCATTCAGCAAATATTTACCGAGCACCTACAATGTGCCAGGCAGTGTGCTAGGCACCTGGGAACACAGTAGTGAGTACAATCAGGTATCATCTGTAACCTTCATGGAACCTAGAGTCTAAGAAGGAACAGGGGTGCTTAAATCATAACATAAATAACTATGAAGTTACAATGTGGTTAAGTACAAGGAAGGAGAGTTACAAGAACCAGGAGGATATTTACTAGAAGGATATGTCCTTTGTCTGGTAGTGTCAGGGAGACAATATGGTCAGATTTGTCTTTCAAAAAGATTATTCTGCCTTCATTGTTGAAATGAAGATTCAATAGTGGGTACAAAGAATCAGTTAGAAGGCTACTGCGGGGATCCCAGGAAGAAATGTGGCTGGCTTAGAACAAGGAGGTGATAATGGAGACAGAAGTGGACCAATTTCAGAAATCTTTAGGAGGTAAACTCAATTGAACTTGGTGAAGAATTGGATGAGAGAGAAGAGGGGAGTGATGTCAAGAATGACTTCTGGGTTTTTTTTTTTTTTTTGCGGTACGCAGGCCTCTCACCGTTGTGGCTTCTCCCGTTGTGGAGCACAGGCTCCAGACGCTCAGGCTCAGCGGCCATGGCTCACGGGCCCAGCCGCTCCGTGGAATGTGGGATCTTCCCGGACCGGGGCACGAACCCACGTCCCCTGCATCGGCAGGTGGACTCTCAACCACTGCGCCACCAGGGAAGCACTGACTTCTGGGTTTTAAGCTTCTCTCTCTAGGACCTCATAAATGCACCATGAAAAATAAAGTGAAGTATTTGCCCCAGTATAAGCAAAGTTACGGCACAGATAATTGGGACTTGATAAAATGTCCCATCACTGACCCTTGAGCTCACTTCCCTGAGGGCCCAGTGTTTAAAGAAGATTAGAGTATAATGTATTTGTTGGTGGTCCGTAGCCAAAGTCAGCACAAGTACCCAGACTATAATGTACTGCTCAAGGACACAGTTCGAATATTCCAGCCCCCAGGCCAAACGGTGAAGTCTAGCTGTTGTGTGGTCCTGTAATCTTCTCCAACTTCCCCCCACCCCAAGTGCTTGATGCTCTGCTCTTGTCAGAGCTGTTTGAAGAGCCTGAGGGATATTGCGTAACAGCATGCTCTTCAAGGAATTAGCTTTGCAACTTAGGGAAGAGAAACTTTCATGACTTCAGCTGTGCTCAGTGTTTATTATTTCTCAGACTGTGCTCTTGCATGGTGTAGTTATAAAAGCATACACGTATACTAATATAAGTTATATAACTAATAGCTGTAGAATATATAATATGTAACTCTCATAAGAGTTATAAAAGTAGACACAGTGGGGATTTCCCTGGTGGTGCAGTGGTTAAAAATCCACCTGCCAGTGCAGGGGACACGGGTTCGAGCCCTGGTCCGGAAGGATCCCACATGCCACGGAGCAGCTAAGCCCGTGGACCACAACTACCGAGCCTGTGCTCCAGAGCCCGTGAGCCACAACTACTGAGCCCATGTGCCACAACTACTGAAGCCCACGTGCCAAGAGCCTGTGCTCCACAACAAGAGAAGCCACTATAATGAGAAGCCAGCGCACCGCAATGAAGAGTAGCCCCTGCTCGCCGCAGCTAGAGAAAGCCCGCGCACAGCAATGAAGACCCAACGCAGCCAAAAATAAATAAATTCAAAAAAAAAAGGAGACACAGTGGGCATTGATTAATGTTACTTATAAATGCGAAGACTGAGACCTGCAAATATTAACCAGCTTGCTTTTGGACTCACGGGTACTCATTATTGTTCAAAGCTTATATTTATATCAGGACTTATTCCTTCAACAAATATTTTTTGAGTACCGTATGCTAGGACTATTTCCAAGTAAGCAATGTAATCTAATAAATTGCCTGTCCTCATAGAGCTCATGCTCTATTTGGAAAGATAAATAAGCAAAAAAAAAAAAAAAAAACCCAAATAGTATAATTTCATATAATACCATGAAGAATAAAACAGAGCAAGGGGTAGAATGTAATTAAGTGCATTAAAAAGGGACCTTTGTCAAAGAAGTCCTTTGTGAAGGGAAGATATCTGAGCTGAGACAGGATTGATGAGAAGGAATTCTGGGGGCAAAAAACATTCTACGTGGGGAGACAGCAGGTGCAAAGGTCCTGAGGCAGGAAACAACTTAGCAGATTTGACAACAGGAAAGAGAAAGCCACATGGTGGGAATATGGTGAACCCAGGAAAGAAAAGTTTATTTGGGGGCCAAGATATTAGAGACTCTTTAGGGCTACAGTAGAGAGCTTGGATTTTATCTAAGGGCAGTGGGAAGTCATTAGAGGGTTTTAAACACTAAAGTCACATGATCTGAGTAGGATTTAAGAAGATCCTTCTAGCTCCTGGGTAGAATGGACAAAGTGGGTACAGCAGAATGTGAGAAGAAAGTCAGCTGAGGAGAAAGCTGGTAGTTTGGACCATCGTTGTAGGAGCAGAGTTACAGAGAAGTGGGTGAATCTATGATACCTTTGGATAGCAGGTGGCAGGGTTTGCTGGTGGACTAGTGATAGGAGATAAAAAAAAAAATACAAAACAGAAACAAGGGCAACTTCTATGGTTTTGACCAAAGCAATTAAATCATGAATCTCTATAATACTGAAGATTCAACCCAGATCTCCTTAACACTCCAGCAATCTCTTTTGAAAGGCAAGGGTCTAATTGCCTGTTCTAGTGTGGAATTTTTCCTTTTGAAGTGTCACCTTATTATTCTGTCTACAGGAAGCACGGAGAGATTGATATTTATAGGTTGCATTAGAATTCAGATTGCCCGCCCCAGATGTCTGCTGCAAGCCTTCTGACTAGGTTAGTAATAGCTGTGGCGCATTGGCTCTGCCAGTGAGGATGTATGCCTCGGTGTCCAGTTCCTTCAATCTAAAAGAAGACAAAGGCTGACCATGTCGACCTGACTGGCCTTCTTGTTGCCTAGCGCTGCCCTTTGTCCGCAGCCTACTTCTTGGACCTGGTGTCATGACTTACTCAAGAAGACTGTTTACATCCCAGCATGGGATGACAGATGGGGTTGCAGGAGGGAATCTGGACCATGGTCAGGGGCATCTGATGGTCCCCAGAGGCTCGAGTATGACAGCCTGGCCTCTTTGGCTCCCTGCTTTCTGTAGGCAGAGCGGGTTCCAGAACTCCATGGTGTGGTGGAGCTGGGTCACCCCTGTGGTTTGGACAGAGAGCAGGGTGGGGCAAGCTGTCCCCCGGCTGCTCCGGAGTTGGCTTCAGACAAGAGACTAAGGTCAGGCATGTGGTTGAAATTACACATGTGTTCCTGGCAGCATTCACGTCAGGATTTATGAAAATAGATTTTATAACTTCAGCTGTACTTGGCAATGATCATTTCTTGGTTGAAGTTGCATGGAGGGTCCCTAAGATCAATTCTTACTGCAGACGGAAATCTGAATTCTGACAGTGAGTGGCGTATCCTTACTTTTTGAAAGTCTCCTGAGTGGGCCTACAGGAGAGTAGCCATCAGTCAGGATCCTGGCAGGAAACAGGATTCACCTCTGACGGTTCAAATGAAGAGACTGAATGAAGGAACTATTTGCAGAGGTGTGGGCGGGGCTGAGGGGACACTGAAAGGGCAGGGGAGTCACCAAGAGGCTAAGAGCAGGGCAAACTGTTACCACTCCAAGGGCCAAAGAAGAGAAAGGACAGAACTGTAGTTACCTGAGCCAGGTGAGACCTGGTGCCATAGAGGAGGGGCCACGAGCAGCAGCTGGAGACCCGGAGGAAGCATCTGCTACCAGAGAGGTCGCCCAGAAGCGGGAGGGAGCGAGGAAGCTTCTCCACCCGCCCTGTCCTATCATCTGCTGGGGAGAGGAGAGGGCGGACAGGAAGGAAGACGGATGCGGAAGGGCAAATGAAGGACCAGAGACCCAAGAGGGATGTCGTCCTTCGCTCCACATCATAGCACCGGCATTGTCTTTAAACACATACACATACGCACCCCACCTCCTCCTCTCTTTTTACTCATTTATAATAGTCTTCAAACCCCACGACACCCAGAAACCACTGCAGGGACGGGAGATGGAGTGTGAATGCTGTGGTATGTGGATCTTGGGTGCATCCAGGTATTCCCTAGGGGCACCATGGGATGGAAGTAGGGAGTGTGCATGGGGTCCTGGCCTGGACCCTTATTGCTGGTTAGGGGTTGACTTGCAGAGTGGGAGAGGGGCTCAGAGTGAATGAGGAAACTTCTCACCCCAAAAGACAATGGCATTTTGGGGGTAGAAGGGGGTCACAGTACATGTTTCATGAAGACTAAGGCTGGGAGTCAGAGCTTCAAAGACGCGTGTTCCTACACGGGAAGGTACGGGTTTGAGGTGGTTTGATTTAAAGCCCCCAAGTTGGTGTCTGGTCCAGTTTCCTAAAAACGGCAGCTCACCTTTCAGGGAGAGGCATTGCAGAAAATTACAGCAAAGATATTTGGTTTGGCAGTCAAGGAAGGGGGAAGGGGAGACAGTGATGCTCTTTTAATTTCACTCAGAGTAGCGAGAACTGGAAGAGGGCCCTGGATGAGCTGGAGGCCAGCGTCTTGGGAGAAGGTATCGCAGCAGAAGCTTTCCAAGTGTAGCTCTGTATTTTTTATTATGATTTGGGAGGTAGTGCTGTGTATGTTTTTTTTTTTTTTTAAAGCGTATTTATTTATTTTTGGCTGCATTAGGTTCTTCGTTGCTGCGCGCGGGCTTTCTCTAGTTGCGGCGAGCGGGGCCTACTCTTCGTTGTGGTGCGCGGGTTTCTCATTGCTGTGACTTCTCTTGTTGCTCGAGCATGGGCTCTAGGCACTCGGACTCAGTAGTCGTGGCTCGCGGGCTCTAGAGCGCCGGCTTAGTAGCTGTGGTGCACGGGCTTAATTGCTCTGTGGCCTGTGGGATCTTCCTGGACAAGGGCTTGAACCCGCGTCCGCTGCATTGGCGGGCGAATTCTTAATCACTGCGCCACCAGGGAAGTCCAGTGTTGTGTATGTTCAGGCAAACCAATATTTGCATATTTATTTATAAATTGCATCTTGTCTATGCATATTACCATATGGACATACTGAGCACTGTGAGGTATAGTGGGTAAGAGCATGGATCTGTACCTCAGTTTCTTTGTAGGTTTGTTGTGAGAAGCGATTACCTGCAAAGCCCTTAGTACAATGCCTGACATGAAGTCAGCAGAATATGGGTTACATTGTGGTATGAAACGTACCCTAAACACAAGTTTTTTAAGGGTGAGATCAAAATATATAAATAGAAGTTTTTATATATATTTTAAGTGTATAAGAATATATATTTCCATACCCCATCTTGCACACCTTCTTGGGGGTGTACACTCCCCACTTTGGAGACCACCAGTTAAGACTTAGTATTTGCTGCCACGCAGACTGCGCTACCTTGAGTAAATTCACTTTTTCCAGCCTCAGTATCCTCTTCTGTGGGATGACAGCAGTTAATAGCGCCTGCATTATAGGGCTGTTGGAGGATTAAATGCACTACATCCACTTAACCCAGGCTCTGCCTGGCGTGCCCTCAGGACTCAGTAAAATGTTACATGTGATTATTGTCACAAAAGTAACCATCATTGTCTTTAAATCAGCAAAGAGTAAAAAGATCATCCATAATCCTACAGGATCATATATTATCGCTGTAAAGGAACTTGTTGGCCTATTTTTAGACCTTTTCCTAAAGCTTCTGTGTACACACATACGTATTTTGCATAATTGGAATCATATTGTGTGTTCTCTTGTGGACCCATTCTTAGTGGCTGTAGAGTATAACAGGCTGAGATTAATTTTTTCACCCAACCCTGTTGTTGATCATTTGGTTTTTCTGTTTTAAACAACACTGTGATGAAAAGTCTTTTTTAACAGGCTTATTGGGATGTAGTTTATGTACCATCAAATCACACACTTAAAGTGTGCAATTCAGTGATTTTTAGTGTGTTCAGAGTTGTGTGACCATCACCAGAATCTAATTTTAGAACATGATTGTTGCTACACAAAGAAACCTGCACCTGGGACTCCCCTGGTGGCTCAGTAGTTAAAAATCCGCCTGCCAATTTGGGGACATGGGTTTGATCCCTCTTCCGGGAAGATCTCACATGCTGCAGAGCAGCTAAGTCTGTGAGCCACAACTATTGAGCTCACATGCTGCAGCTACTGAAGCCCGTGCTCCTGGAGCCCGTGCTCTACAACAAGAGCTTAGCTTGGCCACTGCAATGAGAAGCCCTTGCACCACAACGAAGAGTAGCCCCTGTTCACCGCAGCTAGAGAGAGCCCGCACGCAGGCAGCAAAGACCCAATGCAGACTAAATAAATAAATAAATAAATAAATAAATAAATAAATAAATAAATAACAAATGTTTTAAAAAGAAAAAAACCCTGCACCCATGGTAGTCACCGCCATCCTCAACCCTCCCAGGCCAGGCAACCATTAATCTACGTTCTATCTCTGTAGATTTGTCTATTCTGGACATTTCCTACAAATGGGATCATACAGTCTGTTGTATTTGAAGACTGGTTTCTTTTACTTTACATAATGTTTTTTGAGGTTCACCCACCTTGTAGCACTATCAGGTCATTATTCCTTTTTGTTGCCAAACATCCCATGGTGTGGCTATATCACGTTTTATTCATCTTTTCATCAGTGATGAACATTTGAGTTGTTTCCATGATGAATAATCTTATAGATTAATCTTAACTATTTCCTTTGAATGCATTCCTAGACTTGAAAATTCTGGGTCATATAATTTCCAGACTTTTGACTATCAAGCACTTCTAATCCAGACTTTCTCTCTCATTTGAGCACATTAATGACTTCCTTCTTCCTCATCGTATGAACTACAAAACTTTTGTATTCCTTGTGACACCTGGAGGTATTTACAATTTCTAATATTCTAGAGAACCATTCTCGGGAATTCTATCCTATGTTGGGTGTCAGAGGCTCTGATGGACAGTGATATTCCTAAAGGGAGCACATTGTATTTACTTATATCAGTCTTTATCATTTTCAACTAGAAACCTCCCTGCCGTCTGGCATTAAGGAAAATTGGCAGAGACTTGTAAGTGGTAGATCGTCTCTTTAAATTGTCTCACTTTGTCCTTTTAAGTATATGTATCCCCTACCAACCTCCTAGCAGTGGTTGACAACCAGAAAAATAATGTCTTGTGTCAGTGGAATTTAGACCCAAGGTTTCACAGCCCATAGGCAGCTAAGTATCATTAGACTCATAATCTTATTTATTTAAAATATGTTATTGCCAAACTGACTTTCCCCCTTCTTTAAAAATTTGGGGGCCTCCCTGGTGGCGCAGTGGTTGAGAGTCCGCCTGCCGATGCAGGGGACACGGGTTCGTGCCCCGGTCCGGGAAGATCCCACATGCTGCGGAGCGGCTGGGCCCATGAGCCATGGCCGCTGAGCCTGCGCGTCCGGAGCCTGTGCTCCGCAACGGGAGAGGCCAAAACAGTGAGAGGCCCACGTACCGCCAAAAAAAAAAAAAAAAATTTGGAAGTACGTGAAAGTTTGTTTTCTACATGCTGTGGTTTTTAATCCAACATAGCTGTTAAACTCTTGCGGTGGCCTCTTCGGGAAAATCTACTCACCCTTTTTCTTTATTATATGAAAGGATCCTGCAGAGAAGGCAGCTGGTGGATATACACCAAGCTTAAGCCTTTGTCATTGTGAATCCTGGATAACGTTTACAAATAGAATGGTCTCTGCAGGTAAGAGAGCTTCCTCCTTTACCACTGCGTTTAATCTTTCCAAAGCCTGAAAAGTATTCGTTGAATCATGGTGATTAGGACAGCTGATTTTGCCCTTGCCCTCACCCCCAGATATTCTTCCTCCACTGACCTTTCTGGTCACAAGCAACAGAGCTGATTAAAATACTCCGCTCTTCGTACAAAGACCGTCCACCGCACCCCCTGAGGCTCTCCGGTGTTGTCATCAGTGATGCTAATGGATTTGCCTTGATCTTTACTTCACTGCCTCTTGAGAATAACAACGTGCATTTATGAGACTGTTGCCTAGATGAGTAGACGTCTGGCAGGGGCTCGTAAGTGCTGGATCTCTCTTATGAGAGACGTTTTTATATAAGATATCCAATTTCAATCTCGTGACTACCCACAAAGTTGGTGCTGATATGCCCATCCTAAGGATGAGAAAGTTGAGACATCATTGCTCTGTGCCTCCTGGCAGACAAGGTGTAAAAAAATTCCAATTCAATACAGACTTCTTCAGATTACAGCATAGGAAATACAGTCATTCCTGAGAGTAAACAAAGGTAACCCTACTGCTAAATGCTTACCTATCAGAGATGGTGCATACCTTGGTGACCAAAGCCTTTAAAATAAATGCTGCAGTGTTATACTCACCAAGGTGTGGTGTTCAGAGAAAATGTCCTTCAAAAAAACGGGGGAGGGAGAGTTTCTATGATTAAGAAATTTGGGAAATGTTGGGTTATATTAAGTCACACACACTGTAGACTGCGGACCTTCTCAGAGACTCTACTATTGGAATATGCATTGTGAAACCCCAAGATGGGTAGAGCATAAATCTTTTTTTGTGGGACACCTATTAGCGTTTTAAAGAGCTGGTGTGTGTGACACACACCGCCAGAATGAACTTCATAACAGCCATTCTTTTTTGGTTTACTTTTTTTTGTAGGTAAAAGACACATGTGGTAAACTCAGAGTATGCAAAGGTATTCAGTGAAAAGGTCTGTCTGTCTGCTTTTAATCACTGTCTCTGAGATTCTCTCTTGAGAGACAAGCATTGATTTCAAGATGTGCAATCTTGTTTGTATGTGTGTAAGCGCATACGTGTGTAAGTGTGTGCGTGTATTTCGATTTTGAGCACACTATATATGTTGTTCTGCACATTATCTTTTTACTCAATATATATTAGAAGTCCTTCCATATCAGTACTTATAAAGCTGTGTCCTTTCGTCTAATATCCACATGGTATTCTATTGTATGGATGTATCTTAATCCGTTTAACCAGTACCCTATTGATTTAGAATATTTCTAACCTTTTCCTACTGTGAACAGTGCTGCAGTGGGTACCCTTGTACATTTGTCTTTGTCATCATGGTGTTTCATGTATCAGCCTTTGATAAAAGCCAGGGGTGTAAAGATAAAATATGATTCTGTGAAGTCAAGAATAACCCAGGTTCATAGCCTTCTGATGGTCTGGCTTGATCCAGAGATATTTCGATAATTTAGAGAATTTAGAGAACTATAGATCCAAGTCCTAAAACTATATTATCAGAACTTGTTTAAAATAGTGGGAAAATGTATAGATTATTTTTCAGAGATAAGAAAAATTAGTTTGTGAAAAATCATATTTCTCTTAGGAAATAAAGAGGTTTGGAGTTGATACAGTAATTGTACATGTGTTCCAACTCATGGCAAAATGAAACTCAAGGCATGAAATCTATAAAACAGGGATTTCCCACGTGGATAACCTTTGATTCTTAATTCAAAACTCAGAGCAAACTGCTTTATTTACCCTGGTTCAGAAACAATCGTTTTGCTTCCTCACTATCTTGTACTGCATTTGATTTCTGCCAAATAGCGTTTGACTGACTCAAAGACTTTAAAGATTGTTTTCTCTCTTCAGCATATTTCTCCCTTTTCTCTTTTGTGAACGAAGTAGAAAAATAATATAAGGTAGCTTTATGGAACAGGAGATAAAACCTTTCTTTTTAAAACAGATGTTGTCGTCTAGTTGGAATTCAGCTATAGAACTTGATAGAAGTCCTTCCATATTTGTTATTTTTTGATAATGTCTCTCTTATTGTTTTTAATCAATCTGATCGATGGGGCTCAGTCTCAGAGCAGGCTGGGCAAGTTTCCTTGAGGCCAAATTACTACTGGGACATCAGGTAATTTAAGTGTATTTTCACTGTCTGGTCCTTCTTTGGGAGAGTGCCTAAGATGCTGTAGCCACCATCCATCATAAGGTGCCATCACTCTGGGCCAGGCACTTTGCACGCAGTGTCTCATCATTTATACGGTGTGTATAGTATCACTCGATCCTGTACTATTAGGTGGGAACTGCTCTTATCCCCATTTTATAGATAGAGAAACTGAGGCACAGGACAACCAAAAAACTCCCTCGAGGCCACCCAGCTAGGATGTTATAGAGCTGGAATTTGAACCTATTGTTTTAAAGTCTTGCCCGAATTAGAGATGGGTTTATTCTCTAGAGGAGTAGGTCTTGAATTCTTTTAAACTCAAAGTCATGTAATCAACAATAAGAAAACAAAGATTTGTCACTGCTCTAACCTAGTTATGCCAGCAACATGTGAATGGTCTCCATTGTTCACAGCTCCTGGCAATGGGGGGATTTGTTTTTCTACGTCTGAGCGGTCCTGGCTCCAGAGCTGGTGTGGCTCTCCAGGCCAGAGGATGGAACAAGTGTAATGACACGTGTGACTTTTTTGGAAGGAGATGCTCTGACCCTTTTATTACCTCCCCTGGGACACAAGTGATCACGACACAAGTGATCACCTGCAGTGATGTCTAGTCTTAACTCTTTGTCCTCACTTGAAGCCAACCAAATGGCCAGGGCTTCCACCATGTTCTTAAGGAAACGTTTGCCCAAATTTTCCCTTAGAAATCTTTACAGACATTAGCATTCGATCCCTATGTTGTAATATGTAGAAATGGTGGTCGGGGACGCATGGAACCCAGTGTGACAACAAGTTTTCAGTTTCCCCTTTGTGTCAAGGGGCTGGAAGAGAGTCATTATGTGAAACCTGAGTATTAAGGCGTTTTCAGGTCATGAAGAGGAATTTGACCAGAGGAGTCCCAGAAATGCAGATCTTGAATTCTAATCCTGTGCTCTTAACCACTGCTGTGCTGTGGGCACCTGGCCATTTGCATTTGTCCTCTAGGGCATTATAAACCCATCTACTGGCGGAAAATCTCAGAAACCTTATATAAAGGGAACTAACCCCTACTGAGTTGTTACCGGGTGCCAGGGACTGTTAGATGCTTTGTATCCTTACTAACAGCCAGCTGCCCAAGCTTGCATGCTCAAACTAGGTCTTGGAAACTGTCACTTCTGCATGTGGTCATTCCACATGCTCTGCCGCTTCCCCAAACAGGCAAGATGTAGAAATCAGAGACAAAAGGGAGTCTTGATTGCCAGGTTCAGTTTCCTGCCAGGGCAGGATGTAATTGCAGGGCTGTCTAGAGCCTATGATAAGCTGATACTAAATTTGTTCTTGGCAGACTGTCTTGGGACGTGTGGGGGAAGGGTGGAGGAGGGGGAAGTGGGAGCTTAGGTGCAAGGATCCTTTTGTAATCTCTGGTCTCCTCTTGTTTGAGCATGAGAACATTTCCTGAATGCTGGTCTTAAATATTTAGTGGTCATTCAGATGTAAGACTAGTCTGCAAACGTTCATGCCCGAGACATGGATACAGTTTTGCTGTATCCAAACTCCCTCTTCCTGTCTCTTGCGCATCTGGCCTGAGGCTTGTGTATCAGTGAGGTATTTGGATGTGACGTCTCTCCTGGTGTAACAGGTAAATTGCGAAGGACTTCTGACATTTTTCTTACTGACTGTGCTGTTCACTAACACTGTCTTAGGTTAAAAAGGAATGGAGCATCATTTGAATGGCTTTGTTTTCTTAACTTTAGCTGTTTCTTTTCTTTTTTGCAGAAGAGAAATAAATAGTTCAGGAGATGAAAAAAGGGCACTTTGAAAAAATTTGACGATAGTTGATTTACAATATTGTGTTAGTTTCAGGTGTACAGCTTCAGATTCTTTTCCATTATAGGTTATTATAAGATATTGAATATAGTTTCCTGTGCTATAAAGTAAATTCTTCTTGTTATGTTTATAAAATTGTAACATGTGATAAAGGTGAAATTATCCAGGAAAGGATACATTGTTCAAAACTAGTGCTGGGAGAATTGACAAGCTGGGAAAAAATAGCATCTCCCCATACAACATATACCAAATTAATTCTTAATGGATTAAAGATTCAGATGGAAAAAAATACATAAAAAGCTGAAAGAAAAAACTGGTGCTGTTACACAAAGTTTCTTCAATTCTAAATAGGTGGCATTTTCTTTCTTTTGATTTTCTTATCTGAAAGTATTAGATGGGAGTATACTCTTGCTTTTATTTCTTTTCCTTTTTTTTCTGGTCTGCGTGCTCTCTCTCTCTCTCTGTCCCTTTCCCTCTCCTTCTTTCCTTCCCTTCCTCCCTCCCTTTCTGTCCTTCTTTCTTTTTTAAATATTGAAGAGCTTGATGCTTTGCAACTAGCTACACAAAGGCAGCTCTACATTCGAGAACTCCACAATAAGCCCTGCTTCATTCACCTCTTTGTTTCCTGAGTGATCATCATTTTGTCAAGGGGGTCGCTAACTGGAGACCGCCTCAATGAAAGGAAAAACTGAGTACAACACCGCCTGGCTTCCTGACACCTATTGTTTGAGCTCGGCTTTGCTTTTCCTTTCATTAGAAGGGCAAGCTGGCCTCTGTCATTTCTCCCTGAGGCTTGTGGATCGGGGAGGTACGCAAGCCTCCCTTTCTCCCTTTCGTCTCGTGGGTCTTGCTTGAGACTAGTTTTCCTGAAACATAATTTTCGTCAAGCCAGTGCTGGCCCTTCAAATGAAGAGGACTCTAGTTTCCTGAAATTAGTCTTTTATGGGGAGGTTTTCCATGTAAAATGTTGAGGAAATTCTTGCTCTTCTTTTTCTGGTGGGGGTTGAGGGTGAATGAGGGTGGTTTTGGAGAGGGAGTAAGGCTCTCTTTTTTTTCCCACCCTATTACAGGGCCTGAAGCAGGCAATCTTATCTTGTGTTCCGTTCAGCCTAAAAGGTGGTCGGCCAACCACTCTTAATTTTAGGCCTGGTGTGGTGGAGACAGCTGTGGCAGCGTTGTGGCCCTCAGGGAGTGTATGCTCTAGTGTGTAACACAGTAAAGCCGTAAGCTGATACAAATGCGAATATGGAAACAAACCTAATAGAAACGCATTCCAGAAACAAAACAATGAGTGGTAAGTAGTGACTATGGGCTGCTTGAGCTACAGAAGGCTTCTCTTTTGCATTGACCAAAAGGTTGCAAAGAAGGCAGTCATGGCAAAGGTCTGGGAGAAAAGTTTTCAGAGTAGAAGGAAGAAGCACAGTTGCAGATGCCTGAGCCGGGAACAAGCCTGGCACGTTTGAGAGACAGGAGCGTTTAAGCTCTTCTGAAAGATGAGAGGAACCAGATTGTACTGAACGGAATCAAGGCATTCCCGAGAAAGGGAAGAACTGGGGCAAAGGTCCTTATGAAAGGAGACTAAGAAGAATAGCAGGTGCTGTCTGGCTAGTGCAGAAAACGTCATGCAGTATATGGTGTGAAGGTACGTTTTAAATAGCCTTAGTGAGAGGTAACATCCCATGAGATGTGTTTATCCGTTTGAAATGTTACCGGTTTAAAATATATAGTTCACTGGCTCTTAGTATGTTTACAGAGTTGGGCAACTATCACCATAATCTTACTTTAGAACATTTTCATCACCCCCCAGAAGAAATCCTGTACCCATCAGCGGTCCCTTCCCATTCTTCCAGTCACCCCAGCCCTAGGCAACCCCTGATCTACTTCGTGTCTCTGCAGATTTGCTCATTCTGGACATTTCATATACATAGGATCATACAATATGTGGTCTTGTCTGATGGCCCTAGAATGTTTTTGAAGTTCTTCTATGTTATAACACCATCAGTATTTCATTCCTTATAATTGCTAAATAATATTCCATTGTATCTGTCCATTCATCAGTTGATGAACATTTGGGCTGTTTCCACTTTCTGGCTCTTATGAGTAATGCTGCTATGAACATTTGTGTACAAGTTTTGGTGTAGACATTTGTTTTCATTTCTCTTGGGTAGTTACCTAAGAGTAGAATTTCTGGGTCATACGGCAACTCTCTGTTTAACATTTTGAGGAACTACTGAATTGTTTTCCACAGTGGCTGCACGAGCAGTTTACACGAGCTATGTGTGAGGGTGACGATTTTTCCACATCCTTGCTAATACTTGTTATTGTCTGTCTTTTTGATCATAGCCATTCTAGTGGTTGTGAAGTGGTGTCTCATTGTGGTTTTGATCTGTGTTTCCCTAATGACTAATAATGTTGAAACATTTTCATATGTGCTTATTAGCCATTCGTATGTTTTCTTTGGAGAAATGTCCATTCAGATCCTTTGTCTATATTTTAGGTGAGCTACTTGCCTTTTTATTTTTCAGTCATAGAAGTTTTATTTAGTATTCTGGAGGTAAGTTCCTTATTAGATATATGATCTGCAGATATTCCCACCAGACAGTGGGTTATCTTTTTGCTTTCTTGATGGTGTTCTTTGAGGCACAACATTTTTTAGTTTTGATGAAGTCTAATTTGTTAATCTCTTTTTTTGCTTGTGCTTTTGGTGTCATATGTAAGAAATCCCAAGGTCACAAAGATTTCATAGTGTGTTTTTTCAAAGAGTTTTATCTCTTATATAGGTCTGTGATACACTTTTCGTTAGTTTTTATTTATGTTATGACGTAGGTGTCCAACTTCATTATTTTTCATGTACTTATCTAGGTGTCCTAGTACAATTTGTTGAAAAAAATATTCTTATTGAATTATGTTGGCTCCTTTGTAGAAAATCAATTTACCATGAACATTAGAGTTTATTTCTGGGCCCTAAGGAGGATGCATTTTTAATTACGGCATCTTTCTAACATGGTGTGAAGGCTTCAGAGATCCGCGCTCTGGTTGGGTAGTAAAGCAGCTGTCAGGTAAATTCTGGATTGAAGAGGCTTCATTTTCTCCGCAGTAAATTTATGGATGAAGATTCTTGTATTATTTCCTTATAGTACTGAAAAGATCCTTCAGGCCATTTTCAGACATTTAATAGGGCTTCATCTTAACCATCACTGACAGGGCAATATCTCTTCTGAAGTTCCCTTTTTCTTTCATTTCTTTTCCTTTCCCCTCCCTCCCTCCCTCCCTCCCTCCCTTCCTTCTTTCCTTCCTGCCTCTCCTCCTCTCACTCTCTCTCTCTCCTTCCCCTTCCTTTCTTTAGTTCTTTCATTTCTTCCTTTAAAACATAACCTAGGTTGCAGAGATGAGATTTACAGTCATGATACAAGGGAACATTTAAATTAGGTGATGCATACAATGATGTGAATAGATTAGAATATATGGATATTTGAGATCATGTAATCACACAAACTCAGGCTAATGACTTCTGAATTCAGCAAAGTTTTTGAAGTAAATTATAAGAAACATACATATTGAGCACTCATCCTCCCAAGATTTATGCTTCTTCTTTCTAACACTTTTCACTTGGGAAATTTCTCCCTGGACCATCTTTATGTGGCTAATGCTCCAAACTGAATCAGCATCCCTGGACAGTGTCCTACACTCAGGCCCTAAATGTCCTACTGGATATTTTCACCAGGACACCTACTAGGTGTCAAAGGTCACAAACAGAAGAATTATTTTTGACATTTTAAAAGAGCATACACCTGTTTGGGAAAAGCATCTTATGAACTTGTTTGGAAACAAGAACAGCTGCTCTAATCTACAGATCCTGGACTTCAGCTGCAACATTTTCAGCCTCCAGCCAACCCTGCTGCTTCAGACTGGCCCACACAATCCGAATTGGCTGTTGCCCACCCATCCTGTTACCGTTTGTCCTGAATTCAGTGGTTTTGCATACTGACGGACACTCTCGGTTTGTCTCAAGTCTGAAGTCAAGGGGAGGTTCTGTGAACAACCAAGGAACTCTGTTCAGTCTTAAATGGATAAATTATACCACCGACTAGATTGTCTCTAATTGTTGAATACATCGCACCCTTAAAAGTTGTCTGTCCATTTGTGTTTATATCAAATCTGAACTTAGGGCCAGTATATGCTTGCTCATTGTTTGAAATTTAAATATTTATAAGATAGTATATCCATAAAAAAATAATAAAAGACCAAACAATTTATCAGTCCTGTGAATTTATCCATTGCCATGGGTCTGTCTCATCTACTAGATTTCCGTTCCTCTTGCCTCTACGTGATTCTCCTGAAATAGTGCACTAAACTTCTGACCAGTCTCTTCCCCTGCAGTCTCTTTCTCTTCCAGATAGATTGGGTTCACTTTGTTAGAAAACCTCATTGATGACATCAATCTCTAGAGCCCCAAATCTTCATTGCCTGTAGGATAAAACTTAAACTTCTTTGCTTCATATTCAAAATCCTTGTCCAATCTGTCTTTCACTTGCTTTCCAAGCCTTTTTTCTGACTTCCTCCGAGTTTTTCTTCTTCCAAACCACGCTGTTTAGTGTTTCCTGAACAGACCTTGAGCCTTTCTGCTTTGGGGCTTCTTTTACCTTTTGCTGCCCATGTAGTATATCTGCCACTCTCCCTCCCTTCTTCTTATATAAATCTCCCTTTCTTTCAAGACTCAGTAAAAATCCTATTTCTTCTGGTTACTCCCCAGTGAGTGATAGGTCCAAGTCGAGATCCTTAACGGCTTAGTTCCATGGTGGAGATTGCAAACTGTCAATCCATGGGCCAAATTCAGTTTACAGATATGTTTTCTTTCATCCACATTGTGTTTTGTTTAAATAAATTTTTCAGTTAGTGCCAACAGTTAAAATTCTGATATATCACATTTAAAGAATCAGATTTCCAGCCAACTTGGAAAAATTCAAAGCAGGGCTGTGTATTCCCAGGTGGTAACTATGTGTGATTGCTCCCTTAAGCTGCCCCCATTTGGCCAAGATGTGTGTGTTTGCACAGCAGCACTGAGCTATGCCTGGTACTGGGTCTCCCCCATCACTCATGTATATCCCCCATCCAGCACCTGTGAACATCTGCCTGGACAGTTAATTCTGTAAGGCCTTATGACTACCTCTTCTTGTTATCTTGAATGTTAGATCATTAAATTAAAATATTCCTTCTATGCTACCTCCCATGAGAGCTTGTGTGTATAATGTACTAAATAAATGCCTTAAGGTGATTTTAACCTCTCACTTCTTGCGTAAAATAATGCCACCTCTTGCTTAAAAGGATTTCAGGTAGTATTTTTTTTTTTCAGGTAGTATTTTTAAAAGACCTGTTCCATAAGGAAATAGAAGAGAAATTCAAATAAAGAACCAGACCAAAGAAACAGGAGCATGTAATAAAGGTGATTGTCAAGATTTCATATATAAAGGGAAAAGAAAGGTAAGACATATTTTATTTCAAGGAAAACCAAATCTGTAAGCCGAACCCAGGACAGCCTCACTAATCAGTGTTCTGGTTACATTATTTATTTGTTGGCTGTAACTGGATTTTATTTTTAAATGACATTTTCTTTCAAATAAGGTAATCAATTCAGGGCTTTTGATAAGGTCATCATAATGGAAACTAAATCTTCCGTTTTATTTTGGTTGATTTTAAAAATAACTTCACGGGTCCACAGTTGGTTACCATTTACTGCTTTTATTTTAGGATTTGGCCAAGAGATAGGTCACTGTTTTTCCACCAGCAGTTTTCAGGGTTTTGTGTCTTCTCCTCCTCATGAAGTTTCCCAGCATGAAATGTAGGGAGATGGCCCACTGGTGGCCAGTTCCCAAGACAGTCCCATATTTTCCAGTGTTTTGTCATTGACATGAAGGGAGGCAGTTCTTCAGTCCATTTTCTGCTTTGCATTAGTCAAACACTGCACCTTGGCACACTTCCCTTCTGTCAGGGATTCCACAGTATCTTTGTAGACTTAAGATTTTAAGAGGAAATATCTTTAGGACTCTAAGTTGTTGTAATCATTATTGTCACCAGTGTAAGCACTGTGTAAGGGAAAATGCTGCAATGAAGGAAGGAAGCAGCTCTGAAGACTCGTAAAACACGTGAAGCTCTGGAAAAGGTTTCAGAATACATCGGCACTCTTTCCCACATAAACTATTTGACTATTAACTCCCATATCGGCACGGGTTGGGAACATGGGGTCTTCTTTTGACCCAGGAATCTCACAATCATACAGGCTCAGTGACTAAAAGAGTATTTCCTGTCTCTGTGCTACATATGGTACCACCACCCCTGATACTTTTCTTTAAATTTGCTGCCTTTTTTAAAACTCAAAAATAATCTTAAAAGGTAACTTTACATGCCTACTATAAAAGGAAGACCAATAATTCTAGCCCAAAATGGAAGGTTATTGGGATATTAAATGCAATGAAAACACACCTTTGTTATTCAGTTTTACTGAGGTCCTCCTAGCCACCAGAGGCTCTGCTTTTTCTCTGTACAACAGGGGATAGACTTGGTTTTAGGGAAGTGCTGAATATGTAATAGCACCTAACTGAGACTCTTTGAGGACTACTCAGAGGGATTGAAAGAGAAGCAAAAAGGGCTAACTTTTTACTCTGGAATGTAGTGTTATTGAGGCACCCCTGCTGGCGATCCCACGAGGTGATCTCAAGCAATAGCATAAGCCCACACTTTGGCAATCCCTGGACCGATTCGGCAATTCCTGCCTCCTCCAACGTACTTCAGAAGATGTTGGTGAAAGCTTTGATCCTTAAGTCAGAGGAGAATTGGTGTGAGCATCTAGAAAAACCTCCACTGTGAAATGTTTGCGTGAAACTTGCTTTTTTAAGAAAGATGTTACAGCAGTGCCCCAGCTCAGACTGGCTTAACTTTCCTATCTTGCTCCTTCATTTTTTCCCCCTCTGCCTCGCATGCCTCCCCTCTTCCTCGTCTCTCTCTTTCTCCTGCTTCTCCTTCCTTCTCGTTCTCACTCTTTATTTGTCATCCTCACAGGACCAGTCACCTGTGGGAGTGTGTTTTTCATCATTAAGTACAGGAGCAGACACACTTCACGTGTCTCCAGGGTATGACCTGTAATTCCCAGCGTACTCATTTCTGTGATATTCTTAGGGCTGCAAAAAAGCTCTCAGCAACAGTGCTTGCTTAGAGTATTCTTAAAGTGCTTTGTCTCACTGCAGCTTTTACCCTTCATCCTCTAAGAAAGCAAACGAAAGTCTAAGGAACTTGAACTTGGGCGTTGAACTACAGGCCCATAAGAACATTTTGGTATGAGCAAATCAAATGAATATACATTTTTGAAACCTAGTTCATGATATTTCTCCCCAAAAGAATTTCAGCTTTTAAAAGAATTTGTTTTGTTTATTGAATTTTTTTGTGTCTTTGGCGTCACTTTATGGAAGCAGTTTGCATTAAAAAATCTAGTCAGTATTTGTGGGATTTTCTGCTCAATCTTTTGGGAATTGCCCAAAAAAGCCCTATTTCCCTGGTTTCTGTAGGAGCAGTCATTTGATATACCAGTACCCTGTCCTCTGTTGAGGGCTGGTTTGTCCAGGGTCAGGGATCTGACTTCAACTGGGCCAACTGGAGCTCTTCCCTGGGATCCTTGAACTTGGGACCTTGAAGGTAGAGGTTTTCTCTATCTGGGGACTGAAATTGTGAAAGGTAAAGCTTGGGAGCTGCGGTGGCCAAGTTTTCCTCTGTATAAAAAAGGTCAGTGAACCAGAAGATTGAAGTTGAAATGCAGAGGGAAGGACTTCCCTGGTGGCACAGTTGTTAAGAATCCTCCTACCAATGCAGGGGACACGGGTTCGAGACCTGGTCCGGGAAGATCCCACATGCCGCGGAGCAACTAAGCCCGTGCGCCACAACTACTGACCCTGCGCCTGCAAGCCATAACTACTGAGCTCATGGCCACAACTGCTGAAGCCCGTGCTCCGCAACAAGAGAAGCCACCACAATGAGAAGCCCGTGCACTGCAAAGAGTACCCCCACTCGCCACAAGTAGGGAAAGCCTGCGCTCAACCATAAAGACCCAATGCGGCCAAAAAAAAAAAAAAAAAGAAAAGAAATGCAGAGGGAGAGTTAGACTTCTCATGGCATTTGAGCCCCTGATTATATCCTTCTTGAGACACAGCTTCCTCCCTGTCTTTCTTACTGCTTCCCTGATATGTAAAGTCTCAGAATACACCTAAATTTCCTTTTTTGCTTCAGGTGTTTCACATTGGAGTTTATTCGTCTGTAGCCACAAAAAAAGGCCTAATAGGTGACAAGTGATCGTTACACAGTCTGAGTCTCATGCAGGAACCAACACTATTATGAGCAGAAAAAATAATATAGACCAGGAAATTATGGGCCAGGAAATTAACATACAATATCTCAGACTCCAGACCCTACGACAACACTATGGGGTAAGTAATAGCCTTTCCTCGTTTCACAGACTAGGAAATTGACACTGAGAAGTTAAGAAGTATTCCCAGAGTTACCCAGCCAGTAAGGGGCAGAACTGGACGTGAACCTATGATGGTCTGACTGCAGAGTTTATTTGTTTGACCAATTTTACCATTGTAACCTCCCAACTGATATTTCTTTGATTTTCTCTTACTTGTGTTAGTTGCCTTTTGTCAGAAAGGATCAACTAAAGACTCACTAAACTGATTAGCAACCTCTTCCAGGATTTTGGGACTTGTAAAGATGGAAGGAGCCCTACAGGTTAAGTTCTCCAAACCCTTGTTTTACAGAGAAGGAACTGTGGCTCTAAGAGGCAAGGGTACATGCCCAGGGTCACATAGCTATTGTACGGCAGTCCTGTAACTTGAATTTGTCTCCTAACACCAACACATTTGTTTTTTCCTTCTAACACACCCTTTTGGTCTAGGCTTAAAAGCGACTTTCTCCACAAAGTCTCTAGATTGATGAATTGCTCTTGCTATATAGGCTTTCCTCCCACCCTCCCTTTCTCTGTTCATAGCATTTAATTCCTGTTTTAAGTGCTTGTTCAACCGTCCATCTGCCCCATCAATCAGTAGCCTCTGTGAAGGCAGGAACCCTGTCTCTCTTGTTCATTATTGCCCCTCACATGGCATATGCTTAATATGCTTAAATGGTGACTAGAATACATGAATAAAATAGCGCAAGGATGTGCAACAATGGTCTGAAGTTTAAGGCAGTTGAGCTATATAGTATTGGAACATATATTCCAGTTGTAATTCTTTGGTTTTTGCCATGTTGAACATTTGCCATTGTTATACAGGTAGTATTTAAACTTATAGCTTTGGGGACAGAAATGCTCACAGCAGTACCGGGAACCACGTTTCTTCCTTTCTTCTTAACTTCGATTTGCTAGAACAGGTTTCTGTCACTTGTACTTAGTAGTTCCTAGCAGGTACGTGAGCTAAGACCAGACTCAAGATGAGGAAGCAAGAGGACAGCAAGTAATTGAGACGATTGGATAAATGACTGGTGAGCTCTACCATCCTTTGGGCATTTGCATTTCAGAGACTCAAGTGAATCTCTAACTTTTGAATTGTGTAGGGGAGGTTGGAAAAGGGGAAGAGAAGTTACGTGGTAGAAGGCTAGGGAGAAAAGGTGGCCTAAGAGCTGAGGCTTGAAAGATCGATAATATTTTGCTGAGGGTGACAGGAGCAAGACCAGCCTTCTCTTATTGAACTCGATAGGCTGTCTCCCTCTTGACTAAACATGGTGTAGGATCACTCCTTCAAACCTCTTGCCTAAAGCTGATTTGTTTCATCCACCTAAATTTTCATGTTACATTCAGCAATGACAAGATTTCATAAATTACGCTAGTCGTGTGAAGCTCACTATTAAAAAACCCATGCTTGTGCAGATGGATTATAAACCACCAGCTGAATTCTCAACAGACACAAAAACATGAGGATGTTGGAGAAATGGAAATATATGTGCTTAGATGACTCTAGGAAAGAAGACAGAGGTGGCTGGAGAGGCAAATCAGGCTCAAAGGCAAGATGACTCCATGAAAGCCATGCCAGGTGTTGGGGTTTGTGAAAGTGAATCATATTCCCAACACGTTCAGAGTGAAGAGTGAGATGGGGATCAAGATAGGAGCCCTGCTGCTGATGAGGCCACATTGTGGGCTTGAAGCCGAAATGGTCTTTGTTATGGTATTTTCCATCCCCATGTCTAGACTTTGGAGCCCAAACTTGGAAAGAGTTGACGGGGTAGAGTGGACACTTACCCACCAGTTGTAGAGAAGGTTCCAACTTCTCACCCCTCACCCCTCATGCCTCACCCCTGTGAAGCGCAGGAGCAGGGCAGGTAGCATTGTGCAGGCTTGCTTTAGGGATGCCGTTTAGGAAGAGGAAAGGCCAAAGAAAGCAGATGCGTGTATTAATCATTGGTCTTCTCCCATTCCTGTTAGGTAAATTACCCCTGGAGAGAGGGTCCAAAGGTTTTTCCTCCAACCTTCATCTCTTTTAGGGAAGGTTCTTTCTCCTCTACTTAGAATCATAAGGGATTAGTGAGCGCTACCCCTCAAATGTGGAGGTTAGATCCCAAATTACACTTACTTCTTGAGGGTAATATATGCGGAGGGAATTAGCTAAGAATACAATTCCCCGGAGACTCACTTCAAGGCTTGAAAATGCTAACAGAGCCACCAGGATGGATAAAACTCACAGTCCTTTGGAGCTCTCTACTCCTCATATGCCCAGTATGGCGGTCGCCATCTGATCCATGGCAAGCCTCTATGAGATGTTCTCTTAAAACTCCACTGATAATTTGAAGCAGAATTTGCAAGATAATGCCTTTCTGTACAAAGTCCTCTTCCAAGGAATAGAGCCATTTGAAATGAAAAGTCAAACCAAACAATTTATCATCTCCACGCAAGCCCATCATGAGCATGCTCTGCAAAGAAATATGCGTCTTTGGCAAAACAATAGCCTTCCCTATTCACGTAGATACGATTTCCATAATGGACTGCATGATGGTGCCTTCCTGATGTAATTGCAGAAGCCTCCTTGGCTGCACTGAGAGATTTTATTTGCTACCATAAATAATAAACTTGCTTTCTGCAAAGTAACCTCTTTGGGGAATACAGATCAGAAATGTTCCCATCATCTTGGAGTCTTTAATGGGTTTTGCAGCTGAGTGTCTTGGGGTATATTTCAACAAACCTCTGAACTAGATTTTTTGATTCTGTCCCGTGGAGAACAGTGCTGTACCACTATTAATCTGGAACATTCGCCGCATCACGTCAATTTGGTGAAATTATAATTGAAACATGGTACTTGACCCTGAGGGGACCATGGAGAAAGGGATTTGCTTTGGTGGCTCCTCAGGCATCATTTAAAACCTGCTGCCGCTGAATCAGAGTCTGCTTCTTAACTCTGTAAACCTTCCATTGAGAGCCATTTCAGCTGGGCTGCAGAATACTGTGCTTCTTGCCACCTCTGTCATTTTTCTCTATTTGTCTGTATTTTTCCATAAATTGGATTACCCAGACTAATAATAGGATTGTGAAAGAGGAGCTTGTTATGGGATTCTGGTGACTATCAAACAGAATATAATTAAACCATAGTTATGCAGCCTAATTGAGGAAAAGAGATTTGGAATTAAGGGAAATCGGTGAAATTCAGTTGTTAATTTCACGTACACAAGGTAATAAACTGGGCTAATATGGGATTACTGACTGTTGGAATCCTTCTGAGATCTACCTAAAAAGGAGAGATAAAAGGGATGTATCGGGCTTCCCTGGTGGCGCAGTGGTTGGGGGTCCGCCTGCCGATGCAGGGGACGCGGGTTCGTGCCCCGGTCCGGGAGGATCCCACATGCCGCAGAGCGGCTGGGCCCGTGAGCCATGGCCGCTGAGCCTGTGCGCCGGGAGCCTGTGCTCTGCAACGGGAGAGGCCACAACAGTGAGAGGCCCGCGTACTGCAAAAAAAAATAAAGGGATGTATCATTTTACCTATTTCTGAGTAAATAGGCTCAGTTCAGTCTTCAGGAGAGTGCTGAAGAACATCTTGTTTACATTCTCAAGTCTTTTTAATTAAAAGTTGTCCGTTGAAACGAATCCAGTTAACCCTCCCTGCTATTTCCCTAGTGGAGACTGCTAGCTGTGCCCCTGTATTTATTTTTCCTTTTTTTCTAGTAGAAATAGAACTGGACATATGACCACCCAGAATAATAACCACATTTCTCAGCCTTCTGTTGCAGTTGGTTGTTACCTCCAGCCAATGAGCTGTGATGTGTGCGATTAATTTCTGGGTTGTACCCTTGCAGGCACTGGGTATCCACATTATCTCTGTCTCTCCCTGTTGGCTGGAGGGTGTATGTGCTGGTGGGAGGCAGAGCAGCTGGCGGAGATGAGAAGATGGAAGAGGCCTGAGAAGGATGCAGGTGAAACTTGGTCCTGATGATTGTAGAGCCACCTTAACCTGTCCAGGACCACCTCTGCAAACTCTTCTATGAGAAAGAAATGAACTTTTTTCTGGGTTAAGGGACTTGCTTTTAGGGCATCTTTGTTATATCATCCTAATCTGATTCCTCACTCTGGAATTTTAAACCCAAACTGTATGGGTCTGTATTGATGGCAAAATTGGGTGCTTTCAGCAGCAAATAGCAGATTTCTGGATTCACACAGGCTTAAACAGTGAAGCAGAATTTTAACTCTCAGAACAGCAAGTGCAGAGACGGGGCAAGCTTTCAGGTTGTTTGATTTAGCCGCTAAATCGTATCATTCAGGGCTCAACTTCCTTCTCCCAGTCCTCTGCCATTCATTTTTTTTTTTAATTTAATTTTATTGGAGTATAGTTGATTTACAATGATCTGTTAGTTTCAGGTGTACAGCAAAGTGATTCAGTTATACATATACATATATTTTTAAAATTCTTTTTTCATATAGGTTATAACAGAATATTGAGTAGAGTTCCCTTGCTATGTAGTAGGTCCTTGTTGGTAGTCTATCTTTTATATAGTAGTGTGGGTATGTTCATTCCAACCTCCTGATTTATAACCCGCCCCGCCCGCACATTTCCCCTTTGGTAACCATAAGTTTGTTTTCGATATCTCTAAGTCTGTTTCTGTATTGTAAGTAAGTGCATTTATATGTTTTTTAAAAATTAGATCCCACATGTGAGTGATATCATATGAGATTTGTCTTAATCTGTCTGATTTACTTCACTTAATACGATAATCTCTAGGTCCATCCATGTTGCTGCAAATGGCATTATTTCATTCTTTTTTATGGCTGAGTAATATTCCACTGTATATACGTACCACATCTTCTGTATCCATTCCTCTGTCGATGGACATTTAGGTTGCTTCCATGTCCTGGCTATTGTAAGTAGTGCTGCAGTGAACATTCCAGTGCATGTATCCTTTTGGGTTATGGTTTTCTCCAGATATATGCCCAGGAGTGGGATTGCTGGATCAAATGGTAGCTCTATTTTTAGTTTTTTAAGAACCCTCCATGCTCTTCTCCATAGTGACTGCACCAATTTACATTCCCACCAACTGTATAGGAGGGTTCCCTTTTCTCTACACCCTCCGCAGCATTTATTGCCATACTTAATATTAGCTTCATCTTCAAGCCAGTGGCAAATGTTAATATTCCAGTTCTGAGCATCACATCCAGGCTGGACAACATTCATAGAAGAAAGAGAGACTATTTTATTTGTGGCTGCTTCTTAGGAGAGCAGAAATGTTCCCAGAAGCAAAAAATTTCCCAGCAGTGTCCCATTCATATGTTAACAGCTGATATTGAGGCACATTCCTGACCCCATTCCTGTTAGTTAGAATGGAACTAACCCTGGACCAGACAGGTGCACCGCAGGGGCTTGAGTGACATCTGCATCTCTGGCTGAGTAGGGGAAGATTTGAAAGAAAAGGAACAATCTTGGATGGACTCATTGAAGACAGGGATGATGGGTAGAACACTGACAGTGCCTACTACAAAAGGAAACACTATAAAAGGATCTGAAAAAAATATGAATGAAAAGGTATGTGTTGGGGATTTGCTTCAAAATACCATGGGAGAGGAGAAATGGGTAGAGCACAGACAAAGCAAGGCTACCCATGAATTAATCATTGTTGGAGTTCATGGGGGTTCATTATACTTTAAGCTTTTGCATCTGTTTGAAATTATCTGTGATTTAAAAACAACCCCCAAAACCTTAAAACAAATAAATAATCCAGGCAAAACAGGGGAAGAAAAAGTAGCAGGAGAAATTTGATCTGTTTTCGTGTTATTAGTAATGGTAGCTAACATTTCTGGAGCATTTGCTCTTTGCTAGGAGCAATAGCTATCAGCTGAGAATGGCTTAGGCCAACAAGAGAATTTATTCACTGGTCTGACTGGCATTTTCAGAGGTAGCTTCAGGCCCAGTTAAGCGCATCTTTTGGTTGTGCTTTCTTCCTCATTGGGGCTCTCTCTGGGCCGTTGCCTAGCAGCTCCTGGCTGGCTCCCATTTCTTCAACACCCCAGAGGAAAGGGAACTCTCCTTTTAATTTTTAAAATTTCTATTTATTTTTTAAATGAAGTATAGTTGATACACAATGTTGTGTTAATTTCTGCTGTACAGCAAAGTGACTCAGTTATACATATATATACATTATTATTATTTTTATTAATTTATTTATTTTTGGCTGTGTTGGGTCTTTGTTTCTGTGCGAGGGCTTTCTCTACTTGTGGCAAGCGGGGGCCACTCTTCATCGCGGTGCATGGGCCTCTCACTGTCGCGGCCTCTCTTCTTGCGGAGCACAGGCTCCAGACGCGCAGGCTCAGTAGTTGTGGTTCACGGGCCTAGTTGCCCCGCGGCATGTGGGATCTTCCCAGACCAGGGCTCGAACCTGTGTCCCCTGCATTGGCAGGCAGATTCTCAACCACTGCGCCACCAGGGAAGCCCTATACATTCTTTTTTTAATATTCTTTTCCATTATGGTTTATCCCAGGATATTGAATATAGTTTCCTGTGTTATACAGTAGGACCTTGCTGTTTATCCATTCCATTTATAGTAGTTTGCGTCTGCTAACCCCAACCTCCCAATCTATCCCTCCCTCAACCCCCTCCCCCTTGGCAACCACAAGTCTGTTCTCTATGTCCGTGAGTCTGCTTCTGTTTCATAGATAGGTTCATTTGTGTCATATTTTAGATTCTACATATAAGTGATATCATATGGTATTTCTCTTTCTTACTTCACTTAGTGTGATAATCTCTAGTTGCATCCATGTTGATGCAAATGGCATTATTTTGTTTTTTTTTATGGCTGAGTAGTATTCCATTGTATATATGTACCACATCTTCTTTATCCATTCCTCTGTTGATGGACGTTAGGTTGTTTCCATGTCTTGGCTATTGTGAATGGAACTCTCCGTTTTATTAGATGCAGCAGGAAGTCCCACAGTGAGATCCCATTGATCCAGCATGGATTCTGTACCTGGATCTAAACCAGTGATGGACAGGAGAATGTGATGCTCAGAGGGACCAGTCACATTCTACCCCTGGAGCTGAGAGTAGTCTCCCTCCCTCTCAAACACCAGGGACTTAGAGAGGCTGATTCTTCTAAAGAGGGTCCAGGGAGTGTGCCAAGGGAAAACGACATGGATATTGGACAGAGAGAAGTGACAGATGACCATTGTGCTTATATGATCTCATTTAGGCCTCATAAAAACTCTGGGCACATACTGTTTTTACCCCATTTTACAGGTGGAAAAACGGAGACTTAAGGGCTTAAGTGAGTTGCCCATGAGCATGTAGGTGATGATGGTAGAACTAGGATTCAAACACAGGAAGCTATTGGTGCCCTGGGCCTACCCTGGAAGTTGTCTGCAGACAGTTCTACACACTGACAGGGTTCTTTGTGTTGTTCACCTGAGCCCATTCATTCTCTAGCCACAGGAGTGGGGTCCTTCTAACTATGGGACAGGCCACACATGCAGGAGGGTGAGTGAACATACCCAGGCATGACCCTCAACCAGCGAGAGATGGGAACTGTGGAATAAAACTGTTGGTTCCCTGCCCCTCCTGAGGGCATGCTGACCTTATCTCTTAGAGGGTTCCCAGGGAAATTGAGCCCCGCTTCTTCAGGGCCATAACCTACTCAAAAATGTACTGTGTACTGGCTTCCTTCCTTTCCCTGCCTTGCATCCTTATTCCCCTACCTGTGCTTCCTAAGAGCATTTCCCCCAAAACTACTTGTCCCCAAATCCTTGCCTCATGGCCTGCTTTTGAGGAAACCCAACCTAGAGACATCAGCCGCCAGCAAAATACTGTAATGATTAAGTGGGATAATATCATTAAAACCCTCAGAGCAGTGCCTGTCTCTTAGAAAGTGCAAAATGAATGGAACAGTCGTTTTGACTGTTTTCCCTCAAAGTCGCCCATGCAACCATGTAATTTATCATCCAATTTGGACATTTTTGAGAATGAAAGGGGGCGCTATGGTAATTGCTCAGGGAATACAGGTGAAAACTAGGACTGTCTGTAGGAAACCAGGGTGTATTATCACCCAACAGTCATGACTTTAGTAGAAAGGGAATTCTCCATACAAAAGAAATTCTACCCCAACACTATAAACACCCGTAACTGTTTCATAATTTCATATTTTTATGTATTATCCTTTCTTAAGTGGAGGCTCACCTTATCGTAGCCATTTAGGGCCTAGACAGGATAATATTAAACTTCTCATTTGTAAGTTAGCAGTGCAGTTGTCACTTACAAAGAACTGACAAGGCATATCACACACAGAAGTGCTTTAGGTCTAAACATAGTGAAAAGGACTGTTCAAACTTCTCCTGGTAGAATAGAGAATTGAACTTTGAGAGAGTAAAAACTTCAGATGTAGAAAGCTAATACCCAAGTGGTATGCATTTGAAAGCATATTAAGATCACTGTCTAAATAGTGTTGACTGAGAGTGACCACTTCTCACAGTGAAAGTAGAGAATCAAAGCTCCAGTGAAGGCTGGAAGAAGCCTTATAGCGTCTCATCTGGTGGATCCCAAGTGCAGCTGCCTCTCGAGATCATCTGGAGCAGCTTTTGTAAATAAACAGAAAATTGGTCCTTATCCAGTGAGGCCACACCTGGCCTAGAGCAGGGGTCAGCAAACCATGGCCCCCAGGGAAGCTGGCCAAATCCAGCCACATTCATTTGTGTACATTTCATCCTGGGCTGCTTTGATGACACAGTGGGAGACTTGAGCATGGCAGTTGCAACAGACATCATACAAGCTACAAAGTCTAAACTATTTCCTATCTGGCCCTTTATAGAAAAATTCTGCTGACTGCTGGCCTAGAGGAATCGGTATTTTAAAAAGCTTCCCGGGGCTTCCCTGGTGGCGCAGTGGTTGAGAGCCCGCCTGCCGATGCAGGGGACACGGGTTCGTACCCCGGTCCGGGAGGATCCCACATGCCGCGGCGCGGCTGGGCCCGTGAGCCATGGCCGCTGAGCCTGCGCGTCCGGAGCCTGTGCCCCTCAACGGGAGAGGCCACAACAGTGAGAGGCCCGCGTACCGCAAAAAAAAAAAAACTTCCCCGTAGATTCTGGTGCACAGCCAGGTTTGGGAAGTACTGATGACAATTTGCGCTTTGCATTTATAAAAACACTAAGCTGAGAGGCCCAGAGAGGTGAAGTGACTTGCCCAAGGTTGCAAAGCCAAGACAAGTCTGAGAAACTTCTCCCTTTTTAACCCCCGTCTTCCTCCCGCCGCACCCTCCCTCCCTAATGATGTTCCTAGCTTCTGTTAGAAACCAGCCTCTTCACTGGACCACTGTGGGGCTCAGCTGGCAGCAGTCAGCTCCCTGGCCAACAACATTTGATGATGAATAATACAGTGACTTGGCTTGGCGTCCATCACCCTAACTTTCCTGCATGCCAGAACGCCTTCGCTTTGTCATGGGCACCATCTGGATAGAAAACCATGTGGAATTTCCAGCAAATGGCATTTGATAGACATGTGCCACAGAAATCTCTTAAGTGAAAAGCTTGTCAAGAGTGAGAGGGGGATGGGCTTCCCTGGTGGCGCAGTGGTTGAGAGTCCGCCTGCCGATGCAGGGGACGCGGGTTCGTGCCCCGGTCCGGGAAGATCCCACATGCCGCGGAGCGGCTGGGCCCGTGAGCCATGGCCGCTGAGCCTGCACGTCCGGAGCCTGTGCTCCGCAACGGGAGAGGCCACAGCAGTGAGAGGCCCGCGTACTGCAAAAAAAGAAAAAAAAAAAGAGTGAGAGGGGGTTACACATCCCCAAAAAGAATCATTCATTCATTGGTTCACTGATTCCGCAAACTTTGATTGGGTGTTTTACTATAAGCCAAGCACAATGCCAGGCTCAGGGAGTTTAGTCTCTGTCTTTATGGATCCTATGGTTTGATGAAGGAGGCAAACAAACAATACGTAATAGATAACTAGTAAAAAATAGGTAAGTAGATAGGCAACTGCAATTGCCACGTGCGACGCAGACAAGACACAATATGACAGAAACACAAGAGGCAACAGTTACAAAATGCCTGTTATGCTCCAGGCACTTTTTTTACATGCTTTGTATGTACTGACATTTAATGTTCCCAATAGTCCTGTGATGGTAGCCACGATAATAACCCCCATTTTACAGATGGGGAAACACGTTGGTTAATTGGCTTGCCCGAGGTCATATGGCTAAGAAATAGTGAGGCTGGGATGTAAATCTACACAGTCTAGCTTAAGAGTTATAAACCATCGTGTTTTATGCCCCTCAAAATGGACGCAGACCTAAGAAAGAGCCGCAGAAGCTGATCTGGTGTCTTTTGCAATGCCTGGAGCACACATAATGAGTACAGAATGAATGTATGAATGAATGAATGAATGAATGAATGTGTACATAGTACAGCTATGTACGTATACCTTTAAGAATTCTATCTGGCATAAAATGAACTGTTGGGAGTCCTGCATTACCCGTCCTCATTTTTTTTCCTTTCTGAGTGTTTGAGCTATTACCACCTATTTCAGCCAAAACATTGCTGCACTCTCATGTGAAAGGTAAAATGCGATAATTAGACAGAGCTCATTAAATCAGTTCAATGATCCTGAAGTAGGAACCAGAGAACCATGATTTACTAAAATGTTTCAAGTATTAGTATGCAGCGAGAATAATAAGGCAGACTCTTACAAGACTGCTATAAGAAAAAAGCCCATCGATCATAAACACAGAAGCACCAAAGACGTATTTATTGCCTTTTCTTAGCATAGAAAGCACTGTGCGAAAGTGCACGTGTTCAGAAAGAATTCAGCTGATTCACATTCTCAGGGAGTGTGTGTGCACTAAAGGTTTGTAAGAATCAGATTCTTCTGAGGCTCCTTGAGGGATTCAGCAAGCAGGCGCCCTTCAAACCAGTTTAAAGTGACATCTTTGTGAACCTGACGCTGTGGGTCTTTGAAACAAGGTAGAGTGCCTTTTGCCACCTGGTAGAAGAGCCACGCTCTCTGCTGTCCCCAGTCAAACAAGAAGAGAATCCACCAGGTGCACGGTCTGACTGCAAGGGTGCTTTTCCAGGCCATGTTTCAATCTTAACAGCACTTTGATCCTCTTGGGAATTAATACCCTGAAAGTGTCCAAGCATTTGTTCAGCTCTTGGGATATTTAACCCATGTGAAATGAAAGGGGGGAATGTTTGGTGACTGTATAATTTTTGAAGTCCTTAAACCTTTAACATGGTTGGTTAGCTCAGATGTCCGCCTTCCTTGTTCAGTCCTTGTACATGGAGGAAATAGCCCTTGCCTACTCTTGGGCTAACTCCTACTTGAAGGCCCAGTTGAACCTAGTCTGAAATGATTCAGCACGAGTTTTTTGAGAAGACAACATTTAGGGAAAGTTACAACTTTAGGAGTTCTGGACGTGCCACACAAAATATGCTGCTTTGTTGGTATATGGATTATTTTGAGATATAGACACTTTAAAAATGTATATATATATTTTATTGAAGTATAGTTAATTTACAATGTTGTATTAGTTTCAGGTGTGTAGCACTGTGATTCAGTTTTATTTATTTATATATATACATATATATATATATTTTTATTTTTCAGATTCTTTTCCCTTATGGGTTATTACAAAATATTGAGTATAGTTCCCTGTGCTTTACCGTAGATTCTTGTTGGTTATCTGTTGGGTTTTTTTTAAAATTTTATTTATTTTTATTTTTGGTTGCATTGGGTCTTCGTTGCTGCACACAGGCTTTCTCTAGTTGCGGTGAGTGGGGGCTACTCTTCGTTGGGTGCGCAGGCTTCTCCTTGCTGTGGCCTCTCTTGTGGAGCATGGGCTCTAGGCACACGGGCTCAGCAGTTGTGGCTCTCAGACTCACACGCTTAGTTGCTCTGCAGCACATGGGATCCTCCTGGACCAGGCCTCGAACCCCTGTCCCCTGCATTGGCAGGCGGATTCTTAATCACTGCGCCACCAGGGAAGCCCTGGTTATCTGTCTTATATATTGCAGTATGTATCCCAAACTCGTAATTTATCCCTCCCTCACCCTTTTCCCCTTTGGTAACCATAAGTTTATTTTCTTAAATAATTTATTTTATTTTATTATTATTATTTTTTTAGATGGAGAATTTTAATTAAATTGGCATAGTTAAGACCAAAAAAGGTAAAGTGGACATTGTCAGTGTATCTTCAGCCCTTGCCTTAACAGGTGAATGAACACAACTTGAAACACAGGTGACTCTTGCTGGTCTATGAGACAGTGAAGGGAGCTTCTCAATATTTAAGTATATTAATATAACCAGTTATAGAAATCTAAATCTAAAACCAATCTCCGATAGGGTTTGAGAAGGCATTCACCATATCCCTGAAAAGTGTAACATTCCTTATTCAAGTTTAATCACCTCTTTAGAAGGGGAAAATAGTGATAGTACTTGCTGAACCAGAATTACTATCAAAATTCAAAAAGCTGACCATATTCATTTAGCCACGAGCCAATCTTATTTAAATCAGGACAGAAATATTACATCAGCCATTCATGATCTGAATTCTAGTGTATGAGGTCCATTTAAATACGGTACACATAAAACGTCATGAGACATTTGTTCCATAATAAATAAGGCAGTGGCCAACTATTACTCATTAGTAGCTTTTTTGAGATAAGCTATCAAGTCTGCCCTTTCTCCCTTCTTCTTAATGCCAGCGAAGATCATTTTTGTTCCAGGGATGTACTTCTTGGGATTCTCCAAATACTCCATCAGTGTCTCCTCTCCCCAGGTGATGCCTTTGTTCTTGTTGGCATCTGTGTAAGAGAATCCGACAGTCTGACCTGTCTTTCGCCCAAACAGGCCATGGAGATTTGGCCCAGTCTTGTGCTTGCCTCCCTTTTCCACAGTATGGCACTGGGCACACTTCTGAACAAAAATCTTCTTTCCCTTCTCAACATCACCCTTTTCTTTTTTTTTTTTTTTGTGGTATGTGGGCCTCTCACTGCCGTGGCCTCTCCAGTCACAGAGCACAGGCTCCGGACGCGCAGGCCCAGCGGCCATGGCTCATGGGCCCAGCCGCACCGTGGCATGCGGGATCCTCCCGGACCGGGCCACGAACCTGTGTCCCCTGCATCGGCAGGCGGACTCTCAACCACTGTGCCACCAGGGAAGCCCACCATCACCCATTTTTAAATCATTCTTTCTCCGTGTACGACCAAGACGTTCCCGCTCGCAAGCTGAACGTCCCGCTCTCTAATCTATTTATTTTATTTTTGACTGCGTTGGGTCTTCGTAGCTGTGTGCACGGGCTTTCTCTAGTTGCGGCGAGCGGGGGCTACTCTTCATTGCGGTGGCTTCTCTTGTTGTGGAGCACGGGCTCTAGGCGCATGGGCTTCAGTAGTTGTGGCTCGTGGGCTCCAGTAGTTGTGGCTCGTGGGCTCCAGTAGTTGTGGCTCGTGGGCTCTAGAGCTCAGGCTCAGTAGTTGTGGCGCACGGGCTTAGTTGCTCTGTGGCATGTGGGATCTTCCCGGACCAGGGTTCAAACCCGTGTTCCCTGCATTGGCAGGCGGATTATTAACCCCTGTGCTACCAGGGAAGCCCCCATAAGTTTATTTTCTATGTCTGTGGGTTTATTTCTGATTTGTAAATAAGTTCATTTGTATCTTTTTTTTTTTTTTTAGATTCCACATATGACTGATATCATATGATATTGTTTTTCTCTGCCTGGCTTATTTCACTTAATATGGTAGTCTCTGAAGTGCCCTTATCTGCCTAGAAACACATCCTTCAGAAGGAGCTCAATTGTCATAAATCCGCTCCCCGGGAAACTCCAGGGAAGATTGATTCATCACAGGAGAGAAAACTACAGGTCCACACCACACCCAGTCAAAAACCTTGTCACAAACTATCATACCTCTCATGTGTTCTTTTACGGCGCCATTCATCTTTTTTTAAAATCATTTACTCTCCCCTAAGAGGCCTACATGCCCCCTTCCCTTTCCCTGTAAAGATGGTATTTAATCCTGAATTCTCAAGCCACCTCTTTGAGTACTTATTTATTTTTCCCTGGGTATCTCCCATATATACATGAGCCAAATGTTTATAACCTTCTGCTTGTTTTTCTCTTATTAATCCTTTATTACAGGTGTCTCAGCGAAAAACTTGGAAGAGTAGAGGGAAAAACATTTTTTCTCCTAGACACTAACTTTCCTATATTTTCCTATACTTCCATAATGCAATTTACATAGTGCTTGTTTAATGTCCGTAAGTATAGACTGTATTTACTAGTTCACCATTATGTTACCAAGTCCAGGCTCGTACTGCTTGCCACACAGCAGGCCAAAAAATTGAGAGACAAATTGTTGGGGCAAGGAGTAGCAACTTTATTCAGAAAGCCAGCAGATGGAGAAGATAATGAATAGTTTCCCAAAGAACTGTCTTACCCAAGTTAGAATTCAGGCTTCTTTTATACTAAAAGGGAAGGTCGTGTGGTTGGTTGCTGCAAACTTCTTGGTATCGGAATCCTTTGTTCTTGCAGCTGCCCAGAGGTCAGGTCACAATGTTTCAGTATACCTGCAACAAATATATATATATATTTTTTGCGGTACGCGGGCCTCTCACTGTTGTGGCCTCTCCAGTTGCGGAGCACAGGCTCCGGACGCACAGGCCCAACGGCCATGGCTCACCGGCCCAGACGCTCTGCGGCATGTGGGATCCTCCCAGACCTGGGCACGAACCCGTGTCCCCTGCATCGGCAGGCGGACTCTCAACCACTGCGCCACCAGGGAAGCCCTACCTGCAACAAATCTTCTTCTCTGTTCTGCAACTTTTTATCTCTATCAGAATGGAAAAGTGTCATACCTTTAAAGGTCAGAGCCTTGAGAATGGGCTACCCTGTATATTTCAAGCAACACTCTTAACTTGTAGCAAAAGCACTAGAATACAAAGGTTAAAGTGAAAGAAATAGATGTAATATGGAGTCAGATTTGTTCTTCCCTATTACAATTACATACCCAGCGCCTGTGTGGCCCATTGTAGAAGTCTAATAAGTAGACTTACTAGAGGAATAGTGGAGGAATATGTCCTGGAAACTAATGAGTTCTATTTCACACCATCTGTGGGAGCTTTCTGAAGCTCTGTGGTGTAATTCTTATTACTGGTTTAATATTTCCTCATGGGGCTTCCCTGGTGGCGCAGTGGTTGAGAGTCCACCTGCCGATGCAGGGGACACGGGTTCGTGCCCCAGTCCGGGAAGATCCCACGTGCCACGGAGCGGCTGGGCCTGTGAGCCATGGCCGCTGAGCCTGCGCGTCCGGAGCCTGTGCTCCGCAACGGGAGAGGCCACAACAGTGAGAGGCCAGCGTACCGCAAAAAAAAAAAAAAAAAAAAAAAAATCCTCATGAATTCTCTTAGTTTGAGTTCCTCCAAAACAGAACCTAAAGCAGGATCTTGGGTGCAGGAGGATAATTTGTGAGATTTCCAGGAAGCAGGAGGGAGGAGTGGGGGCAGCTGTGAGAGCAGGGAAGGAGAAAAAGCCAAGAAAGACATCTCTGTGGGCAACTGGTGCTCATTTCTGCAAGGACCCTGACTGAGGCCCAGAGGCCGGGGCATTTGTCCACAGCTCCCTCGTTGTGGAGGGTTGCCACAGGGTTCTTACCTTCCCTGCCTCTACAGAAGCAGAGAAGGACAGTGGAAGCGTTAATGGGAGACGTCAGATTTGCCAAAAACCCACCTTGGCTGAGACTGAAATCATGAAAAGGTCCGGCTACTTGACCAGAAAATGTTTTCTCTTTCATTTCTTATTGTTGAAGTATAGTTTACAATGATTTACAACTTACAAGGATTTACACCACATCTTCTTTAATCTGTCGATGGACATTTAGGTTGCTTCCATGTCTTGGTCCTTATAAATAGTGCTGCAGTGAACGTCAGGGTGCGTGTATCTTTTCGAATTATGTTTTTTGCTCCACATATAGGCCCATGAATGGGATTGCGGATAATGCTTTCGTTTTTTTTTTTTTTTTTTTTTTTTGCGGTACGCGGGCCTCTCACTGTTGTCGCCTCTCCCGTTGCGGAGCACAGGCTCCGGACGCGCAGGCTCAGCGGCCATGATGCTTTCGTTTTGTAAGGAACTTCCATAGTGTACTCCACTGTGGCTGTTACCAACATACATTTCCAAAAACAGCTTAGGAGGGTTGCCTTCTCTCCATGCCCTCTCCTGCATATTTTGTATGTAGATTTTGATGCTAGCCATTTAGACTGGTGTGAGGTGATTCCTTGTTCTAGTTTTGATTTGCGGTTTTCTAATAATTAGCCATGTGGAGCATCTTTTCATGTGCATTAAAAAAAAATCAGAAACAGCGTGCATTAAATTTACCTCTTGAAATTGGTTTCTTAAAAGTCCGCCCTGATTTGAATTCTTTTTCGATCAGGTACCCCAGGACATTTCTTGACGGCAAGTGTCCTTTAGAGCAGGGGTCCCCAACCCGCGGGCCTCGACTTGTTAGGAGCCAGGCCTCACAGCAGGAGGTGAACACGGGAGAGCTAGCGCAGCTTCATCTGCGACTCCCCAGCGCTCCCCGTCACCCCCATTGCCACCTGAACCTTTGCTCGCATTACCGACTAAACGATCCCCCCCATCTCTCCTATTGCCGCTGGAACCATCCACCCCATCGCTTGCATTACTTCCGGGACCATCCCCGCCCCTGTCCATAAAATTGTCTTCCATGAAACCAGTCCCTGGTGCTGAAAAGGCTGGGGACCCCTGCTTTAGAGCCCCGCAGGCCTTGTTATGAAGTGTCCCTTAGAGGGATATCTAAGGACCGGTTTTAAAGTTGTTGTTACGGGAAATGGCCACAAGGTGGCAGCATTTTTCATGCCCCACTCGGGTTACCGGCAACCAGAGCCTTAGAGAAAGTCCTGTTACTGGGTCGTAGATTCGAGTGGACTGTGGCAGAAGAAACACCCCAGAGCTCGTGTTTCCTTACTTCTTCCTCCTTACCCTTCGCTCCCCGCTCCCCCCACGACAATTCCCAAGCCCTGCCAAAAACGCTATGCTGAGCTTGCTGTCATGCGGAGGTGGGGAGACTCCGAGGAAGGAGGCTGCCCCTGGGAACCCCACCACCAGGAGACTTGGAGACCAGGTGATTTTTCAAAGCTCATGCAGCGTGAAGGTCCACCGACCTTTGGGTGCACTAGGCTTGGTTGAGCTGTAGGAGGCCCCGCCTGCATCTGGAGGTTGTCGTCCGCCTGTCAGGTCCAAGAGAGGCTCATTTGCTGGCACCTGCTTCCCAGTTCCCTCACCTCCACCACGTCTAGACTTGGGACCCAAGGCTGCTCTGGCTCCAGGGATGTGACACCAGCCTAGGTCACCGAGCCCTGAAGGGAATATCGTTGGCATTTCTTCTCTTTCCTTTTCTTTTGAAATTTAATTTTTATTTTATATTGGAATATAGTTGATTTACAGTGTTGTGTTTGTTTTGGGTGTACTGCAACCTGATTCAGTTATACAGATACGTATATCTATTGTTTTTAGGATTCTTTTCCCATATAAGGTATTACAGAGTGTTGAGTAGGTTTCCCTGTGCTCGACAGTAGGTCCTTTGATTATCACTTACATATATATTAATGTGGATATGTTAATCCCACCCTCCTAATTTATCCCTCCCCATCCCCATCTTACCCCTTTGGTAGCCATAAGTTCATTTTCTAAGTCTTTGAGTCTTTTTCTGTCTTGCTAGGGAGTGCATGTGTGTCATCTTTTTAGGTTCCTCATTTAAGTGCTATCGTATTTTTTTTTGGTCTGTCTGACTTCACTTCGTATGATAAACTCTAGTTCCATCCATTTTTCTGCAAATGGCCGTCTTTTCTAAACTGATTTTCTAATCTAGGTAGAAATGGGAAGCTGTCCTCTGGAAGTGTATTAAAAAAATTTTTTTTTAATGTAAAGAGAAAACATCAGTGCAAATTGGGTGCCGACTTTAATGTTTTTTGGAAACAAAAAATTGGCCCTGGGTATGAACCCCTCTGCCTTTGCCATGTTTTCATTTTGCTGGAGTGTAGCACTGATCCTTGTGCAGTGAAGAAGCAAATGCCCCTGTGACCCACCCTGAGTTCCCTCCCTTATTTGCCAAATCTTGGTAGAAAGATTCCTGTTTTTTATGTAGATTCATATTTTCTTTTCTCTGTCTTTCTGTTCAAGATCACTTATTTCTCTTTTTCTTATTATGTAAGCAATGCATTTTTATTCTGGAAATTTTAGAAAATACAAGAAAGATCAAAGAAAGAAATAATAGTCATTTATATTTTCCTTACTTAGATACAGCCAAGCTCACCTTTTTGTATATTTTCTTTTGGCACTTGATCCAGGTATTATGAAAATGACAGCGTTCTGTTCATAGCATATTTAAAACTCTCACTTATTTTGGACATTTTTCTATATTGACAAATATGGATAAACAGTTTCTGCCCTCCGTACCTCCCACCTCCCTCCATCCTTCTTCGGTTTCTTTCTGCGTTCCTTTCTTTTGTAAAAATAATTCTATCTTTTGTCTGGTTGGAAAAGCAGTCATGTAAAAAAAATACACACACAGATATACATATACATGTATACACATGTGTGTGTTTATTAGACCACTCAGAAAGAACTTCTACCATCTAGAGCGGGAGTCAGCTAACTTTTTTCTAAAGGACCAGGTAGTCTGTGTTGTAACAACTCAACTGTGCATTATGGTGCAAAAGCAGTCCTAGAGAAAGTGTAAAAGAATAAGCATGACTGTGTTCCAATAAATCTTTATTTACAAAAAACAGCAGACAATCCTGAAACTATAGTTTGCTTGGCCCAGTCTAGGGCAAAGCACTAATTATTTAACTTCTAGAAACACATACCTATTTTTTTCCCACAAAAATGGAATCATACTACATAAGCTGTCTTTGGATGTATTTAAATATTTATTAGTGTCTGTTACGTGCCAGCTCATATATAGTGGTGTGTACAATGTTGAACAAGACTGACAGGCTGTCTGCTCCCGTGGTGTGTACTGCCAGGGACACAGTGAAAATCATAAGCGCTCTGAAAGTCATGGGGGGATGTGATAGACAAAAGTCAGCATTCTAGTGTATCATAACTTTTGCAACCAATCCCCTATTCAGGGGCATTTAATTTCCTTAATTGTTTCTATTGTAGACTTTCCTGTCGTAAACATTTTAGGATTAAGTCTTTATGAAAAACCGTCATTTTTACTTGGGCTCAAATTCCTTAAAGTGGAATCCCTGAGTCAAAAGGAATACAAATTTTTTTGGTCTTTTGCTAAGCATTACCAAAGTACTTTCTAGAAAACTTATACCAACTTACACTTTCACCTGACCTTTTTTTTTCCCCCCCTTGCTTCCTTTGTGCAGCCAGACTGAGTTTCATGAATTGAGAAAGTAAAATGAAAGTGGCACAAATCTAAGCTGGGAAATAGAAAGAAAGAGATGGGGAATCATTGGCGGGAGAGGAGCCCAGTTTCAGATGTTTTGTCTTCAGGGGTTTCCTGTGATCTGCTCCCTGTGTAATAGTTAGGAATAAATCTCAGAAGTTCTGTAGTGCGAGCTGACACCAGTTATTTACTGCCTTCACCACGTGCCAGAAGCTCTGGTAAGCCCTTCACGTGCATGATCTGAATTAAGCCTCAGAACGGCCTGATGATGGTGGAGCCGGACCACGACCGGGTCTCTTTGAACTAGAGTAGAAATGTCAAGCTGGGAGCCCCGCGGTCTGATTTCTTTGGCTCACACAGTGTGGCCCGGCACAGCATTTAAACATTTATCGACATAGTTCCAAACATTTTAAAACTGGAAAATGTCACAGAAAATCTATCTTTAAAACTTTGGGAAAATTGCAAGACCTGGGCACGCTGGGGTCATACTCCCACTTGCTGACAGTGGGTGTGTCGTGGGGGGCTTCTTCTACACAAGGGACGTGTGTTCTGATGATGATACTATTGAGCTAAGACTAGCGGCCACTAAGAAATTCCTCCTTCAAACCGATAGTAACTCTGTGCTTGGGACACGGCGGGGAGCTGTGGGGAGAATGCATGATGCCCCTCCTTCTCCAAGCCACTTCCTTACTTATTTACTTGCCCGAGTTTGTTGCCTGGATGTTAACTTTGGGACAAGACAGGACTGAGCAGAAGGAGGGCAGATGTGGGTCCAGCCATCACCATGACCCAGCCTAGGCTCTAGAGGAGGGGACGCTGCAGAGGCTCACTTAGGTGAGGGTGTCCCAAGCTGTTGGGGGGACAGCCTGTAAAATGAGTCTTGGTTTCTGGGTGTCTGCCCTCCTCCTCTTACATCCATCTTTCTCATTTCCTGTGTTATTCACCACCTAAATTCTTTTCTAGTACACGTCACCACACGCTTCCTGGCCACGTGGGTCTCCCTACTCCATCTCGCCTCAGGAAGTAGTGGACTTGGCCATTTTCAGACTGTTGTCTTCTTTTCTTAGTACGTCTCTGCCAAATGCTTGCCCCACAGCCTGGCCGTGTGCCCATCTGTTGCCCACTTGGCACGTGTGCACCCATTGGTTTTCCGCTAGGAGTGGCTGTGGCATTTGTTCACCTCCTAACTCTCTGTGGCTGGAGGGCACACGGGGGCTCTGTCAGACCTAGTGGCTTTGGAAGCCAGAGCTTGGCTATCTCGTCTTCATTTTGTGTTTTGTTTATTTAGAGCCACAGAGCGCAGCGAAGAAGTCACCTTTACGTATGTGCGCTTCCCATACACCAGCCACTGTGCCAGGTGAGGGGTACCAGGAAGGAGAGGGCAGTGAGGGCGTCAGAGGTGCCAGCAGAGGGTATGAACCAGATCAAGTGTGGCATCTGCACCAGCAGGGAGTAGATTCAGAAACTCCTCGCGGCAGAACGCACCAGGTCAGGGAGACTTCTGGAAGGTGCTGCAACCAAAGCCTTCACGCCAGGAGAGAGCTCTTAGAAACACCCAAAGTCAGGGCTTTTAATGTCCATCCTGTTCACGCCCCACTTCCTCCTTAAGCCCACCTGAGTGCCTCTGTCTTCAACGAACTCTTCTGTCTCCTAACTTCTGTCCAGTACAGAAGCCATTAGCCACCCGTGGCTGCCGATCATCTGCAGTGTGACCAGGCTAAGTTGAGATGTAATGTAAATATAAACTACACGCGGGGTTTGAAGGCTTAGGACACACACAAAGATAGAATGTAAGATATCACGTTAATAAACGCATATTGCTTACACATCGAGATGACATTATTTGGCTATATTGGATTAAATATATTATTCTGTCTTTTTACTTTTATTAATATGGCTATTAGAAATTTGAAAACTACATATGGACATCTCATTTGTGGCTCAAGGGAGAGTCCCGCTGTAGAGCCCTCCCTGACTCAGCCACATCCAATATGGTTCTCTATGACTTCGCCGTGTGTTTGTTACATATACATATATGTATATGTGTGTGTGCGTGCCTGCGTGCGTGTAAGTATAGTAGATATTCTCAGTCTCTCTAAGTAGGCAGAAGACAGGACTAATGTCTCGTCTCGTTCCTCTGTGTTTCCTCACTCTCTGCCCTGCCAAAGTGCCCCTTTTGCTATTAAAGATGCAATGTGTGTTTGATAACAATTCTTTCATTCATTTGACAAATATTTGTTGAACTCAGACTCTGTGCCAGGTTCCCCTGGGAACTTAATAAACTTTAACTCAAAACCTGGCGTAGGGAAAAAGAATGGAGGAATTATCAACTTTATTTTGCAAGATAAGGAAATTGGGGTAAAAAGTTTAAGTGATTTGCTCAAGGTGACCCACTAGGTAAGGGGCAGGAAACAGGATTCCAGAACTCTTTTTTTGTGTGGCTCCAAATCACGTCCAGCATGCTGATCCTGTTGAGAATCCTTCACCCCAGCCCAGGTGCACCCTAAATCCTGTCTTTTTGTTTGTATATGTGCACTTATTACAACGCTCTCTAATCGTCCATCTTTCCCGATAGACTCTGAATGGGAGGACAGGAACTATGTCTCTGCTGATCCCTGTTGCGTCCCTGGGGCCTCGCACATGCCTGGCACCTCGTAAGCACTTAGTAAATGTCTGTTGAAGGTATTTAGTAATAAACGAGTGTGCCTTCTCCCTCCCACCGTTATAAAATTCATGTTGAATTCCATTTTCCTGGAGAGGATACAAATTGGAATAAAGCTCTATAGCTGCTTTCTCAACAACTGAAATATTGTAAGCATTCATTTTGTATTTTATTTATTTAGAGCTCTACAATGCAAAAAAGAAATCCATTTAGAGTCTGGGGAAGAAGTCTCTCTTTCCCTGCCGGTTCTGCTTTTATCTTATCTCACCTACATGACAAAACCAACCACCTGTCTTTTGTCAAAATACACTATGCATCCTCATAACAGCTGTGTGCTAGCTGCTGCCAGGGCCTTGGTGCAAACCCGGGACTGATGGGTTTTTAAAATTATCTTGGCATAACTTATTTGCCATAGAGTATCTGAATGGATTGTAACATGCCAGGACCACCTAATGGTTATAAGACCGGAAACCATCCTGCCCACCAGGAAAGAAAGGTAGCCAGACATGGAGAGAAGAGCACTGAGCTACAAAGCATTAGAAGTGGTTACTGGTCTCAGCTTTGTCATTACTATCTCTGTAACCTTGAATGAGCCATGCTTCCTCATTGTCATGAACCTAGTTCTCATATCTATAAAATTGAGGACATTGAAATAGATCAGAAAGGACAGCAACATGGCATACGTACCACCCTGCTGTTGCTGTCTTCCATTGCAGACATTGCTAATCAATCACAATTTACTTTTCCATTGATCCAGGGTACAGCTTCATAAACCTTATCACAGCACTGCTTACACTGTCACTCATCAGTCACTGACCATTGCCAGGCAAACAGTCCTTTTTCTCTTTTTGTGCAGGGTAGGGAGAAGAGAAGAAATCACAGTAGGATAGCTTTTATTCTTAAAAACCTTCCCTGCGTTAGCTGGAAGTCACCAGCGTGGTCATGATGATATCGCAAACAATCCTCTGAGATGACCCTGGTGTGGAAAGGTCATTGAGCCCTTCTGGTTCCTGGCAACACTGAGGTGGCAGAGCTCTGAATGGGCTGAGACTTTGAGGGAATTTGCCAGGGACCGTATTCTTTCTGAAGCTCCACTAGTGGGTCATCATCAGGACTTGGTAGGGAAGGGGGCTGCAGCCTTGTTTCTTGGGACAATACCCAAAACTCTGAGATATTTGCTGGATTGTGGGAACTTCTTCCTAGTGGTTAGAACATCAGTATCTGGCTCTCCAGACAGCTGTTTACATTTGGATTTCTTTGGGCTAGTTTCGTGTAGTGGAAAAGGCAACTGGGGAATGACTTTTCCTGGCAGAGTACTATTAGGTGAAATAAAGCCACAGACTTTATTGACTCTTTTTAAAGAATAAGAACATATGCATAGATCAGTGTCCAAAAGGATAAAATCATGATGGCTAATGTGGTTTTTTTTGCCTTTCTTTTTTTTAAAATTTTATATTGGAGTATAGTTGATTTACAGTGTTGTGTTAGTTTCAGCTGTACAGCAAAGTGATTCAGTTATACATATACATATATTTATTCTTTTTCAGATTCTTTTCCCATATAGGTTATTACGAGTATTGAGTAGAGTTTCCTGTGCTCTACAGAAGATCCTGTTGATGATCTGTTTTATATATAGTAGTGTGTATATGTTAATCCCAACCTCCTTATTTATCCTTCCCTCCCCACCTTTCCCCTTTGGTAAGCCTAGGTTCGTTTTCTAAGTCTGTGAGTCTCTTTCTGTTTTGTAAATAAGTTCATTTGTATCATTTTTTTAGATTTCACTTATAAGTGATATCATATATTTATCTTTCTCTGTCTGACTTACTTAGTATGATCATCTCTGGGTCCATCCATGTTGCTGCAAATGGCATTATTTCATTCTTTCTCATGGCTGAGTAATATTCCATTGTATATATGTGCCACATCTTTACATGATGGCTAATGTTTATTGAGTGTCTGCTAAAGGCCAGGCAGTGTGTGAAATGCTTTTCAAATTCCATCCCACCTCATTCTCACAACAGCACGAAGAGATGAGTGTCCCTGTCAGCCCCATTTTGCTGACAAGGGCACTGAAGCTGAGGAGGGTGTAGTAACTTCTCCATGGTCACAAGCTTGTTAAACAAATAAGCAAGGATATGAAGCCAAGTGTGTGACTCCACAAGCAGCCCTCTTAGCTTCTGCATCATACTGCCCCACCCAGAGTTTGAAAGTGATTGTCTCAGAGTCTTGAGATTAGAGGCGATTCAGCGTTTTTTTTTCTTTGTGCTTTTCTGAGTTTTCAAAATTTTCTACATTGAACCTATATAACTATAGAAAACAGAGGGAGAAGTCTTAAAAAGAAACAACTCACAAGACAATGAATCTGGAGTCAGAGTTAGAAGATCTGAATTTAATACCCAGCTGTTTTTAACAGATTGTCTAACCTTAAGCTGGTAATTTCCCTTGTCTCAGTCTTGGTTTCCTTTCTATAAAATGTGATCATTGGACTGAAAGATCTGTAAGATTCCTTCTGGGCTGGAAATTATATACATGTATTTGGGCAGGGGTTAGGAGGTAGTATCTAGTAGATGCATTCATCAGCTTTTTTTTTTCCACCTGGGAGGTGATGACTATATAAGAGTGAGAAACTCTTTTGGGACCATATGGTATAAAAAATTCAGAGCGGTTTCTGTGTGAGTGCTCTAGAAGCACAATAGCTCAATTTTATTACAACTATGAGTTTCTCAGAACAAATGTGTTAGAACATGACCTTGGTTGTCATCATGGGACTCTTCATACACAGCTTGGCCTTTTCTTTTCTTTTCTTTTTTTTTTTACATCTTTATTGGAGTATAATTGCTTTACAATGGTGTGTTAGTTTCTGCTCCATAACAAAGCGAATCAACCATACATATACACATGTTCCCATATCCCCTCCCTCTTGCGTCTCCCTCCCACCCTCCCTATCCCACCCCTCTAGGTGGTCACAAAGCACCGAGCTGATCTCCCTGTGCTATGCGGCTGCTTCCCACTAGCTATCTGCCTTACGTTTGGTAGTGTATATATGTCCATGCCTCTCTCTCGCTTTGTCACAGCTTACCCTTCCACCTCCCCATATCCTCAAGTCCATTCTCTAGTAGGTCTGCGTCTTTATTCCCGTCTTGTCCCTAGGTTCTTCATGACATTTTTTTCCTTAAATTCCATATATATGTGTTAGCATACGGTATTTGTCTTTCTCTTTCTGACTTCACTCTGTATGACAGACTCTAGGTCTATCCACCTCATTACAAATAGCTCAATTTCATTTCTTTCTATGGCTGAGTAATATTCCATTGTATATATGTGCCACATCTTCTTTATCCATTCATTCGATGATGGACACTTAGGTTGCTTCCATGTCCTGGCTATTGTAAATAGAGCTGCAATGAACATTTTGGTACATGACTCTTTTTGAATTATGGTTTTCTCAGGGTATATGCCCAGTAGTGGGATTGCTGGGTCTGGCCTTTACTGTATAGTCCATGTCTGTCATCAATGTCTGTCTGGTTGTCTAGTTTAAATTTAGTGGTTTTGCGGTGTTGAGGTTGTGATGGGATTGTTAGAGTTAAATACATGATGTTTTATTAATTTAGTCACGTTTATAGATCTTGAGAGGCCTGCAGTGATAAAAATCTGAGTTATACATTGCATTAAGCAGAGTTATATAAAGCCTGTTGAATATTAATTTTGTAATGATTCACCTTACAATTTTATGAGACTAGATATAAAAAGATACTGTGAATAATTGAGCCCATGATTTATAAAATGAAGTCTAGGGAAGAAAGAGTAATTGCATGTGAAAAGAGCAAAGCTTTTCCCTTTGCTGAGATCAAGTTAATTCAATCTCAGCCCCTTCCTGCCAATTCAGGTCCCCTAGGTTCTTAGAGCATTAGATGAATGTATAGTAAAAAATACAAAGCAAATACAATGTGGATATTTTCTACCATATTACTGCTTTCATCATTTTTAGTTTAGCCTCTAAATATATTTGATTTTTATAATCTGAATATTTTATAAGTCTTTTTATAAATCTTTTTCCAGGTTATATTTTTCAAAAATTGTTTCTAAAATAAAGCAAGATCTTGCACATGAGACATGAAATTACTTATATCTCTTACCTCTCAAATTGCCCTTTGCAGAAGTTATATAGATGGGCAATAAGCATGTTAAAAGATGCTCAACATTATTAGCCTCAAGGAAACCCACATTCAAACCACAATGAAATACCACCTCATACCTATCAAAATGGATAAAATTAAAAGACTGACAATACCAAGTGTTGGTGAGGACATGGGGCAACTGGAACTCTCATACCCTGCTGGGAGGAATGTAAAATTGGAAAACCACGTTGGATCACCGTTTTCAGTTTTCATAAGATTAAAAATACCCTTACTATAGGACCTGGCCGTTCCACTCCAAAGTATTCACAGAAAAAAAAGATGTGAGGCACACACACACACACACACAATGGAATGTTACTTGGCCATGCAAAGAATGAAATTTTGCCATTTGCAACAACATGGATAGACTTGGAGGGTATTATGCTAAGCGAAATAAGTCAGACAGAGAAATACAAGTACTGTATGATATCATTTATATGTGGAATCTAAAAAATACAACAAACTAGTTGAATATAACAAAAAAGAAACAGACTCGCAGATAAACAGAGCAAACCAGTGCTTACCAGTGGGGAGAGGGAGAGGGGCAGGATAGGGGTAGGGGTTTTAGAGGTACAAACTATTGTGTATAAAATAAGCTGCAAGGATATATTGTACACACAGGGACTATAGTCAATATTTTGTAATAACTATAAATGGAATATAACCTTTAAAAATTGTGAATCACTATGATGTACACCTGAAACTTATATCATGTTGTACATCAACTATACCTCAATTAAAAAAGAAACCCCAACAAATATCCATCAGTAGATGAATGGATAAACAAATTGGGGTATAGCCATACAATAGAATACTGTAACCTAAAACAAAACAGTAAAAATGAACAAACTACTGATATGTGTAACAACATGACTATATCTCAGAAATAGGCTGAGTGAAAGGAGCCACATGCAAAAAAAATTCGGACCGTCTAATTTCATTCGTAGGAGATTCTAGAAAAAGCCCGTCAATATATAGTGACAGGAAGCAGATCAATGCCTTCCTGGGGCAGAGGTAGGAGGTGTAAAGGGGGGAATGGAGTATGGAGGGACATGAAGGAACTTCTCAGGGGATGAAACGTGCTCTATCTTAATTGTGGTGGTAGGTACAGGAGTATATATGTATTTGTCAAAATCCAATGAACTGAACACTTAAAATGGGAGTATTTTATTATATGTAAATTATACCTCAAAAACGTTGATTTTGAAAATGGCTTTTGCAGTATCTCTCTTGCTGGTTCATTAACATCTCTAGACGACCTAAGATCTTGATTCTAAATCAAGTTTCCGTATTTACTCATTGTGGGATCGTGGCTCTCATACTCCATATATAAAATGGGTATAATTACTACATTTGGCCAAGCTTTTGGAGTTGCCCTGAGGAACAGAAGAGATGGTGAATGTGTAAAAGTGATTTTTGAATCATGATACTCCGCAGAAAATTGGCTGTCACTCCCACTTTGTAGTTCACTCTGCAAGTCAGGGTGAAATTACCTTGAAATGGTGCCCCCTCTAAAATTTCAGACAGTTGATCCTCTTACCTGGGCCCCAAATGAACTCTCCCCGTACTGAATGCCAGGCCAGAGCACAGAGAATCCTAGCAGATTTTCTTAGCACTTTTAAAATATCCGCCTGCCTCAGTCCGTGTGACATACCGATCAACCCACTCAGGCTCTGAGCCTTTCACTTCCAGCGGTGACAACCTACACAATTGTTCCCCCGAGTCAAGACACACTATATGAGTCATCTTAGCTTGTCAACTAGGTTTAAGTTTCATTTGACATCTTCGAAGAATCTTCTGTTTCCAGAGCAATGAACTCTGTGTCGGAGGCTAACCTAGTTGTGGGTAACAACGAAGATATTTATATGTAGAGAGAGATGTCCCTTCTGCAAATTAACAACTTGTCTTCTGGGCAACAAATTGACTTTGAATGGACAAGGAACATTGAAAAGTTGGGCCCTGATTTAATCTGAAGCAACACAGGCATTCAATTGACAAAAAGTCACTCAGTATCTACTGTGTGCTTTGTCTAGGCCCTGGGGCTTTAGCACTGAATAGGAAAAGCAAGATCTTCTTCCTCACAGAGCTTACATTCTCTTTGCGGGGAGGAAACGAGCAGTCAAACAATGAGACTTAAGGATCCTACAGGATATAAGTAGGGGGAGAGAAAACACAAATATAGGTTGATAGTATTTAGGATATAGTGGTCAGGGAAGGTCACGTGTGTTGGGTTGGAACGATGAGATGGAGCCAGCTGTGGGACAAGCGGGAGAAACAGTGATCTAAGGAAGCAGTGGGGACGGCAAGTTAGAACGGGCTTGGCAAAGGAAGGAAGGAAAAGGAGGCCAATGCGAGAAGTACTGAGGGTGAAGGGAAGATTGTCATGACATAAGGTTTGAGAGGTGAAGAGGGGATGGAGTTTATGTTTTATTCTGTGAAAATCAGGAGACACTGAAGAGTTTTAAGTGGGGGAGGGAAATGATCTACTATATAAATATGGCCACCGTGAGAAGAAGGAATTGACTCGGGCCCGGGTCAAGGGGGGCAGTTAGCATGAAGGCTATGGAAGTAGTCTAAGGGAGACATGACGGTGGCTTGGACTAGGAATGGCATTGGAAATAAGGAGAGAGGAACAAATAGAGGGAACGTGTTTGAGAGGTAGTGCTGCTAGGACTTGATGAATGGGAAGAGGGGTGATGAAGAAAGAGAATGCATCGTTTTATGGCTGGAGCAACCAGGAGGTGATGGGAGTCTTTCTTAGGAGACCACCTAGGGTGACTGCTTACAGTGTCTGCATCCTTTGTCTGCCGTTAGAGCAGTGACCGAATTACTCTGAAGACTGAAACAGCAGTAAGTATTTGTAAATATCCTGTGACGTGAACTCTCTGGTTGTAAAGACTATATCATCTCCCTTCTCTGATTCGCTAGACATGCTAATAAGTGGGCGCTGGAAACGTTAACTTCTAATCACAACCTTCTTTTGCTAAAGCCGTTTTCAGCAGACACCAGTTCAGGGCAAGATCCAAACCTCTCTGGCTTCTGTAGTTTATTGCTGGTATGTCACTGTTGACTACATGCTCACTGCAGGGAGAGGGCTCTGATGAATTGACATTCGCTCTGGGAGACTTTTGAGAAGGTTGCCTATTTTTGTTAATTATGGCTCGTGAATTACTTTGTCAGAAATTTTGAAACCCAGAAGTCTAAAAAAATTATGAGGTATTATTAAATATTTCTAATTTCTCTATGTGGTATGAGATTTTGGCTGCGATTGGATCTTTGGGCTGTTTAGTTCCATGTTTATCATCTTGTAGAGAGTCACAGGTCCAGTTCTGCCTATTAAAGCAAATTTTAAGTTTGTTTCAAACAATCTGTTGGATAAGCATGTGTTGAGACCTTGTTGGTTGTTCTCTATTCATGGGCAGTAAAGTAGTGAGCTTAGCACTGGAATACAAGCATCTTAGCTTGTGAAAATAATGTCTGAGTAACAGTGAGAAATGTTATCTTTTAAAATGTTTTGAATTATTTTCTTTTCATTATAAAAATAATATATGCTCATCCTAAAAATTTTGGAAGGTACAAAATAAAACTCAGCCATAGCCCAATCGTGAAGAACTCCATGAGATGTTGAAGTTTCTCATAAACTGGAAGGGCTGGAACGAGCTTGTTCATTGATCTGCACCATCTTCTCATTTTGCCTATGAAGAAACTGAGGCCCAGGGCAGCAATGAGTCGAGAACCGAGGTTTCCTCACTACTAGTTTTGAGCTGCTTCCCTGATTGTTTATATGGCTTCATAAGTACTTCACATTCTTGGGTTCTCACTGGAGGCACAAGGATCTGCTACCCCCTTTTTTTAAAAAAAAAAATTATTTATTTATTTAGGGTTGCATTGGGTCTTCATTGCTGCACGCCGGCTTTCTCCAGTTGCCGCCTGCGGGGGCTACTCTTCCTTGCGGTGTGCAGGCTTCTCACTGCGGTGGCTTCTCTTGTTGCAGAGCATGGCCTCTAGGCGCGCGGGCTTCAGTAGTTGTGGCACGCAGCCTTAGTAGTTGTGGATCGCCGGCTTTGGAGTTCAGGCTCAGTAGTTGTGGTACTCGAGCTTAGTTGCTCCGCACATGTGGGATCTTCCGGGACCAGGGCTTGAACCCTTGTGTCCTTCATTGGCAGGCAGATTCTTAACCACTGCGCCACCAGGGAAGCCCCCCACCCCCCACTTATTGAGTTAAGGGCCTGTGACACATCTTGTCACTGAGCATACGCGTGGCTCCATCTGCCCCCTGGTGTTCGGGAGGCTGAATGGTCTTTTCTTCTTTTTGCTTCTTCCCCGTGGTTCTTAAGTAAGGATGGCATTAAATTGCCTTGATCTAGGTGAGTAGTTCTTAAAGAATGGTTTTTGGACTACCACATCAGAATTATCTAGGGTACTTGCCTCAACCCAGGTTTGTGGAATCACAATCTCTAGGGGTGGGACTGGGAATCTAACTTCTTAAACTCAGATCCACTGAAAAATAATACTTTATCAAGAGGAATAAAACTTTTTATATTTTATCATTCAAATTGTCTTCTCTATGTTGGATAAATAGAGAGATGGATAGATAGATAGATATATTGATGGATAAATGTATAGGTGTTTGTAAATGGATAAAAAGTTTCTGTTTCCATGCAGAGAAACTCTTAATGGTTATCTTTTAGGTATAAAAATGGGGTGAATGGGAGAGTGGGGCTTTCTCTGTTCTAAGACACTTAGAAACCTGGATACACAGACCATAGATGTGTTTAGAATTCCTAAACACATTATAAGTATTTGTGCAGTTAAGCTATTTCTTTGAGAGACTAGAAATATCTATGTAATATTATTTAATTTGCTAGCGTGTGTATGGCCAGTGGGAGAAAGGGAATACTCCATAGCTGATATAAGAGGACACAGAAGGAACAACCAGGGGGCTCAGGGGAGATCAGAGTTAGTTCATTTATTCACTTACTCATTTATTCAGCAAATATTCATTGAAAAACACCTAGTGTGTGCCAGAAACTGTTTGAGGTGCTGAGGACACAGGAGAGAACAAGTCAGCAGGGTCCCTGATCATGTAGCACTTCTAGTCTACTATGGGAAACACCAATAAAGAGTTAAACAAGATAACTTCAAATGGTGACAAATGCTGTGAAGAAATAAAGGAGCTGTACCATTATGCATGATCAGAGGGCCATTCTCTTGTGGACAGGGATGGTCCCTCAGAGATGACATCTCAACTGAGACCCTAACGCTAAGAAGAAACCAGCCAGGGGCATACCTGGGGAATAAGGGTTGCAGAAAAGGGAAGCTGCATGGACAAAGGTCCCAAGGTGGATTAGCTTGTTGAGTTTGGGGTACATTAAGAAAACTTGTGTGGCTAAAGCTTAATGAATAACAGAAGATACAAGATAAAGTTTAAGAGGAAAACAGCACCAAGCCATGTATTATAATCATGCCAGAGTAAAGAATTCGAATTTCATTCTAAGTGTAATAGAAAGTCCTAGCAGAGCTACACTGAGAGAGGGATGAGTTGATATCTTTGGATTTGGGTTGTTTTTTAAATCACTGCAGCCCTCAAAATTATGTAGAAACGTACAGTAAATTGTAAATAGATGTGCAAATACTTGGAAATCATTAAAGAAATGGTAAGATATACCATATACATGGAAGGGGAAGATCAATATCATAAGATGTCGATGTTTACAACAATGTATTTATAAATTCATTGCAGTTCTAAGCAAAATCCCAACAGCATTCTAAAATTTGAGTGGCAGTGTAAAAATTCATGAATTTATTAACAAGGGAGTTTTGCAAAAGGAGAAAAAAAGAGTTAGGACTCCACTAACTATCAAAATCTATTCTAAACTCTTAGTAATTAAGATACTGTGTTTTTGGTGAAAGGGTACAGAAAAATAGATGAGTGGTGCAGAATAGAGAGCCCAGTGATGAGCTGAACAAAATGGATGTTTCTGTATGATACAGGAGGACTTGGAAGTCCCAGTGGAAAACATAGAGAATCAAGAGTAAAGGGTGTTGGAACAATTGGTTTTCCATACGACAAAAATGATATATTTTTTTTCTGTGAGTCTGTTACTTTTTTGTTGTATTCACTAGTTTTATATTTTTTAGATTCCACGTGTGATATATGGTATTTGTCATTCTCTGTCTGACTTATTTTACTTTACATAATTCCCTGCAAGTCCATCCATGTTGTTGCAAATGGCAACATTTTATTCATTTTTTATGGCTGAGTAGGATTCCATTGTGTGTGTATATATATATATACACACACCACATCTTCTTTGTCCATTCACCTGTTGTTGGGTAGATGCTGCTGGTACTACTTTGAACTCCAAGAAGATGTGACCACTTTTTTTTGCTTCATTTCTCTACTGCCCAAAAGTTCTTCCTAGTATAACACTTGCCCCTGTTGCTTCCTTTGTCTTCCAAGTTATGAAATTGTCATCTAAAGAAGCCAGGAATTTGTCAGCTGCTCACACTTTTAGCAAAATGAGATGCTCAACTGATGTCTAAACAATTTCAGTCCTCTTCATCCCCATCCCTCCAGTTATGCTCCCACACCTTTCTTTTTCTGAGCATTTTGATTATTGTGATAAAATATACTTAACATAAAATTTACCATTGTAATTATTATTATTATTATTATTTTTTTTTTTTGCGGTACGCGGGCCTCTCACTGTTGTGGCCTCTCCCGTTGCGGAGCACAGGCTGCGGACGCGCAGGCTCAGCGGCCATGGCTCACGGGCCCAGCTGCTCCGCGGCACGTGGGATCCTCCCAGACCGGGGCACGAACCCGTGTCCCCTGCATCGGCAGGGAAGCCCCATTGTAATTATTTTTAAATGTACAATTCAGTGGCATTAAGTACACTCACAATGTTGTACAACCGTCACCACCTCTGTCTCTAGAATCTTTTTCATCAGCTCATACTGAAACTCTGTGACCATCAAACAGTAACTTCCCATTCCTCAGTCCCCTCATCCCCCGATGACCTCTGTTCTACTTTCTCTATGAATTTGACTCTAGGAACCTCATACAAGTGGAATCAAACAATATTTATCCTTTTGCATCTGGCTTATTCCACTCACCGTAATGTTTTTTTTTTTTACCATAATGTTTTAAAGATTCAGTCACATTGCAGCGTGTATCAGAATTTCATTCTTTTAAAGAATGGATACTATTCCATTGTATGTATATACCACATTTTGTTAACCCATTCATTCGTTTATGGACACTTGGGTTGTTTCTACCTTTCTGCTGTTGTGAACAATATAACAGATAGTGCAGCTATGAACATGGTGTACAAATATCTATTTGAGTCCCTGTTTTCAGTGCTTTCTGGTAACATACCCAGAAGTGGAATTGCTGAATCATAGTAATTCTATGTTTAATTTTTTGGGGATCGAGTGCACTGTTAACTTTGGCAAATTAAAGAAGGGGGCATGAGATGCTGTCCTGAATCTCCCATTTCCTGGTTGGTCACAGTTCCTTCAGGTATGTCACCATTCCCAGAGTGATTTTGTTATTTAAAAATATTGGGGTTATTGTAACTCATCCATCCTAATTCATTCAGACTTGCAGTTCTTTGCTCATCCTCAGATACCTAATAGCACAAATATCTTTCACTAAATTTTATGGGTGAAATTATATGCCCTAATTGCATTTGTGTATTTGGTACGTCCGAAGATCTTAACACACAGCCCTCACTCGTGTTAGGAGTCATGGCAGAATATATTTACATAACTCTCTTAGCTTGCCTTTTCTCCCTTCCTTTCTTTAATCTCCTTCCAAATACCATCCACTCTGTTTCTATTCATAGGCTTTGGGGTTTTCAAATTGATGCATATTTGCTTCGTGTATAGTGCTGTTTGTCACAGGCAGCAGTCATGGTGCATGGGGCCATGGAATCAAAGAACTTACTAGCTGTGTGTAACTTCATACAAGAGATTATATTTCCCCGACTCAGTTTCCTCATCTGCACCATTTAATAAAACCTATATTATTTTCGGAGTTTCTAGATACATCAGAGGCCACATAAGTGGTGTACCCAACTCTGGCTTATGGTGGGTGCTCGATAAATGGTAGTTTTCTAGGCAATTGGGAGGTATCTGTTCATATCTCTTTTGTCTGTCCTTGTGATCCGAGCTGACAGAAGCTGTTCAGTCTTTGTTAACGCAACTAAAATAAGGTACTTAGGCAGTTCTTTGTACATGATGCTAGATGCTGCTTGTTATATCATTATTTACTAGGAACTTTTGTCATCTAGTGGACACATGACAGTTGTGGAGAGATGGTTCAATAAAGCAGAAAATACACGGAGTTGTTCCAGCACCAGTTTTCCCTATGTGCGTAATCTTTTGCAAATCACTCTCTCTCTCTGAGTCTAATTAATCTGTAAAGTAGGGGCTTGGACTCTTAACACATGCCCAGTATATTCTTTCTAAGCCCAGTATTTTACCTAATAGTCTTGGGGACCAAGGGGATGACTGGGTGTGGGAGGTCTTCATTCTGATTTAGTACGACCCAAACCACTACCCCATCCCCTCACTCTCTACCTACATTACACTCTGTCAACATCAGATTTCACTATGTAGAGTTAACATAGTTCATATTTTAATGTTTAATTTTAAACACCTAACATAAAATTAGCCTCTTACTAGCTTTAAGAGCTACTTTTCTCCTAAAAGGATATTGAAGAAGATTGCCTACAAGAAACTCCCAACCTACACTATGCTCTCGTTGTAGATGAGTTCTTAGAATATCTAGTTACCGGGTCCAAGCTCATACTGCTTGCTGCACTACAGACCGATAAATCGAGAGACAAGTTGTTGGGGCAAGGAATAGAGACTTTATTCAGAAAGCCAGCAGTTTGCGAAGATGGTGGACTAGTGTCCCAAAGAACCTTCTTACCCCAGTTAGAATTCAGGCTACTTTGATATAAAAGGGGGAGCGGATGTGGTTGGTGGTCACATACTTCTCGATGCCAGAATCCTTTGTTATTGCAGCTGTCCACATAGATCTGGTCGTAATGTTCCTATAAACCTCCACAACCAATGTTGTTCTTTGTTCTGCAATTTTTTATCTTTATATGAATGGAAAAGTGTTATACCTTTAAAAGGAAGAGCCTTGAGAATGGGCTATAATGTATATTTCAGGCTATAGGCAACAGTCTTTTACAGAGACAGCGTGACTAAGCACAAGCAACGAAGCACAAGGGTTAGAGCTAAAGGAATAAACCCAATATGGAGTCAGGTTTGTTCTTCTCTCTTACAGTTCCTGTTAGAAAAGATGGATTTGTCCTATGGCAGCAGTAAGGAGAGAGCCGTTAAAGGTGCTTGTGAAGGAATCATACTGAGTTCTTTCTGCTTCCTGTTGCCACCTTCCACCTCATACCTGTGTCACATCTAGAGGAGTTGAGGGTCAGATGGGCTGGGCTGTGGGGTCCGCTGAGGATGGTGCAACAGTGGAGTTGCATTGAACCACGTGGCACAATGATGAATACCACATCTGCTGCCTCTGCCCTCCTCTTCTCGTCCAGTTTTCACACCCTGCTGTGTGTGAAACAGTTTGGGCCCACAGTTGACAAGCGAGAATTGTCCTTCCCGACTGAAGGAGAGCTTCTGGGGAAAAGCTGTTTTCTTTTATAGGGAGAATGACAAATCCATATAAATGAGTGTATCTTATGGCGCAGTACACACGCTAAATTTCATCAGTATTCATGACACGTGCCTCATTCTCTCCACCACTGACATCTGTTAAAACTAGGTTCAGGAGTAAACCATCCTGGTTTCAGCAATTCCGAAATATTGTATTGAGTTCTCCCACTCTCACAGCCTTGATTTTACAACTGACTGTAGCTAACTTATAGTGCTTTAGCGTCTCCTACAGAGACAGAGGCTAGCATTCTATATTCAATGAAAGGCCTTACGTGAGAAGCCAAATCAGTATCAGATCTTTAGTTGTTAAGGAGGAGAGCCTCTTTTCGTCTGTATTTTGAGATAGCTCTATTCTAAATCTCACCTAATTAGGTGAATTTCTAAAACTGTGATTAAACTATAGCCAATCAAAGGAAAATTAGAAATAAATTAGAAGTCCCTGATTTGAGATGTCTGGTTCTTTCCTATATGCCTACAGAAGTCAAGGAGCTGCTCCCTTCTGTGTTTCAGGTTTTGATGAGAAATCCGGAAGAAAGAATATGTGAAGGAAAAAGATGACATCTGTGCCTGGCAAACAAAATCCAAAGATTATTACAGTGAAAACAAAAGGAAAGCAAGACAGTACTTACTAGTTCAAGGTAAGCAGACATCTCTGTAAATGCTGAACTCTGATAGAACAGGTAAGTGGGTTTATGAATGTTTGTGAGTGTGCGTTGAGTTGTCAAATGGGGATAGGATATATGATATGATCTACCATCTAAACATCTGTGCTATGAGCAATGAGGAAGAAAATCAGTAAATAGTTAGTCTGCTACTCTCACATAAAAGCTAAGTGCCCAAAAGTTAAATGATAGATTACATTTTAAAAAGGGGTTCTCTTGTCAGAAAGGAAAACAAACAAACAAAAAATAATGAACAATGCTCTAACTCTACTGTGCCAGAGACACATTTCCTACAATATATTTCCAATATTCTATTTGCACGTTTGTAAAATTGTCTTTTTATTCGCAGTTGAACATTTGACCAGTTTAAGTCCACTGGACAATTGAGCAACACTAAGGATTATTTTTATATATGCAATGATTTTCTTCCTTAGCTTAGTTGTAGTGAAGGTGTGCTTTATATCTTTTATATCAATACTTTGGGGTTTGTTTTTCCATTTTTCACTGCTTTTTAGAATACAGTGAGGGGGGGAATGAAATATTCCAATGGTTGCCTAAGCCTGCCATAGTGATGACAATGCGATAGAGACCAAGTGTGGGTGTGTAGGTAGCACGTCCATGTGCTCTCTCAAGATTTTTCTGCGTTAGTTGATCTCAGTAGTTCATATTTGAAAGGCAAAGGTGGTTTGAAGTGTGCTGATGTCTAATGTGTAAAAAAGTATGACTTGTGCACGAATAGAATGTACAACAGTTAAAGACAGCGTTTTCCCAGTCTTCTCAAGATGCTGCCTCTAGGGACTTGCTTGGTGGTCCAGTGGTAGAGAATCCATCCTGCAATGCAGGGGATGTGGGTACAATCCCTGGTCAGGGAACTAAGATCCCACATGCTGCGGGGCAACTAAGCCCTCGTGCCACAACTACTGAGCTCATGCGCCTCAACTAGAGTCCGCGTGCCGCAAACTACGGAGCCCACACGCCACAAGTAGAGAAGAGAAAAACCCGTACGCCACAACTAGAGAGAAGCCTGTGCACCACAAAAGAGCCCGCACACCGCAACGATAGATCCTGCATAGCTCAACGAAGATCCCACGCGCCTCAACTAAGACCTAACGCAGCCAAAAATAAATTAAATAAATAAATAAATAATAAATAAATCTTAAAAAAAAATGCTGCCTCTAGTGAAATTAATGATGGGATTGCAATTTCTGCACGCTGGCCCCTGGTGGCGAGGACTACAGTGTAGTGGTCCAGGACATGGACTCTACCACTTAGCTCTTGTGTGACTGCAGTGAAAATGATGAATCTTCCTTTGCCTCAGTTTCCTGGATTAGAGAAGGATGAGTAGATGAAACGAGTTAATGCATGCAAGGCACTTGGGCAAAGGCCAAGCGTATAAAGAGTGCTCAGTAACTGTTAACTGATTTTTTTTCATTGAGTGAAGTGTACTTCGGGGATGGACATTTCAGTTGTCTGTTTTTTGGGCAGTAGAGACGTGGAAAAGCCCAAAACATGTCAGGCAAGTGGAGGGCGATAATTCTAACCCTGGGCGTGTGCGCACTTTCCGAGAGACTATCATTGGGGCTGCCGGGCACCAGGCAGAGATGTAAGAAAGTTAGAGGGGAGCTCAGGGCATTTCTCAGATTCTTACTGATTTATGTACTTTGAGAAGTATTAGTGAATATCGACTTAAACGATGTAGGATCTTCTTAAGTCACAAATCAGGCTGTTTGCTGTCATCTGTAAGGCTTGGTGTCTGTAAGGCTTGGCGTGACCCGGCTGTGGCCATTCTCCCAGCCTCACCCCCTTAGTTCCTTATGCTCACTCTTAGCTCCTTCCTCACCCTCTAAATCACACCAGCTCTTTTGCACTTGGAGCGTTTGCACACACTCAATGCAGCCTGGGTGCTTTCTGTTTTGGCACCTAACTCCTGGCCTTTTCCTTTAATCTCAGACTGGATTTTCTCTGGCTTCTCTACTCAGAAGGACCCCTTTGTGATGTTATCTTCCAAAAATATCATCCCTAGTGACATCCTCGTCAGCAGTGACTATGAGTGCTGTATTGTCCATATCCTTGCAACAAGGTGTATTCAAATTTTTTTCATCCTTGCCAGTCCGACAGGTGATGAACTTGGTTATTTAAAGTTGGTATAAGGGAGGATGTGAAGGTATGCAGTAAGGGCCGAGGTTAATCATTCATTAACTCATCTTTGGAGGCTGTTTCCTTTTTATTTTTTTAGCACAACATTGTAAATCAACTATACTTCAATTAAAAAAAAGAAAAGCTTGTTTCCTTTATAGCACTCATGATTATTGGGAGTTATTTTCTTTATTTGGCTGTTCAGTTATTTTTCACCTGCCCTTTTTACTGGTAAGTAAAAAAGTACGTAACTTCTGTGAGGCCCAAGATGGTGTTTGCCTTTTCACAGTGATATTCTGGGATCCGGGTTCAGCAACTGCAATATACAAAGTGCTCGAAAAACATTTTGGGAGAGAAAGAATAAATGAGAGAGACAGGCTTCCTGCCCTCAGGAGCACTGGTCTCGTAAATGAAATAGACGATTGTTCTACAGTGTTAGGGGTTCAGAAATAGAGTGAGGAGGGAATCAGTGGGTCTCACAAAAAATTAGACTCATGTTGGCAGGAACGATATTCTGAGTATTAACAACCAGTCAGCACAAATAAAGATCAAGTTGAGCTGGCATCAGCAATGGTGCCGGGCAGGGTTTTTACCCTTCAGCTGCTGGATTGTGGGAAGGTGGGTTGGGATTCAAGGGTGGAGCTCAGGACAGTGATCTATTGCCAACCACTATGGAGGAGTTTTCAGTATTTTAGCATGAAGTGCAGCTGCATGTGTGTATTTCTACTGAAATCAGCCCTGATTATAGAAACAAGCAGAACCCCTTCTGGTCCTGGAATTCTGTTCTCTGCTTTGGTCTAGAGGACTCTGACACCCTCAAACTTCACCCCTGAGCACCCTCTGCTCTCATGGCACACCTGTACATCCTTCCTTATACCTACTTTAAATTAGCAAACTCATCACCTGTCAGACTGGCAAGGATGAAAGAAATTCCAAGTAATTCTTGTGGGAAGGATATGGACAAAAAAGCTCCCATGGTCTCTGTTGATAAGAATGTCAATAGGGGTGATATTTCTGGAAGCTAACTCAGCAGTATCTATCAAAATGTTAAATGCACATTCTTGTTGACCAGCTAATAGCACTTTTAGGAGTTCATCTTCCAGGAAACCTGGTAGAAATGCAAAATGATGTATGTACTAGTATGTTCACTCTAGCACTGTTTTACTGGCCGAAATATGACAGCAGTTTATACATCTGTTGTTAGAAGAGTAGTAAATAAATGACGGTACTTCCATCTACTAGAATAATGTGGCTTTTAAAAATTTAGGATAGATAGCTGAAATGTATTAAGTAAAAGGGAAAAAAGCTGCCAGAATTGTGTATACCATGATCATGTTTGTTAACAGCAAATGAACACAGCCCAAGTGTCCCTCAGCAGATGAATGGATGAGAAAAATTTTGTATGCAATGGAATATTATTCAGCCATTAAAAGGAATAAAGTTCTGATACAGGCTGCAACGTGGCTAAACCCTGAAAACATTATGCTGGGTGACACAAAGGGACAAATATTGTATGATTCCACTTATATGAAACATCGAGAATGGGGAAATTCGTAGAGACAGGAAGTAGATTAGACATTACCTGGAGCTGGGGTGAGGGAAGATGGGGGGTTGATGATTAATGGGTACTGTTTGGAGTGATGAAAAAGTTTTGGAAATAGATGGTGGTGATTGTTGTACAACAGTGTGAATGTAATTAATACCACTAAATTGTACAGTTAAAAATGACTGAGGGACTTCCCTGGCGGTCCAGTGGTTAGGACTCTACGCTTCCACTGCAGGGGGCATGGGTTCAATCCCTGGTCAGGGAACTATGACCCTGCCTGCCATGCAGCACGGCCAAAAAAAATTAAAAAGAAAAATAATCTGCATGTTCTGATGATTCTGGAACGATAGTATTAAAAAAAATGAAGTGGCAGGTTTTATGTCATATATACTTTACCACAATTTAAAAAACTTTAAAGAAACAGCAAACGAACAGTCAAAAAATAAAAGAAAAACACATGCACGCATGCATGCATGCCCACGCACACTGTATAATCTGGAAAGATGTGTTTGTATTGTTAATGGTGGTTATGTCTAACAGAAGGAATTAGGGAAGAACAGAAGAAAATATTGTCCTATATACTTGTGTATTTTTGGCACTTTTCACAGTGAACATATATTTTATAATTTTTTAATTGAAGGTTTTTCTTTAAAGTTGACCTGTGGTAAAATCTTGGAGTTGTTACAATTTTCTAGCTTGTACAACCAAAACAATCCTGCAAATCTGCTTGCAGTTGAATTTGCTTGTGCCTAACATCCCTGTGCAATGTTTAACCTAGAGTGAGAATTTAATTATAGTTTAAAACGCTGAGTGGTTTTCCATTTCTAGGTTAAATTATTTCTTGTGGAAAGACAGGCTCTCAATATAGACGGCATTTGGTCTTCTGACTCCCTCAGTCAGGACCAACTCTTCTGTCTAGTAATTTACTGTAAAGCACGATGCTTCTATTTGTAGTTTTACATCCCTTTCTTTGGCATTTAAGGCATGTTGGCTGTTAAAAAAAATGAGCCTCAATCTCAGAACACCGAAAAGTTTTTGCATAATAAGAGATTTTCTAAAACCCTAATAAATTGTTGCAGAAAATACCACTTTAATGGGTCATCCATTATATAAAAGGTTTAAACCCTATAATGAGATCATAAATTTGTGCAAGTAAAGAGAAAATATGGAAGGATGCACTCACCAGGCTACTCGTGTTGGTAACCTCGAGGAGATTATCTGATGGATGGCATCAGATGAAAGATTATTTATTTTTCTTTATACACTTGTGCATTGTTAAATTGTTACAATTAGGACCTTTTCTTAATCGCTTTATTAAGCTATAAGTGACGTATAATAAACTGCACATATTTAAAGTGTAAAATTTGAGATCAAATATATTTAAGACAGGATCCTCGGAGAACTGTGTGTCTTGCTTGGTATTGAATGTTCAGCACCACTTAGGCAACAAAATAAAGCAGCAGCTCAGAGCTGAGAAACCCCCAAAATAAAAAATTAAGTGTACAATTTGATGTTTTGACCTACGCATATACCCATGAAAACGTCACCATTATGAAGATAATGAAAACTTCTGTCATTCCACAAGGTTTCCTTATGCCCCTTTGTAATCCCACCTACCTACCCTACCCAGACCCTGTCTTGCCCCAGGCAACCACTGATCTTGTTTTTATCACTGTACAATAGTTTGCATATCCTACAAACCCATATAAATGAAACCATACAGTATATGTCTTTTTGTCTGGCCTCTTTCACTCAGCATAATGATTTTGAGATTCATCCATGCTATAATGTGTATGGGTATTTCATTCCTTTTTATTGTTGAGTTGTATTCCATTATATAAATAAACCCCCGTTTGTTTATTTATTCACCATTGACAGACATTTGAGTTGTTTCCAGATTTCCACTAGTATGAATAATGCTACAGTGAACATTCATGTACAAGTCTTCATATGGACATATGCTTTCATTTCTCTTGGGTAAATACCTAAGAGTGGAATGCCTGGATCATATGGTAGGTGTGTGTGTAACTTTTTAACAAATTTTCCAAAGTGGTTGTACCATTTTACATCCCTATCTGCACTGAATGAGAGTTCAGTTGCTCCAGATCCTTGTCAGTACTTGGTATGATCAATCGTTTTGCATTTTATCCATTCTAATAAGTATGTAAGTAGTAACTCATCGTGGTGTCAACTTGCCTTTCCTTAATGGCAAATGATGTTGACTATCTTTTCATGCTCTTACTTGCCATCTGTATATCTTCAGTAGTTGTGGCATGTGGGCTCAGTAGTTGTGGCTCACGGGCTTTAGAGTGCAGGCTCAGTAGTTGTGGCGCATGGGCTTAGTTGCTCCGCGGCATGTGGGATCTTCCCAGCCCAGGGCTCGAACCTGTGTCCCCTGCATTGGCAGGTGGATTCTTAACCACTGTGCCACCAGGGAAGTCCCAAAAGCAGAAATTTTAAGTGTGTTTGATTTGATTTGATGAATTATTATAGTGAGGGACATTTAAAGATATTTGTCAGCCCTAGAAATTTTTACCTTTAGATACCTACCCCACATGATAATAAGCATATTCAAATGCACAGGGACTTCCCTGGCGGTCCAGTGGTTGAGACTTCACCTTCCAATGCAGGGGGTGTGGGTTCGATCCCTGGTTGGGGAGCTAAGATCCCACATGCCTCACGGCCAAAAAACCAAAGCATAAAACAGAAGCAATACTGTAACAAATTCAATAAAGACTTTAAAAATGGTCCACATCAAAAAAAAAATCTTAAAAAAAATAAAATAAAATGCACAGATACCCCACATTAAAAATAATTTCTTACTCTATATGTTGTTTAAAAACCCTATAATTTTGCTTTTGAAACTATTACAATAAACTCATTTACTATTGGCTATAATTTTCCAGGATTCATCATGCATTTTAGTTGATCCATACCAAATAAAAAAATCAAACCTAAAAATTATTTTTAAAAATAATGCAATTTGTGAATATGATGATTTATCAACTAATGAAGTGGACAGCATATTAACTTGTATAGATACTAACTTAAATATTTATTACTTTAGATTGTGTAGTTTTCTTTTCATATTTAAAAGTCAGTATGTTTGTTTCCTTGTTTTTTAGGTCTAGAATACTTTTTCTAGGTCCCTGGAAAATGTGTAGTTTCTAGACTTTGTATAAAATAGTTGTGTTAAAATACATTTGAAGAAAAATAGAATAATAAATTTAAAAACAGGTAGAAATAATTTAAACATTTTCGCAATCATGAATAGACAGTCATTAGGTGGAAGTAACAGGATTTGAAACAGGTACTTGGAGACTGACTGTCATTTAGAACACTAAACATTGAGGAATTTGATGTATTTCTTCTGGTACCTGAATTTCCTGCTGAAGTTTGATTAAAACAAACAAAGAGACTCTCCTTAGGCTCTGACGTCTCACAAAATGATGGCTCTTATTTTTTTTAATTTTCTTATTTTTAATATTTACTTTTTGTTTTAAAATTAATGCCTGATTTTTGTAAAAATATGCAAAGAGTAAAAGTATTTTGTGATGTTGAAAATTAAAAACTCTCACCATCCACACCTCAAACTTAACTGTTAAATATTTTTTTTAATTAAAATGAATAGACACCAGACTTACGTACTTTTTTCCTCTTCAAAGCAAGAAATAACTTTTTTTTAAACATCTTTATTGGAGTATAATTGCTTTACAATGGTATGTTAGTTTCTGCTTTATAACAAAGTGAATCAGTTATACATATGTTCCCATATCTCTTCCCTCTTGCGTCTCCCTCCCTCCCACCCTCCCTATCCCACCCCTCTAGGTGGTTACAAACCACCAAGCTGATCTCCCTGTGCTATGCGGCTGCTTCCCACTAGCTATCTATTTTACGTTTGGTAGTGCATATATGTCCATGCCACTCTCTCACTTTGTCACAGCTTACCCTTCCCCCTCCCCATATCCTCAAGTCCATTCTCTAGTAGGTCTGTGTCTTTATTCCTGTCTTACCCCTAGGTTCTTCATGACCTTTTTTTTTTTCTTCTTGGATTCCATATATATGTGTTAGCATACGGTCTTTGTTTTTCTCTTTCTGACTTACTTCACTCTGTATGACAGACTCTAGGTCCATCCACCTCACTACAGATATCTCAATTTCGTTTCTTTTTATGGTTGAGTAATATTCCATTGTATATATGTGCCACATCTTCTTTATCCATTCATCCGATGATGGACACTTAGGTTGCTTCCATGTCCTGGCTGTGTAAATAGAGCTGCAATGAACATTTTGGTACATGACTCTTTTTGAATTATGGTTTTCTCAGGGTATATGCCCAGTAGTGGGATTGCTGGGTCGTGTGGTAGTTCTATATTTAGTTTTTTAAGGAACCTCCATACTGTTCTCCATAGTGGCTGTATCAATTTAAATTCCCACCAACAGTGCAAGAGTGTTCCTTTTCTCCACACCCTCTCCAGCATTTATTGTTTGTAGGTTTTTTGATGATGGCCATTCTGACCGGTGTGAGATGATATCTCATTGTAGTTTTGATTTGCATTTCTCTAATGATTAATGATGTTGAGCATTCTTTCATGTGTTTGTTGGCAATCTGTATATCTTCTTTGGAGAAATGTCTGTTTAGGTCTTCTGCCCATTTTTGGATTGGGTTGTTTGGTTTTTTGTTATTGAGCTGCACGAGCTGCTTGTAAATCTTGGAGATTAATCCCTTGTCAGTTGCTTCATTTGCAAATATTTTCTCCCATTCTGAGGGTTGTCTTTTGGTCTTGTTTATGGTCTCCTTTGCTGTGCAAAAGCTTTAAAGTTTCATTAGGTCCCATTTGTTTATTTTTATTTCCATTTCTCTGGGAGGTGGGTCAAAAAGGATCTTGCTGTAATTTATGTCATAGAGTGTTCTGCCTATGTTTTCCTCTAAGAGTTTGATAGTGTCTGGCCTTACATTTAGGTCTTTAATCCATTTTGGGTTTATTTTTTTGTATGGTGTTAGGGAGTGTTCTAATTTAATACTTTTACATGTACCTGTCCAGTTTTCCCAGCACCACTTATTGAAGATGCTGTCTTTTCTCCAGTGTATATTCTTGCCTCCTTTATCAAAGGTAAGGTGACCATATGTGCGTGGGTTTATCTCTGGGCTTTCTATCCTGTTCCATTGATCTATATTTCTGTTTTTGTGCCAATACCATACTGTCTTGATTACTGTAGCTTTGTAGTATAGTCTGAAGTCAGGGAGCCTGATTCCTCCAGCTCCATTTTTCGTTCTCAAGATTGCTTTGGCTATTTGGGGTCTTTTGTGTTTCCATATAAATTGTGAAATTTTTTGTTCTAGTTCTGTGAAATATGCCATTGGTAGTTTGATAGGGATTGCATTGAATCTGTAGATTGCTTTGGGTAGTAGAGTCATTTTCACAATGTTGATCCTTCTCAAACTCTTCCAAAATATAGCAGAGGGAGGAACACTCCCAAACTCATTCTACAAGGCACCATCACCCTGATACCAAAACCAGACAAAGATGTCACAAAGAAAGAAAACTACAGGCCAATATCACTGATTAACATAGATGCAAAAATCCTCAACAAAATACTAGCAAACAGAATCCAACAGCACATTAAAAGGATCATACACCATGATCAAGTAGGGTTTATTCCAGGAATGCAAGGATTCTTCAGTATACGCAAATCAATCAATGTGATACACCATATTAAAAAATTGAAGGAGAAAAACCATACGATCATCTCAATAGATGCAGAGAAAGCTATCGACAAAATTCAACACCCATTTATGATAAAAACCCTGCAGAAAGTAGGCATAGAGGGAACTTTCCTGAACATAATAAAGGCCATATATGACAAAGCCACAGCCAACATCGTCCTCAGTGGTGGAAAACTGAAACCATTTCCACTAAGATCAGGAACAAGACAAGGTTGCCCACTCTCACCACTGTTATTCAACATAGTTTTGGAATCTTTAGCCACAACAATCAAAGAAGGAAAAGAAATAAAAGGAATCCAAATCGGAAAAGAAGAAGTAAAGCTGTCACTGTTTGCAGATGACATGATACTCTACATAGAGAATCCTAAAGATGCTACCAGAAAACTACTAGAGCTAATCAATGAATTTGGTAAAGCAGCAGGATACAAAATGAATGCACAGAAATCTCTGGCATTCCTATACACTAATGATGAAAAATCTGAAAGTGAAATCAAGAAAACACTTCCATTTACCACTGCAACAAAAAGAATAAAATATCTAGGAATAAACCTACCTAAGGAGACAAAAGACCTGTATGCAGAAAATTATAAGACACTGGTGAAAGCAATTAAAGATGATACAAATAGATGGAGAGATATACCATGTTCTTGGATTGGAAGAAATAACTTCAAGGTCATCAAAGGTGCATATGTATATAGGAAAATCTAAATGTCAGATGAGTGCTAGTGGTTGAAATATGTGCTCTTCCTATGGAAGTCTGCTTGAAAATCATTTAAAAATGTTAAACGCTCAACATCACCAGTCATTAAGGAAATGCAAATCAAAACCACAATGAGGTACCAGTTAACATCAAGTAGGATGGCTATAACGTATGTATATATAAAAAAGAGTTGGTGAAGCTATGGAGAAATTGGAATCCTGTGGGAATGTTAAATGATGCAGCCATTGTGGAAAACAGTACAGAGGTTCTTTAAAATGGAATATCGTCCAGCCGTAAAAAGGAAGGAAATTCTGACACATGGCACAATATGGATGAACCATGAAGACATTATGCTAAATGAAGTAAGGCAGACACAATAGGACAAATATTGTAGGATTCCATTCTTATGCAGTACCTAGAGTAGTCAAATTCTTACAAAGCAGAAGGGTGATTGCTAGAGGAGGGACGGGGAAGTAGGGAGTTACTGTTTAGTGGATACAGAGTGTCATTTTTGGATGATGAAAAAGTTCTGGAGAAGGATTGTGGTGATGATTGCCCAATAGTATAAATGTACTTAATACTACAGAACTGTACACTTAAAAAATGGTAGGTTTTATCTGATATATAGTTTACCGCAATTTTAAAAAATGTTAAGAGGAAAATTTCCAAGTGTTTTCAAATTTTAAAAGTTACTAGCTTAAAATACATGTTAGTGATAGTTCGCCAACATTTCTTAATGGTCTCATGACCTAAAACAAAAGTACAATATTTTTAAAGGGAAAAAAATACTGTTTTCCATTTAAATGATGCTTCATACTCCTGACTTTAGTGGTGCAAATTCAGAAGCAAGAAATTACTAGCCAACTACTGGGCACTCTTTGAAGACTTTATGTTTGTTAACTCATTTACTCCTCAACAGAACTAGGAGATACTGTTATTTCCATTTCACAGATGAAGACTATAAGAACAGAGAGGTTATGAACGATTCCCAAAGTTACACCGCTAGTGAGAGATACAGCTGGCTGTCAAACACTAGAAATGTGGCTTCAGAGCCCACAGCGCTCTGAGCCACTCTGTTTTCCCACCTCCCAACTACGAAGAGCTTTATTATCAGGAGAGCTGTCTATACACTGTGTGATCATGTCTAGGATTTCTTCTGGGTAGTTATACCTGAAAAGCTTGAGTGTATTGATATGCTATTAGCTTTTCTTCTGTAGAAGACTGTGACCTGATACCTGTAAATGATTTGTCTCCAGCTGGAAATTAACATTTGCCCAGCTTTTTATTAATGCCAATCGTGAAGGAGACCCAGGAGAATGCTATAAAAATGAAAGTTTTCTAGATTTTATCAAGGAAAGGCTCTGGAAAGGAAATCTTTATATTGGAAGAGGAAGACATGACCTCATGTTCTTTCCTTTGCGCTAAGATTGACGTCTCCGAAAATGTTAGGTTAATTAAAATAAGAAAAAAAAAGACTTCATGTCTATGTTCAAATAATGCTGGATTAAAAGGAGTTAGAATTTCTTGAGTGCTGGACTTCTTAGGGATTTAACATGCTAATAAATACTGTGAATTGCCAGAAAGAGATATAACATGTATAATACATTAAATAATATATGAATATATATTATATAATTTAAAAATTGTTTCCCACAGTCATTTTACCGCGGAGTACTTCGCCTGTGGAAAGACATGCTTCCAGGAACACTTTTGGGAATAATGTTCTAGGGATTTTCCAAATCTACCACCAGGGGGCAGTTCTCCCCCCTTTTATATTCTGATTTAAACATTGACCAAAACTTTATTTTCCCTCAGCACACCTGAGACAGGCTGACATTTCCAAGCAGACTTTGCTAAAAACTTTCAAGGGATGAAGGAAAGAAAGAAGAAAAAGTAAGAAGTCCTATAGTCATATTTCCCAAATCCATGAGGCTGAGCTAAAGAAATAGCGTATCTGCCAAGTTCTCCTGGGCCAGTATGGAATACGAGTTCTCAGCCATATTGCTTGCCTTTTTCCCTCCTGTTTCTCAGCCAAGTGGCCTTTCTATCATCCTGGCTCCCAAGAGCATCTGTGGCCTTACGTTATCACAGCTGAGGATAAATCCCACAGACCTTTGTGTCTTCACAGCTCAAATTCTTTTCTGATTTAAATTTCTCAGGTCTGCCCTGTGATCTTTCTTCTCAGTCCTGCTTGGAAGCTCTGAGGTACCTCTGTGGTGATGAATAGACATGGCAGTCCCATGAATGGTCTAATCCTGATTAAATTTGCAGTAAATGTGCCTCTCAGGTCTCATGCCAGGGCAGACATTATTAATCATCTCAGCATGCTATCTCTGTAGAACTCAGTCTCACAATCCTTCCAGACCCTGGGCTCCAGACAGGTATTACCAATACAGTGCTGTTAATGTAATTGGGAAAATTCTCTCATCCAAACCTAGGATATAAATGCCACCCATCTCTGGAACTTTCTGTAGTGACTCTCAGATGAATGTAATCTCCCTAATTCTGTATGCAAACACACACACACACACACACACACACACACACACACACACACAGGTTTTAAAAACTCTATTTTAGATCCACAAAAATCAAAGTCTCCACTCCAGCCCCATCACATCCTTGTCCGTACCTTATCTGTAGCACACTGTGTAGGTGCTGCACTTAATTGGAAGAGGAGGGTTGTTACATCCAGGATGTGCCAGAGGCTTCAGACTGAGCCCATTCTGTTGTTTAACTTCTGATTGTAATTGGTATCATGTGACCTATGTCCCATTTTAATTAACATGTCCTTGGAGTTGCCTTAGTATGAGCTGCTCAGGAAACACCCTGTGCTGTGTCAAACTTTAGCAAAAGCCTAACCTATTAATATTTTGGTAAGGCTTTGAAACTATCTTCTGACAGGTGTTTTTTTTTAATGCTGAGAATTTATTTTAATAAACATAATATTTATACTGATTATGTCATTATATTTAATTTATATAAACATAATATTTAATAAAGAGAGCAGTAGGAGGTCAACATTAAGAGTAACCTCTGGAGTTAGACGGGGTTCAGTTCTCTGCTCCGCCACTTACTTGCTTTGGAGGCTTTGATTAACTACTACTTAACCCCTTATGAGAAATAAAGATAGTAACAACACCTATCTTGTTATGGTTTATTTATAAAATAAATGTTACTGTGCTTCTGCTTTGTACCAAGTATTAAACATCTTTGGGAGGACTGAATGGAATTGGGCAATTAATTCATCTAGGCCTGAAATGATCTTACATTAATTCATGTGTCGTAAACCAATAAACCAATAATTTGGCTTTTGACAATTGAAGAGAAACTTTGTATCTCATTCGTTTAATATTTATTTATTTATTTATTTATTCATTCATTCATTTAGGCTGCGTTGGGTCTTAGTTGCAGCACGTGGGATCTTCCTTGCGGCTCGTGGTCTCTTTGTTGCTGCGCGCAGGCTTCTCTCTACCTGTGGCGTGTGGGTTTTTTCTCTCCCTGGTTGTGGTGTGTGGGCTCTAGTTTGCAGCACGCGGGGCTCTCTCCTTGAGGCGGTTGAGCTCAGTAGTTGTGGCGCGCGGGCTTAGTTGCCCCGTGGCATGTGGGATCTTAGTTCCCTGACCAGTGATCGAACCTGCACCCCCTGCATTGGAAGGTGGATTCTTTACCACTGGACCACCAGGGAAGACCCCGTTGAATATTTATTTTTGATTGTCAGTCAAGACAAGGATTTCTTCTTATATTTATTGGCCATTTGTATTTCTTATGAAAATTGCCTGTTCCCATCCTTCTTTTTGTATTGATTTGTTGATTACATTAATAAATTAAGAAATAATTGATTCGAAGGTGACACACCGAGGTATAAGCCGTGTGTCCTAATAACACAGTCCCGATCACAAAAAGATTGCAAATAATTGGAGAATGTGAATTCTCAGCTTCTGCCTAATCTTTATAGTTGGTGCCTCGGGGTGTCCCTTTTTCTTGGAGTCAGTCTTGAGCCCACAGATGGCTGTTTCCCCTTTCTGATTAGGTGTGCGTGGTCTCTGTGAGCCATGGGCCAGTTGCATGGGGCGGGAGAGCAGCATCTTTGCCGTCCCGGCGGAGTCCCAGAGAGGAGGCAGGTGGGGCTGTGTGACCACCGTCCTCAACGGAAGGCAGCGGCAACATTTGCCTGCGAAGGTGCACAGCTCCACGCCTGCCATCAGTTTTAAGGAAAGGAGATGCACGATTCCTCCGCCAGTCTGGGTTGGTGATTGCATCTTATTCATTTCTATATCTTACTCTCTGGGCCAACGTTAGTTGGGATGATGGTAGAATAAATGATAAGTGACTCCGTTTGCCCCAAATATGGTTTCTCTTAGCACCACACTCTAGGAAAGGGGACCCCTTCCATAAACTGAATTCCTTCTCAGAGGAAAAAATAATGTTCAAAAAAGAAATTTAAATTAAATTATTTTTAAATACACTTATTAAAACTGTGATATAATAACAGAGGTGCTTATAATGCAATAAATAACAAGATCTAGTGTACCGTAATTTCAAAGGAATCAGGAGTGTAAACAGTATTTTGTGATATAGACAAAGACTAATGTGATGTAAGAATATCTGTGATTTCTCTTGGAGACCAAGTGATGTTACTGCTAATATTTCTGTAGGTTGTTACTTATATTCGCAACTGAAGGAATGCTAAATTTTAACTAGAAGTTAGTGATAATTTTTAAATATGTAATTTTTATACTAATTCAGGTTCTATCCTTAAATTCTGTGCCAGGATCCGCTGGGGATCATGGACCCCTGACTAAAATCCCTTGGTTTCTGGGCTGGGGTAGGGGAAGGGGTGATTACAGAGGAGCCTGGGGGCATTTTTTGAGGTAGTTAGAGCTATTCAGTCTTGATTGTGATGGTGCTTAAATGACTGTATATGTCTGTCAAAAATGGAGAATTTTATGGTATGTAAATTAGAGAGAGAAAAAGAAAAGAAAGGAAGAAGGGAGGAAGAGAAAGAGATGGAGAGAGAGAGAAAGATGTGTATTGCTGCTAATAAAAGCAGACACTAAAAATCCCTTTGTATTGGAGCTGGGTTTCTTCCACAGTTATCCAGTGCTTTCTGGAATGAAACTCCCTGAGTTCAGATCCTGGCTCTGCCAATTATTTGCTGTGTGACCCAGGGCAAGTTACATGACATCTCTGTGTCTAAGTTTCATCATCTATAAAATGAAGGTGATAATAACTGTGCCTACCTGGTAAGATTTTTTGAGGATTTAGTGGATTAATATTGAGTGCTTAGAATAGTGCCTGGCATATAGTAAGAGCTATGTTGTCATCTAATATTTAGAAATGCTTTGGTGAGCGGCGAGGGTCACTATGAAGAGCTCAGTCAATGCCAGTGATTACATCAGTAATCACAGAAAGGTTGTATGTGGTCAAGGGAAGTCAGTCACTAACAAAAAAAGTATGTGTATATGTGTCCCTAAGACATATCAACTTGCTTGTTGATATTCTCCTAAAAGTATTTGAAATATCTTTTTTTTTTTTTTAACTCTGCCTGAACCTCAGTTCTCAGATGTATCAGCTTCCAACATCCTCTTCCGTTTTCAAATAATTTCCCCTGCTGGACCACCTCACGTGATATATTTCCAAAGGGCAAAGCCAGTGCATTTTATGCAACATTTGCAAATGAAAATCATACCCAAGGACGTATAATAAAGGTGACAAGTCTCCTGTAAAACCCTGGTTGACTTACACAAGGAACACTTAGGTTTGGGTTATTAACTATGATTGATATTTAGTACCATTTGTAGGGAGTCTACAGAACTGTTGAATATTTACAATGTGGCACAAGGTACACCAGCCAAGTTTCCAACAGAGTCCTGCTGAGATTTTAGGCCTGAGGTGTTTCATTAGTTGGAGCACAGTTTGTGCGCTTGCAAATTGCCTACAAGTAAAGAATTTATTGAAAATAACTTTCTATGCCATTTACCAGGCAAGAACCCATTTATCTGGAGAATCAGAAAACAGGGAATCGTGGAAACCTAAAGTCATGAAATAACCCCAAAACGTCATTTAAAATAGTTTCAACCTTCCTCAGTCAACCTTAAATCCAATTTGTAAGGCAGAGGAGGGAACCTATAGGATATCACAGCAACTCCTTTTTAGTGTCACTAAAAAATATATATACATAAGTCAGTTCTGTTATTTGCAGGAGTTATGTCCTATAAAGTCGCCACGGACACTGAATGAGTGAATTCTGAACCATCACTTCTAGGGGAAATACAGGGTTCCTGTGAATCTCTACTCACAATATTGTCATCAATCGATCAATACATAACCTTGTTTTATGTGTGTTTCTGTTTAACGACAGTTTACTACACAGTGTGGATCCATTAACGTTGAATTCACGGCCAACAGCACTGTAACTCATGCCTGAACGGAACTTTCCAACACGCAGATTTTCTCCGTAAGGCACATCACAGCCTTCTTACGCTTAGGCACACTAACCAGCATTTCCCCACTATGCTAGGGGGACATATTAAACAGCAAAGTTTAAAGACCTACAAAGACGTCTACGAAGTCTATGAACAGGACACTGGGTTTAGGGTATGAGAGCTGAAACAAGAAGGCAGAGTTGCCTTATTTGATCTTAGCTACAGTCTTGCTTAAGGGGTAACTCAAATTTTTTGCCCCTCTGCCCACGTCTGAGAACGACTGCAAATGCACCACAAGTATTGATTTGGGGGTCCCAAGTGAATCTTAGCAAGTAGACAAAGTTGCACATATGGAATCTGTGAATAATGAGGGTTGACTCTATAAATAAGGTGGTCTCACAAGAAAGGGCCTGTGTGGTCCAGCCCTCCCTTCCTGAACAGCATTAGCAAAGCACAGAACTTACATTGGATAAATGCCCAGTGAATCGTATGCATGTGCCAGAGCTCAGCCCTCCCTGGCTCGGAGCCCACCAGTCTCTCCATCAGAGAGCTTGCAGGACTTAGGAGTCAGCAAACCCCAGTCTGTGGGCCAAATCCCGCACGCTGCCTGTTTTGCTACGGTCCCAAGCTAAGAAAGGATTTTTTCACTTTTGAATGGATAGGGGGAAAGAAAGCAAACAAAGACTATTTCATGACACTTGAAAATTATATGGAATTTAAGTGTTGGTGTCCATAGGTAACGTGTTATTGGAACACAGCCATGCCCATTTGTTGACATAGTGTCAATCACTGCTTTCACGTAATGAGGCAGAGATGAGTAGTTGCCACAGAAACTGTATAGCCTACAAAGCTGAAAATATTTACTAGCTGGTTCTTTATAGGAAAGTTAGATGATCCGTGATATAAAACATTGCTGATTGTCACCCTGGACAGTTGTGCACAGACAATTAAAAGCTTTATATGACAGTGAAACTTCTCTAGCAGGGAAGGGTAAGTTTTAGGCAACATAAAATAGGGCTTTTCTTTTCCCCACTCCTACCTCCCTTTCTAAAATACAAGTTTAGATTTCAAATCCCTATAAATAACTCAAGAATTTATTCTGCATGTTGAAGCAGATAAGAAAGTATCAGGCTGTTTCTGTGAACAAATCTGTTGAACCCAATTTAAATGCAACTAAAGGGAACTCAGCAGGGTGAATAAAACATGATGACATGAACATTTTTGTGTTGAAGTTAGGCAGTGAAATTCCAGTAGCTTTGTTTCCTACCAATGAAGAAAGTAAAGTTCATTTCAGTTTGTTTTTATTTGGAGTTTTAATAGCTGAAAGTTATCTTACAGGTCATTTAGATCAAGGCTGTCCAAGAGAATTTTCTGTCGAGTTGGGCATGTTCTCTGTGTTATGCAATATGGTAGCCAATAATATTTACAAGTGGCTCTTATGCATTTGAAATATTTACAAGTGGCTCCTGTGGCTCTTGGGCATTTGAAATGTGGCTAGTGCGACTGAGGAACTGAATTTTTAAGTTTCTTCAATTTTAATGATTTTTTAAATTGAAGTATAGTTAGTTTACAATGTCGTGTTAGTTTCAGGTGTACAGCAAAGTGATTCAGTTATACATATATATGTATATATATACATGTATATATACACTTTTTCAGATTCTTTTCCCTTATAGGTTATTACAAAATATTGAGTATAGTTCCCTGTGCTATATGGTAGGTCCTTGTCGGTTATCTATTTTATATATAGTAGTATATGTTAATTCCAAACTCCTAATTTATTCCTCCCCTCCCTTTCCCCTTTGGTAACCATGAGTTTGCTTTCTTTGTCTGTGGGTCTATTTCTGTTTTGTATAGAAGCTCATTTGTATCATTTTTTTAAGATTCCACATATAAGTGATATCATATGATATTTGTGTTTCTCTGTGTGGCTTACTTCACTTAGTATGATAATCTCTAATGGATTTGCATCCATGTTGCTGCAAATGGCATTATGTCATTCTTTTTTATCGCTGAGTAATATTCCATTGTATATATGTATCACATCTTCTTTATCCATTCATCTGTTGATGGACACTTAGGTAGCTTCCATGTCCTGGCTATTGTAAACACTGATGCAATGAACACTGTGGCACATGACTCATTTTGCATTATGGTTTTCTCAGGGTATATGCCCAGTAGTGGGCTTGCTGGATCATGTGGCAGCTCTATTTTTAGTTTTTTAAGGAGCCTCCATGCTATTCTCCATAGTGGCTGTACCAATTTACATTCCTATCAAGTGTGGCAGGGTTCCTCTGACTTCTTGTGGAAAATTGGAGCATCTGGGAACACTGGGGATGCTTTTTCTTGGCAAGACATGTGGTCTCTAGTCCCCACTGCTCCCTGTCGGCTTCCACTCATCCTGCCGCATCATTTTCGTTACCTTGCTTCGTCTCTGTTGGCATTTGAATATGCAATCCCTAATCTAATTCCACCCCACAGTTTTCATATGGGGAACTAAAGCCCAGAGACAATGAGTACCTTACTCAAAGTCGTCCAGTAATTAATGCTTGGCCTCACACCAGCATCCCCTGGCCATGCTCTCTCTACTCCAGGGCCTGATTGAAATCTTTGGGTGTGTATGGGCGGTGGCGGGTACTCCTGGGTGGTACCTGGGTGTGTCTGAGCTGCACTCACAAGCCGCCTCCTCCCCTGCTTCCAGGCCCTGTGTAGGTTGGACATTGGGTGAGTGAGGTCTCTGCTTCCTCCCCTCTGGGCTGAGTCACTGGGAGCCACAATGGGCATTGAGGGCGTGGGAGGGAGAGGGGCCTGAACTTTCCCTGGCCGTTTCCCTCTCTGGCTTCCTCCCTCATTGTTTACCTCTGACAGTTCTCAGTGATGGTGCATCTGATAACCCTTTGTTGGCCGATCACCCTCCCTGGTACCTCTGCTTCATGCAGATCTTCTGCTCACTGGTCTACTTTTCTTTTTCCAAAGGGTTTTTGACTTCCTTCTGAAGTCCTAGTCAATTCAATCTTGGGCCAGAATACTTACTTAAATCCACAAAGCAAGCTTTGAAATAGTCTTTCATACTATGAGAGTTAAATTTTACTGGGCATTTCTCCAGTCTCTTATCCTGTTCAGGTCAAGGCTAATTCAGAAAGAGGAGGTTTAACTCAGTGACTAAGGGGGCTGTACTCACCTGGATTTGAGCCCTTGCTCTGCTAGTTCCCAGGTCAATGACCTCAATGAAAATCCCTTAACATCCTGAGACTGAATTTCCTTAAGTATCAAAGAGCTCCTTCATAGGGCTGTGGGTGAGGAATAAATCAGATGATGAATATAAGGTAAAAACCTTGATACCGTGTCCTTTTTCATACGTCTTACAGGCTTTTGCCAGAGAGGGATCTGTTAGTTTAATCAGGCCACATTTTTCTGAAGTCCTTCCCTGGGGTTGCCTTGTTCATAAAACAGCAGATCAACCACCCTGACCCATTTTAACCCCAGACGTCTCTTCATACATCTCAATCTGCAAGTTCCGTGTATTCTGCATAGAAACTTCCATTCACTACTTGATTCTTGACTTACAAAGGCCCCTTCCCTTCTTGTCCCAGATGTGGAGCTGGCGTCCATGTACTTCTGCCATGTTGCGTACTGGAGATTGGGCACCTGTGGTTTTTGCCTGCTTGGTATTCAGTCCCCCTTCTTCTGGTGAGAGAACCCACCCAAGTTTCCTTTAGGCTTAGGTGAGGCTGCTCCACCAGCCTCTGCTGGTGTCAAGGTTGTACATGTGACTCAAGTCTAACCAGTCAGAGCTAGTAAAGGATAATGGAAGGACTCTTATTGGGATTATTAGGAAAGAGAATCTCTCTTTCCACAAGGGTTGCTAAACCAGCTGGATGTAAGCTCGGACCCACCAGTGGTCACCTCTGGCTCCACTGGGAACTGAGAGTGAGATCAACACCGAGGAACGAGAACTGAGGGAGTCCAGAGCATCGTGCATGAAGCCAGGCACCTCTGGATGTGTCAGTTATCTGAGCCCATAAACTCTCCACATCCACCTTTATAGGATTTATTTATTCATGTTTGCTTTGGCCAGTCTATGGTGGATTTCTGTTCCTGTAACTGAAAGTGTTCTGTTAAAACTCTCCCTTTTCCATGTCTAAATTTCCCCAAATCTGTCTCCCAGTATATTTCCCAGCTAACGCACATCTATTTGCTGGCTCTAAGCCATCTCATGTTTGCGGTGGACATTTTCCTCCCAGGGTGATTTCCTATCTGGGCATTTGGTGCAACTGGTGCTTTTCATTTGGACTATCTATGATTATTCAAGCTCTACCTCAGATGTGGATAAGAAACACTTTGTAACCCAAGTGTATTCATTTTCGATTGCTACATAACAACTACCACAAAGTTAGTGACTTCAACAACGCATATTATCTCACAATTTCTGTGGCCTAGAAGTCTAGACACAGCTTAACTGGGCTTTCTACTCGGGGTCTCACCAGACTGAAATTAAGGTGTCGGCTGGGTCTGTGATCTTGTCTGGAACTCAGGATCCTCTTCCGACGTGACTGACGTTGGCTCAGTTCAGTTCATTACATTTGGAGGACTGAGTCCGACCGCTCCTAGAGGACACCTGTACTCAGTTCCCCTGCCAGGTGGCCACTCCACAGCATGGCAGTTTGCTTCTTCATAGACAGCAGGAGAGTGTATTTCTCTCCAGTCTGCTAAGATGGAGTAGTCATGGGGGTGACAGCCCATCCCCTTTGACATAGCCATAATCCAATCAGGGGAGTGACATCCCTGAAGGACATCATTTTTGCCATGTTCTCTTGACTAGAAGCAAGTTACAAGCCCCGGCTACACTCAAAATGAGAAGACCACACATGACATAACTCCAGGGCATGGAAATCATGGGGCCATATTAGAATTCTGCCTATCACTTCAAGTTAACCTCCCACCATATGATCTAAACCTAATTCAGAGTAGTGATAGGTATTGGTTAGTAAAGTTGTTCTGCATTCATAAAGTAAAATTTTAGTAAAAATGTTATCAGTTATAATGTGTGTGTGTGTGCGCTTTTTAGATTTGAAAAAGATAACTGCAGTCAGCTGAATAATGCCCCCCAAAGAAATCAGGTCCTAATCTGTAAATGGTACATTTATATGGCAAAGACTTTGCAGGTGTGATTACATTAAAGTTCTTGAGAATGGGAAATTATCCTAGATTACCTGGTTGGCCTGACATGCCATGACAAGTATCCTTAGAAGAGAGAGGCAGAGGGAGATTAGGGAGACACACAGAGGAGAAGGTGATGTGAAGTTGGAAGTAGAGGCTGGATCTATGGGGACACAAGTCGAGGAATGTTGGCAGCCAGCAGAAACTGGAAGATGCAAGGATGGATTCTCCCCCAGAGCCTCCAGAAGGAGTGTGACCCTGCTAATGCTTTGATTTCAGCCCATAGAAGCTGATTTTGGACTTCCGACTTCCAGAGCTGTGAGAAAACACGTTTCTGCTGTGTTAAGCCAGTCATTTTGTGATAATTTGTTATGGCAGCCACCGGAAACGAATACAATGGCCATACTGTCTGATTAAGAATCAGGTGTGCATTTGAGATTTTTTGAGCCTGAAGACAATTTGATCACAGATTTCAGTCTAACTTATAAAATAATATTTCTCCCAGCAAGGACCTTGGAGTACCTGCTTTGTGTCTTTTGTGACGCTTGCTAGGAATGGGTTACTCGCAACCACTTGCTAAACAGTGCCAGTTATGAAGGGCAGACCAGAAATTTGGCTTCAAGCTACTTGGTGCTACCTAGTGGTCAAAGCAAAAAGTGGTCCCCCAATATATAACTTTCCATATTTAATCTTTCTATCTGGGAGGGGAGGTACTTTATTCAGCGGGGACATCTAGTTTTTCTCTTAGATAAACAGTTGATCCCACAAGCACTGCTATCTTGTATCTGAACTTAAGATGTCAACCAGATACTTTGATACATTCAGTAAACATGTCTTGAGCCCCTGCAACTTGCTGTGAGGGATGGAGATATAATAAAGAGCAAAACACACAATGTTTCCTGCTCTCAAAAAACCCACAGCATGCTGGAGAAGATAAAAATGAAATAGTTCCATGAATAAATGTGTAATTGCAGACTGAGGTGATCTGGAGAAAAGAAACAAGTTTTGAGGAGGTTATTTAGCAAAAAGAACTTTCCTAGGCTAGGAGAATCGTGGCTGGTTTTCTCCTGGGCGTGAGTTGTCAGCTGAGAGCTGAAACTGAGTAGGACTCAACCAGGAAAAGGTTAAGGGTACAATGTGGAGGCAACAACATGCACAGTGGCCGTGTGACCAGGTGACATGATGCGTTTGAGGACCAAGAGGAAAGAAGTGGGGCAGTGGGGCAAGGGGGAGCTGGAGGGGTGAGCAGGGCCTGGCCATGAACACACAAAGACAGAAGCCTCTTGAAGGTCAAGCACATATGGTTAAATAAAAACAAGTGGGATTGTAAATCTGCTCCCCGATTCACCACGTGAGACCTTGCTTTCTTTTGGAAGCAATCACCCAGCCTCGAGAAGCCATTATGGGGCCTTCTCCGTGTCTGAGTGATTCACTCATATCATTGCCGGTTCCCAAAGTACACATGTCTAATATTCCTCTCCTGTCACTGAGCTGTGACAGTGACACTAATCTCAGCCTCGATTAGAAGCAAAGATTAGAAAGAGTCGTCCGTATGTCCATACCTGGAGGAGAACACAGCCGCCTGCAGAAGGCCGGCTGGACCTGCATCTGAGGCACACCCTCTACCTCACGTGAACACCTGTAATGGTGTTAAAATACAGCCCCTTGAAATGTGCTCCACATCAAACCCAATGGCATGGCAGTGCTGACCGGCAGCAACAAACAATGTCTATTGATTCACCCAAGTTAGAGATCTAAGATTACCATTGACTTTTTCTGCCCATGGACCACTAGACTTTGATTGAAGAAACACCTTCTAATTAAAAGGGAAGCATTATTCTCACTTGCTGAAAGGAAGAGCCATTCATTTTCTAAGATGCATGCTTCTCAGCCACAGAATAGAAATTTGTTAGAGGGGAGGGAGCATCCTTTTAATGCAGATCTGGCTTGTGCTGTTCATCTGCTCAGTTTTATCCTAGTGAGTATCTCCCCATTGTTAAAGCAGTGCATTATTTCCTCCTGAATGAGGTCTTTTGAGGAGAGTGTTGTGTATTTTATCAAGATCTCGTGGTTCTATTAAGATACTCATCTATTACCCATAGCCATCTTTCTCTTTGGATTCCCTCTCTGTGTGAATGAAATATCACTGTGTGATAACTTCTAGGTTCCCTTTGGATAAAGGAGCATACATGTCATGAGGAACAGTTGAAACTATTCCATGTGTCTACATCTTCCCCAGGCCAACGTCATCCTTGTGGAAGAGAAACAAATTCAGTGTCGTGAAACTCCCAACCCAACCACCGGAATTAAGAAATTCCAGAATCAGAAATTCCCAGGGGAGGAGAATGAAATCAGTGTAAACAAAAGAAATTAAGCAAGTAGAAATGGTTCTCCACTTCTCCCTTGCCTCTCTGAGAAATAACTAGGAGAAACTTGCTCTGATCTTCTTCTAGTCCTTTCCCTTGCAGTACACAGTGTATGACAAGCAGGGGTTTTTGTCTTCGTTCTGCTGCTTCTCCAAATGCTGCACATCTTTGGGATGCATGGTGGATTCATCTCATGCCCTTGGGATTAATGAGGTAATCAAGTCAAACTCTAAAGCTAGTGAAAGAGAAGAAAAGGGGAAACGATATTTCAAGCATCTTGCATATTGGTCTCCATCTTAAAGCCATTGTTGGGATTCGATGACTTGGGGAAGCCTGGCTGTGAAGTGAGGTTATGGTGATCTGTGACCAGGCACAGGTGCAGTTTTGAGAGGGGCAGTATTTGAGAATTGGTGAGCAAATGTGGGATGCCTCACTGCCTTTACACAGGACAGCAGGTGAGGGGAGATATGGTGTGAGGTTAAGGATGTGACTCTAACATCAGATTCCCTCAGGGCAAGTCCAGGCACCACCTGGCCAAGTCAACTAAGTGACCTTGAGTAGGTTCCTTCTCTTCTCTGTGACTCGGTTTCCTTAATTGTAAAATGGAGATAATCAGAGTGATGTCTCTATTATAGAGTAGTTGGGAGATTAAATGAAATTTATAATGTGTATGTACTTAGCTCATTAGTACTCAATGAATATTAGCTGTTGCTTTTATTGATACTGTTGACTAGTTTCATATGTTAGTCTAGTTCAATGTCTTTAATCCATTCGCTCAACAAACATGACTTGTGCCCAGTATACAGCAGGCATTGTGCCAGCTGTTAAGAATGTAGTAAGGGCTTCCCTGGTGGCGCAGTGGTTGAGAGTCCGCCTGCCGATGTAGGGGACACGGGTTTGTGCCCCGGTCCGGGAAGGTCCCACATGCCACAGAGCGGCTGGGCCTGTGAGCCATGGCCGCTGAGCCTGCGCGTCCGGAGCCTGTGCTCCGCAACGGGAGAGGCCACAACAGTGAGAGGCCTGCGTACCGAAAAAAAAAAGAATGTAGTAATAAACTCTTACCATGGACCCTGAGAATTACTGTACTAGGGATATGAGTAGACTACTGTAGTGGAATCAAAGAGGAGATCATAGCTCTGAGACCCACCTGTGCTATAGGGGACCACAAAGAAGGTTTTAGTGCCCGGTGGGTATGAAGCTTCCTGCTGAACTTGGCGGCTCTGCAGAGAAACCGGAGTTGGTCCTTGGCATTCTCTCAGGTATCCTCTGACTGCCCTCCATCCACCCCCCACCCCAGGGCTCTCATCTCAGTCCCTGCTGCTCAAACCCCCAACGTAAGCATTTGACGCAAGTTAACCCTTTCGTACAGTAAAACTTAAATGATTGAAAAGACTCGTGTCAAGTTCTGAGTCTTGGATTCATGGTTAGGAAGCAAATTCATGGTTAGGAGCAAATTCATGGTTAGGAAGGTAGGAACACTGGAGAAGCTTACGTTACTTTACAGCCATTTGTGCTTTAAAGTCAGCGACATGAATTCTTCTTTGGCCTCAAGATGGAGAACTTTGAACCAGGGGCTGTCTTACTGCTCTTGCTTACTTTAGACCTCCCACATTCCACCCTTATCTCTTCCTCCTCCCACTTCTACCAACTTTCACTCCCCTGTGCTCTGACTTTTGGTTATGAAAAACGAAGGAGTCAGTAAAGTAAAATCAGCCTACTGATAGTTGGCCCATCCACCATATTGTCTAACTCCAATGACAAGCTCTTCTATTTCCAGGTGTCCTTTTATTTTTTTTAAATTTTTTAAAATTATTTTTTAAAATTTATTAACTACAGTTGATTTACAATGTTGTGTTAGTTTCAGGTGTACAGCAAAGTGATTCATATATATATATATATATGTATGCTTTTTCAGATTCTTTTCTCATGTAGGTTATTAAAAAATATTGAGTATAGTTCCCTGTGCTATATAGTTGGTCCTTGTTGGTCAGGTGTCCTTTTCCTGTGACAGCAGTATCCATCAGTATCTTCAGTTTATCCTTCCTTTGTTATCATTCAAAAGATCTTTTGAATCTGCATTTTAATCCAGTGAGGCAGTTGGCCTGGGTTTTGAAACCTGACTCCACGACCCACTGGCTGGAAAACCTTGTGTAATTTTCTTAGCCCTCTTTTGCCTCATATGAGAAAAATGGGGATAACGATAGACCCCCTCTTAGGGTTGTTGAGCTCATTAAATAAGTTGATGGATGCACAGTGCTTAAAGTAGTGCTTGGCACATAGTAAACGCTCAGTAAACGTTTGTTATTGGCATCTAGAGAAATGAAATGTCTAGCTGGATCAGCAGGTGGGGAATATCCCTCCTGTATCCCTGAGCACTCAGCCACTTGCTTCTACAACTCGGCGGAAAGACAATCACATTTAGAAATCACTCAGGGGTTTGTTCGGATTTGATATAGATAAGTGTTCAGGAGCATGGCCCTTGGACATCTTCCGCTTAAAGGAGTGTCTGGTGAAACCAGGATTTGAGGCTAGTATATCACTAACTGGAGTTTCAATGTGAGTTACATTACCACGACATCCCAAGGTGGTTGTCCAGGATATTGCAGATTACTCACTGTGTACTTTATGTGATAGACTTCTTCAGAGTTCCCCTAGAAAGGAGTGGAAAGTCAGCCTTGGAGCTAAAGACTTTGTTCGGTAGGCAAGTGTTTTTACGAAATGGAGACAGAACATTTCTAATGCCTCATGCTTCTGACAAAGAGATCACCCTGCTGAGGGGTTGGGCCCTGCATGATTCATATCCTGTGGGCTGAAAAACAGAACTCAGAAACCCAGTGCTGTCAACTCCTCCCTCTCTTCCTAGGTTTGAACGGTGTTGCTCAGATGCATTTATAATCATCCAAGTGTCCCTTGCTTCAGACTGAGGTGGGGCGGCAGGGGGGGAGGGCAATTGTACTTTTTGTGAGTTGAGTCATAGTTGTAACTACTTTCAGGGCAAGAAGAATTTAAAGGACTCCCAAGTTAAACCTTCTTGAATCTAAAGAAGCAACTGAGAATTTAAGTGTAGGTTGTACACTGGAGTCTTATTTTGATACCAGGTGAATTAATCACCACCATACAGGAAACAGGTTCATGTATAAACCTGGATAACTTGTTCTGCTGTGCTGTTTCAAAGCCAGAGTCCTGGCACCACTGGGCCACCATGACCACTTGTCAACCATCAGAGCTAAGTGGCAATGTCCCCCTTCGATCAGGCATGCCAGGTCCACTTTGTCACAGGAGAACACCACCCGCAGGACTCACAGATTTAACCTGGCTGACCCTCTAAGGCTTGCGACCCCTGTTCCATGGGCCATGTACAGATTTTCAAACACTAGGCTTGGGTAGAGTTTTCTATTAAAATAAAAAATATTCTTCCCTTTTTTCTTTGTTCCACAACCTTTCTCTTATTTACTCTTATTGAAAGAGAAAGCTGTGTCTTCTGCCTATCGTCATGCCATTTCCCTTCGTCTCGGGGCCAGTCCTGAGTCATACCTGCCTCCCGTGTCATCAGAGAGCATCTTCACAGTCCACCCCTAGGGGGAGTGCTCATCCAGAAACGGCCTGCATGCACACCGCATACACTCACACACTTGCACTCACACTAACTTGCACATACATACACATTCATACACACACACTTGTGTGCACCCACTTGCACTTACAAACACTCACATTCATACACAGACACACATCCACTCTTTGGCACAAGAATGCTGGTAGAATTATGAGAATTTCAGAGCTGGTATCAGACCTTGCTTTCGGAACTTGAAGTTGGTCAGACTTGGTTGATGGCAGATCACTCCAAAAGGAATGTCAGGACAGAGAGAACAGTCAGGAACAAGAGATGGGCTCAGAGAGGAAGGGCGGATGCTGCCAAAGTTAAACTTTATCGCTTTGTGCTTTTGCTGCACAGCCTGAGGGCAGCAAGCCAGGGTCTGTTCCATATACTAGGAAATTGCGTGTGTTGTCAGGAAATCTGGTCCACTTGAGGAAAAGGTGGAGTTCTTGTTGGCATTGCTGGAGGGTCTGGGGATCCTGGAGGTAGAAGAATGTGTGTGAGCGGTAGACGTCCCAGTGTGAAGTGGCATAAATAAAAAGGACTGTTGATTGGCTGGTGTCACTGAGAAATCCAAAGAGATCATTTCAGGTGAGGTTTGATCAAGAGGCTGACACAGTGCTCTGAATTCTCTCTGTTCTCCCTCTCCACCTGTGGGCTTTATGATCACATTTTCTTCCTTTATAGTAGCCAGACTGGCTGTAGCAGTTTAGTCCTTCCATCTGGGCCTCATGTATACAGAGAAGAGAGGGTAGCTTTATCCAACATTCCAAGCAATAGTCCTGAGACTCTCCCTAATGGACCGGCTTACATCCCAGGTCCACTCACGTGCTATTTATGCCAACTAGGTTTTCCCCCAGCGTGAAGACTGGGGCCATACATGGGTTGTGTGGCAATGGATAATGTGTAAAAATTGGGATTTAACACCAAGAAGGAGAATGGATGCTAGTGGCCCTGGGCAGGGGCTCATCATGTTCCTCTGGCCTTGTTGGGAGCGATTGGTGACTCACTACTTCTCCTGCTCGCAAATCATCATAAGCTTTCTGTTCTAGACACGGAGAAATGGAGCCCTGCTAAGTAAAAATCTCCAAGGTTGTGTTACTTTCCTTTTTCATGAAATCGTTTTTGAAATCTCTCCACAGCACAGTAGATTTGCTCTTCCAACTTCAGGAGAGAAGTTCAGATATCTAGCTCCAGGGTAGTGATTAAGCCAGAGTTTGCTGGTAACTTACTCCTTCCTTTTGTGGCCTCTGCTTTACAAAGAAGCGCTGAACCCAGTGAAAGCCAGCGTCCTGCTGAGACAGTTTGGGTGGTAGAGGACTAGACACTACCGAAAACCCACTAGGCGCCAGGGACTGTCCCTATAGACACTGCATACATATTCCTCATTAATAACCTTAGGAAGGAGGTGGTTTTCTCTCTGTTTAACAGATGACAAACCAGAGCCTTTGAGGGATTAAATAATTCCTCAAAGGCCATAGAGCAGGTAGGGCAGAGCTGGGATTTTTACCTCACGTTGGGGTAAAACCTCAGCTTTTCACCCGCCTCTCTGTGTATAAACAGACTCTGAACATCGGTCCTCAGGTGGACCTTGGGGGCGAGCTGCCCCGTCTTGTGCCCCTCCCTGCTTGAAACTCTCCCCACCCATGGCCGTCCTTGCTCTAAGAGTGACCCCGTCCCTCTGCCAGTATCCATGCAGTATCTCCAAACGCTGGTGTCCTCCACCTCAGGAGAACTGGTCTTGTTTCCTGCCGCACCCAGACCTACCCTGTCCAGCTAGTGCAATGAGCCCTGACTCGATTTCATTTCCCCATTTTACAGCATTTTCCATTCAAAACGTACATGTCCCCTGTCCCCTTCCATCACAGCTGTGCTATTAGCTAAGATGCTCCCCCAAAGCTGGTGGGTTGTTGTATTGTGTTCCATGGAGACGGGTTGACTTTTCAATGAGTAAATTCTGGAAGGAGTGTGTGCTCACTAGGTAGAAACTCCAGACTAGCAAGATAGTGCCTTTAGGGCTTCCCTGGTGGCTCAGTGGTTGAGAGTCCGCCTGCCGATGCAGGGGACACGGGTTCGTGCCCCGGCCCGGGAGGATCCCACATGCTGCGGAATGGCTGGGCCCGCGAGCCATGGCCGCTGAGCCTGCACGTCCGGAGGCTGTGCTCTGCAACGGGAGAGGCCACAACAGTGAGAGGCCCACGTACTGCAAAAAAAAACACCCAAAAAACAAAAAAAAAGATAGTGCCTTTAGGGTCATTTGGTTCTTGACCCACACTGGTAGGGGTAGCAATATCTTGCTTGAACGTGATGGAGTCCATGTTAGCATTGCTGATTATTAATTGAAAGGAATGTTTCATGTCCCAGAAATGCAGGATCCTCCATCATTTCCAGGGAGATTTTTTTCAGGTTTGCCCCTTATTTCCTTTCCAGACATGCATTTCCTCCTGATACCACCTTCCCATTTCATCTGTGCATTATGTCCTACCCGTATCTCTCATAATCTTCATCCGGGGTCAGCCGGCCATGGCTTGTTTTTGTGAATAAAGTTTTATTGGCACACAGCCACACTGTTCACGTATGGATTGTCTCTGGCTGCCTTCCCATTACAGTGGCAGAGTTGAGCAGTCACAACTGAGACTGTATGTCCCGCCAAAGCTAAAACATTTGCTATCTATCTCTGATCTAGGTCAGAAACCTCCATGTATACTCCTCCACAAACCCCTAATTCCTTTCTCCTTCACACAGCCAGGAACAGAAACCTCTCAAAGCCTGGGCTCTAACAAGAAAAAAAAAAAAAATCAAATGCCTAATGTCTGGAAAGGAAAACACAATCTCACTGTCAGCCCAGTCCCCAGGAAAGCTTGTGCTGACACTTCTGCATCCCCTTCCAATTTCTGGGCCCCTGGCAGACATTGCTAATCAGTTATTGCACTCTTTCCTATTGAGCCTCAGTTTCTTCAAAGCAATGCCTGGGCAGCCACTTCTAATCAATCAAATTTGGCATTGAAGTAGAAACTATTTTCCACCTCTGGTCCAGCGGCCACTATCGGATCAGAGAATCACCTAAGACAAAAATCACGTTTAATGAATAATCCTTGAACATCCTTTGGGTTGCCGTGTCAGAGACAGACATACTGTCTCTCATTAAGTCCAGAGTTGGAGCTTAATCCACTGTTTTCTGTTTCTTTGATTAAGCACCAGATAGATGAAGTCGTTGGCTTGCAATAGGGGACCATGTTATATGAAAAATGCCTCCATCTCATTTTATTTTATTTTATTTTATTTTATTTTATTTTATTTTATTACTATTATTATTTTTGCGGTACGCGGGCCTCTCACTGCTGTGGCCTCTCCCTTTGCGGAGCACAGGCTCCGGACGTGTAGGCTCAGCAGCCATGGCTCACGGGCCCAGCCGCTCCACGGCATGTGGGATCTAGCTTCCCGGACCGGGGCAAGAACCCGTGTCCCCTGCATCGGCAGGCGGACTCTCAACCACTGCGCCACCAGGGAAGCCCCTCCGTCTCCTTTTAAATAAGAGATCTGTTATACTGTGCAATGCTCGCACCGTGAGAGGCACCTAGGAACTGAGGCCCACTGAGAATATTCTCAAGTCGCATGTCAATGTCACCCTCATTGAGCGGCTTCATAGGTGGAATCACGGACACTGTTTATGCTCTTTCTCTCTCTCGGCTAATCCATTCTCTTTTAGCCAAGCTCCTGTTGTTGAATTCATATTAGGTAGAAGCACATACAGTGTTGCCAGGGGCTGAAGTGGAGGCATCTGTATCACTGCATGTTTCTTAAACCAAGCCAAGTTTCAGGAAGCTCTTAAAAGACCCTCTTTTCAAATGCTGGAGCAGATACGTGTTCAATAACCTGACATTAACCGTAATAGGTAAGAATTGGCTAAAGATAGGTATCCATTGACAGCTGTGGGGACCTGCCCAAAAGACCACATTTGCTGCCATAAAACTCACTGGACCAGCTCCTGAGGAGGTGATAGGTAAGTTGCAAATGAGGAAGTGGATCACTTAGCAGTTTCTCCCAGGTTTTTTCCTTCAGAAGTTGGAGAAGAGGACTGGAAGGAAAGAGGCTATTTTACAAAGGAAATGTGGTTTAAGGGGGCGTTCGCTGGAGAGACATGCTTCTTCTTACTGGCTAGGGAGCATCTGAGCCTGTAGGAATGATAACTATTCACTGGAAGGATCCAGACGCCCTGGGAAACTTGATTTGAGCCTTGCACAGTTGGCATCTTGACAGCAAAGTTGCATGCACCACGTTACAGTGTCAACTGGAGTCCAGCCAAGTTTTTCCAAGATCCGTTGTTCATCAAAGTTGGAGCTTTCAAAGTTGAGCCGGTGAGAGTATGAGCATGCCCTTTGGCCATTTCAAAACATTAAGCCAACCTTGGCAAAAGGTTTTAGCATTTGGCACCTTGTGTCTTTTTGTGTTGGATTTATGGAAGCAGTATGAGATGTGTCCTCCCAGATGGCAATGATGAGGGCCTTCTTAATAATGTTTTAAGCTTTTAGGTTTATGGGATCGCAGTAAAATTAATAATGTGGAGTTATTGATATTCTTTGAGTGAAAAAAGCAATGCATCCCTTCCTGGAACAGATAAAGAATTTAGTAAGTATTATACCCAAGGTGTCATATAACCAAACATTGAAAACATAAGATAGTATTATTTAAAATCACATTAATGTAAAGGCTGTTACTATTCATATTGTGCATATCAGGGGTACTCTTTCACTGAGAGGAACAATTTAAATTTCAGTTGGATGGGCTGTCATGGAACTAGAAGGCCCTTTCTGCTGACCAGAAAGCTGATTACCATGGATTATTTAATTTCTGGCACAAATGAGACTGGGAAATAAGATATTGGAGTAAGCTAGATGTCATGGTGCGTTCCAGAGCAAGGATGCCATGGCTTAGCCATGGTTCTACCTGAGCTTGGGGGTTGGTTTGCCTCATGGGCAAGAGAATTGGTAAAGAAAGTATGTTGTTTCTGCTGCCTAGCATCCCTTTATCCCCTTCCTCTGGTACAAGAACTCCCTTCACTGGGGGAAACGTTCTTTCCACACTTCCAACCAAGTTTTTCAGTAGGGGGCTGCCGATCATGATACCCTGCCCTCCTGGACCCTGGGATGGCTCCTGCTTCTGGCTGAGCCAATCACTGCACATACACCCCATACCTGCACCCTGACCACCATCCTTATGATAGTCAACATCCTTTGCCGTGACTTAACCTGCTAGAGCTGGCAAGGGAGAGCTCTCTTTCCTTTCTGATCAGTAGGCTATAAGGATATGCACCTGGAGCTGCCTTTGGTTGTAGTTTTATACCCTGCTGAGGTAGCACACCCAAAAGAACGAATGAACCATGCAAAGGAAGCAGTGACAAGGGCAAGGAGAAAGAAAGAGAAAGTTCTTGGCATCCACGAGGCCTGTTCGACCCTGCCTGTTCCCCAGTTTCACCACAGAAGCCCGTAAATGTCCTGTTTTTCTTAATTTAGTTAGAATTATGTTTCTGTCGTTTGCAAGCAAACAGCTTTACCAAATAAAGCTGGCACCCCACATTTCTCTCCTAGGCTGCTAGACCACATTTCTAACCCCTTTCATTCCTGCCTGCTTCAGCAAGCTTTCTTTAGTTGCCTGTTACTGTGCCAGCACTGTGATAGGCCCTGAGGATACGATGCTTAGGCAGATAGTTGTGGTCCCTGCCCTCTTGGGACACATAGGGGTATAACAAGACCTCTTGCACCTTCTTCCTTTCCTGTGGAGTTTTGGGTTCTGAACCGTGGACTCACCTTTCCCTGTGCCTCGTCCTCCTTTGTTGATGTCCTCATTCCAATTGCTCACGTGAACTTGGCTTTTTGTCTTTCTTGACCTACTTTGTGCACAAATTTTCTCAGTACAAAGCACTAAATTCATTGCTCTGCCTTGACTGTTGGCCTTTGGGTGGCTTTTTCCAGTCTCTGAATCTAAGCTGTCGCTCTCTAACCTCTCTAAGCCTCAGATTTGCCATCTGTAGAATAGAGGTAGCAATAATACCTGTTCCATAGGTTGTGGTGGAGATCAAATGCTTAATGCGTGCTTCATAACAAGAAGTCAACATACAGTAGTAGGAATGATTATCTGTTACTTCTAACTCTAGTAAACAGATTTAAATGGAGAATCACATTCTTTTCATCTTTAGTATGCGAGAAAATAATACTATAAAAAGATCTTCTAGATGAGAAAGGCTATACATTTTTTAATTTTAATTTTTCAGAGTTCTGTTATTGGGCAGAAATCTCAGGGGAAGAAATACATTTGCCCTGTATTTCCTATTTGACTTTTTTTTTTTAAAAAAAAGGAGAATCCAGAAGAAGATACCCTTAGGAATAGACTTGTCACTGATTCTAGGTAGAATAAAATGTGCAAAGGGAGACCAGTATGTGTGTGTATGTGTGTACAGATGTGTGTGTGTGTGCCTGCACACACGTCTAATAGAGAGGGAAAATGAGTACATTTGAACTTGTAAGGTCTGACCATGTCCTTAAGCCGCCTTTATTTTCCAGCTGATCACATTAGATGCACATTTAAGGTTTCTACACTTCAAAACTTGTTGAGCCCGTTCCTTTTCTCTGTGAAGGGTCCCGTGACTGTCTTTGTTTAGTGCCCAGTATTTCATAGTCTCAGGGGGTAGCAGTAATGGCAGGAATGAGATCTACTTCTCCACTTATCTAATGAGAAAGGGTTCTCTTGTTTCTTGTTGAAATCCTTGTCACTGAACGCTTTTACTTTGCTAGAAAAGGACCTCTGGTAGAATGCTACCTTACATGGCATCCCCTGTTGCATTAAATGAATTCATCCCTTGGTTCATGTAATGAATTGCTCAGTTAAGCCAGTTTTTAAGTGGGGATGGTGACAGTCCTTTCTGTGTCGTTGAAGACATTAGGGTGGTTTGGTGGTTGTGAAATCCACTGTGGCAATGTCAACACAGCTTCTTTTCTTAAGAATATCATGAAGGAGTAAATCTTCCTTTTCCAAGAAGGAAGCCCATTTGAGGCCCCTGAATTCATGCTAGACCTCAGAGCACCTCTGTGATCTGAGCAGTTCATACAAATGAAGTGGTGGGGATCTTACCTAGCCTTTCAGTTGTATACACAGTATCATCTGAATTATCTACACATCTAGCTGCTACTGGCATGTCCTCTGGAATGTTCCACAGATACACAGTGCTGTTCCTCTCCTGCATTCTGTACTTGAATGTCTTATAATCCAGACATTCCAGAATTTGTGAAATAAAATAATCACTTTGGATCTTCTTCAGCTGTTCTTCAGCCAGCCATTTCCATACTTATATCTCATTGGTTCCTTATCCCTTTTGATTGCTGTTTGTCATGTATGATATAAATAATATATTGAGGTCAATTGTACTATCTCCTGATACCAACAACCGTCAGCTAGCTTCATGTCATAGTGTCTATCATCTGGGTTGCTCATTTGGGTATTAGATGTCCAGGAGACCTAGGGTTGACTGAGAAATTCACTTTGTATGTTGTAAGTTTGAAAATTGGTTCAATTTAGTCCTACATGTATTAATTAAGCCTCTACTATACATGGGATATTACGTTAGCCTCTGGGATACAAAGATACGTAAATCATACATCTTGCCCTTGACAAAGCTTCCAGTCCAGCATAGAGTGTATTGTCAAACATCTCCTAAAGTAACAGAGAAGCACACGTGTTAGTTGGCTTAATTAAAAAGAAAACATATAAGCAGGCATCCTGAGACATCCTCCAGCACACACACAATACTAGAAAGCTCCAGTGTTTCTTCTTGGTAATTGTCTTGCTTAAGTTAAATCTCTGTATTGGCTTCATTTTCAAGATGGCAGCAAGAGGGCTCTACCAGTTCCCAGGCAAGGTTTTCAGAAGCTCCCCTCAGTAGACTTTTCCTTAGGTCTTAATAGCCAAGACTGGATCATAATCACACAGCGAGGAGAGTGGGATTACCATAACTGGTTTAGGCTAATCATTTTGGGTAGAACGGATCTTGGGTAACAGACCCATTACCATAACAGTTGGATAGACATGAGAAATTAGAAATTTACTATAATGTGGCATGTCCTATGATAGGAGTCTCTGAGATTTCAGAACAAGTGTCTCTACATAGACTACCGTATTTAATCACTTACTGGTGAAACTTTTTTTTGTTAAGGTAAAAGCTTTTCTGAAGTCTGTAGAGATTATAATGATTGTTTCCCCTAATGTCTACCTCTGTGCTTCTTACACTGGAGTAATGCATTCTCTTAATCAGGGTACTGGGGGGTGTCCTTAGAGATTATGGGAAACCAAAAATAAATATGTGCATCTTCCTGGAGAATCAGTTTTACTTACTTTGTTTCTAGAAAGAAAGTCTAAATATATATATAGTATATATATAATAATTAATAATAATAAAATACATAATGAAGAGTACAAAATGTACATGAATCTTTTAGATACAAAAGGTGTATTCAACTTCTGATTGGTAAAATTTCTTTGGGAACCTACCCCTGGCCCCTGATGGTCTATCTTCCCTCCCCTTTGCCGTGTAGTTTACTTGGATGGAATAGTAGAAGAGGGTCAGTTTCCCCAAGCTTTCATTGTTTTGGAAAGAAGTTTAGTTAATCTGGATGCATTTCTTTCCACACAACTGTGTTTCAATGATTGTGGGCTTTTGAAACATCTCCTCCAGCTTGATCATAATCTGATGTTTATGGTAGTTGTACTTTATCATGTAAATATAATGTTTGCATTTTATATATTTCTGTGTTGCATAGCTTAAATTATTTACTTTAATTCTTTACCCTCCCTAAAACTGTATAGTAGTGCGTACAGAAAATGGCATTCAAAACAGAGTAAAGAATGCCAATAACTGTTGACATTCTCTGCACTCTTGTAGCTAATCAGTTATTCTGTTTTAGAAATAGACACAGAGGACAAATCCGCCAGGCTAATGAGTTCAAGTCTTCTCATCCTGCTCCTAGCATAACTTGAAGTTATAGAAGGTGAACTAGTTTCCTAATGTCCCAAAGCACTCTTGAAAAGGTTTAGAGAACTAAGCCACTTAGGAGGACAAATATGTCTCAGATAATCCCTGCTGCTACTGTCAAGACTCATTTGAATCAGGTCAAATTAAAATTAAGATGGTTCAGCACCAGAGGTCTCACACGTCACTTTCTTTCTTAGCAAATAGTGTCCCCAACTCTGTTAGAAATATCTCACACTTAAGCCATCTGAACACCTTCCTGGGTCTCAACTATTTTACCCCATTGTTGGTTCTTATCCAGTGATTTGCCCTAATCCAATATCAGCCCCATGTTTCTTCCTTGGAAAATGCTTCTAGACCTAGGGAATAGGTTCCAAGCCTTATTATTCTTGGCTCTCAAACAGTCAGTCCTAAGCTCTCTTTTAAATTACATCCAATTTTTTTTTTAATCACAGTGCTTTAATTTTTGTTTTACTTATTTTATTTATTTATTTGGTTGCACCAGGTCTTAGTTGAGGCAGGTGGGCTCCTTAGTTGTGGCATGCGTGTGAGATCTAGTTCCCTGACCAGGGCTCGAACCTGGGGCCCCTGCATTGGGAGCGCAGAGTTTTAACCACTGTGCCACCAGGGAAGTCCCCCAGTTTTTTTTTTAAATGAGGAAAGGCTCTCCTTTTGTAGGACCATGGATAGCTGTTACATTTCTCTCTAGACGGGCATAGTTCCTGAACTCATGGACGGTGTGGTCTGGTGGTGAAATCAGGCATAAGCAGGTGATTGTAAACATGATGGATATTATGAGAGGGAAGGATTAAGCTGCTGTGATGGAACCTGCACCTGCTTCAGGAGACCAACATTCAAGCTAAGTCTTGAAAGATAAATGAGGGGTTTATTGGATGAAATCCTGGGGAGGAAAAGAATGTTCAGGAATGAAGGAACAGCAAACATGAAAAGCCCGAGGCAAAAGAGTTGGAACCCCAAAGAAGACCAGAATGGCCTTCTGTAATGAGGCGAAACCTGAAACAGAAGACAATAGCTGAAAAGGTTATTGAGAGTGACAGGGGAAGTCTTGTAATCAGATCTGGTCATTTGAATTATTTACTAATGTAACCATCACTTCCCTCAGGTAGAAATTTCAACCCAAATTGAATGAATATACAGATGTTAGAGTACAAATTAGTAGAGTGCCCTAGGATTTCTGTTTGAGCAATGCTCTCTGTTTTGAAGGACAGGAGAGTGAATGAAATGGAAGTACCAGCTTTCACGTGGGGACACTCACTCTCAGGTTTCTCAGCAGACTCATCCTAAAGCTTTCCCCGGTAGAAGCTGGACCACAGGCACACCACCATGCCCTTCTAAGCCGTGGCGAGTGTGGTGAGTGAAGTACCAAATATCAACCCGCTTGGCAATGGGTACAACCAGTCTCATGTGCTGCTTAAACAATGTGTGTGAATTGTGGACTGTTAAGGTGGAAAACAACCCAACAACTGTTGCACTTAGAATTCTTTCTTTAAGACTTGTTTGTTCAAAACATGCTTTTCTTCCCTTACATCCAATTTTACCATGCTACCTTGAAAGACTTTTCTAGAAGTACTTGAATTCTGATTATATTATATTGCCTTTTCCTGCTATTTTAAAATTCTTTTTGAATAATTTTTGCCTACATATTACAGTCTATGTTTAGATAGCATAGACTATGTCTGGAGGGGTATACGAGGAACTAGGCATGGTGGTAGCCCTTGGGGGAAGGAGAAGGGCAGGGCTGCCATCTACATAGCATTTTTCATGTGGTTAAGATGAAAAGGACTCTTTCCTCAGAGCCATGAGTTATGGCTTATCCAGCGGAGCCCAGGGGCTAGATTATAACCTCCACTCACTGCCTCAGCCAGATGTCCTTGTGCAGTAAACAACTTGAGCAGTCTTACATGGCAGCTCTGGAAATGAGGAGCTGGTGAACAAGGATGAGAGAGAGGCTTATGTTTCATTCACTGAATAGCTTTTATATGATTACATGTGCAATTCAAAATTAGAAATTGAAAAGTAGTATGTGCTGATATAGAAAACCAGGAAAAGAAAGCCTCGCCCAAAATAAATTAAAATCATCCAGTGATGCCAACTCAGAAATCACTACTATCAATAATTTGATCTATTTTTCTCTAGTTTTTTTCTATATGCATACAGTCAGTTTCAAAATGGAGTTCATATGCAGTACTTTTCTCCTGCCCTCATTTTTACTTTGTTTTGTATAATAGGTGTTTTTTTCCAGTCAAGAAAATTGTTCACCCCTTTTTCTGAAGATGTAAGTGTCGCATGCTCATAGTAGGATATTTAGCAAACATCGATAAAGGCTTAAGGTTTTTTTTTACTTCTTTTTGAGACATAATTCACATACCATAAAACTCACCTGTTTAAAGTGTACAGTTCAATGGCTTTTAGTGTATTTATGAACTTAGGCAACCATCACTGTACTCTAACTTTAGAACATTTTCATTGTCTTAAAAAAAAAAAACCCCCATGTTCATTAGCAGTCGACTCATTTCCTCCACCCCTCCCTCCAAACTCCCTTAGCCCTAGGCAACCACTAATCTACTTTCTATCTCTATAGATTTGCCTAATCTGGAGATTTTATATAAATGGAATCATAAAATGTGTGGTCTTTTATGACTGGCTTCTTGCACTTAGCATAGTGATTTTGAGATTCATCCATGTCGTAGCATGTATCTTTTTTTTTAGTTATTTACTTTTTACTGATTGCTTGATTATTTATTCTTGATTGATTTTTATTTATTCGCACACCACAAAATCTACCCTTTTAAAGGTACAGTTCAGTGGTTTTTAGTATATTCACAAGGTTGTGCAACTATCACCACTATTCAATTCTAGATCATTTTCATTATCCCCCAAAGAAACTCCATACCCACTGGCAGTCCCTCTCATTCTATCCCCTCAGTCCCTTGGCAACCACTAATCTACCTTCTGTCTTTATGGGTATATGGCCTCTTTGTCTAACTTTTTTTAATTCTCGTGTTTTCAAGACTCATCCATGGTGTAGCATGTGTCAATACTTAATTCCTTTTTATGGCTGATAATATTCCGTTATATAGCTATACCACGTGTTATGTATCCACTAATCAAGTGACATTTGAGTTGTTTCCACTTTTTGGCTCTTAGGAATAATGTTGCTATGAACGTTTATGTCCAAGTTTTTATGTGAGCAAATATTTTCAATTCCCTTGCGTATATGCTTCATTCCTTTTTATTGCTAAATAGTTATTACATTATATGGATATACTGGGTTTTTTTTAATCTGTTCATCTGCTGATAGACATGTGAATTGTTTACACCTTTCGGTTATTCTGAGTAGCAGTGCTATGAACATTTGTGTTTAAGGCTTTTTTTAAACACCTGTTTTCACCTCTTTCAGGTGTATACCTAGGAATGGAATTGCTGGGACACATGGAAATTCTGTTTAACCTTTTGAGAAATCGGCACTCTTTTCCACAGCAGCTGCACAATTTTACATTACCACCAGTAGTCTATGAGGGTCCCAGTTTTTCCATAGCCTCACCAACACTTTTTACTGTCCGTTTTTTTGATCATAGCCATTCTAGTAGATATGAAGTGGGTATATTATTGTGGTTTTGATTTGCAGTTCCCTAATGATTAATGATGTTGAGTGCCTTTTCATGTGCTTACTAGGCATTCGTATATCTGTTTTAAAGGAATGTATATTCAAATCTTTTGCCCGTTTTTAAATTGGGCTATTTGTCTTTTTGTGATTGAGTTGTAGTTCCTTCTATATTCAGGATATAAGTTCCTTTTCAGATATAAGATTTACAAATATTTTCTCCCAGTCAGTGGCTTGTCTTTTCATCTTTTTTTCATAGAATTCTTTGAAACACAAAAGTTTTAAATTTTGATGAAATCCAGTTTATTTTTATGTTACTTATGCTCTTCCTGGCATAGCTAAGAAACCACAGCCAGATTCAGTATCACAAAGATACACAGTTATGTTTTCTTCGAAGAATTTTATAGATTTAGCTCTTACTTTTAGTTCTTCGGTCTGTGTTAATTTTTGTACACGGTGTGAGGTAGGGGTTCAGATTCATTCTTTTGCATGTGGCTCTCCAGTTGTCCCAGCACCACTTGTTGAAAAGACTGTGCTTTCCCATTGAATGATATTGCAACTTTTGTCAAAAATCAGTTGACCATAAATGTGAGGATTTATTTCTGGATTCTTGATTCTATTTCATTGATCTGTTTGTCTGCCCTTATGCCAGTACCACACTGTCTTGATTACTGTAGCTTTGTAGTAAGTTTTAAAATGTGATCTATTGAAAAGTAACAAAACACCCAACTGAAAGTAGCTTAAACTATGTAAGGTCATTTGTTGTTTACATCTCATTACAAGTCATCTGAAAATAGGCTGCTGCTGAGTTGGTTTGATATCTAAACAATGTCATCAAGGACCTGGGCTTTTACCACCCTCTTTTCTACTATATTTGCTGTTAACACCTCTCCTCTTGGTCACAAGATGGCTGCTGTAGCTCAAAGCATTGTGTCTTCATATGACAGTGTCCCAAGCAGGAATCAGGGAATGTGCTCAAAAAATTCTTGTGTTGTTCCAGCTCTTTGAAGAGGAAAATCTTTTCCAGAACCCTTTAGAAATCTTCACTTTATAGCTTATTGCTTGAATGGGGTGTCATGCCTTCCCTTAGACCAATCATACTTCATCCCAGGGGCATAGAAAATGGCCACCCACAAAATCAGAGTCTCTGAAAAGGGGGTAAATGGCTAATGGATAGACGACCAACACTATTTGCCAAAATACATAAACATATAAAAAATAAACCAAGATTATCTGTTAAGTCCACCAGACTGAAATAATAATGGATCTTTTTAGGGTAAGGAGGTCTACCTTAAATTTCTTTGGTGCTAGGTCCTTCAGAAATAAAACCTATTTTCTTCCTCTGTTATTGACTCAAGACCAGATCGTGTAGTTCTTCTCTTCATTCCTGTTGAATACTGCCTGGAGCTCCCTGAACTCTTGGTCTAAAAAATACACAAGTGCTTTCTCATCTTTATACAATATTCACAATCCTTCAGGTGTGTAGCCTACTGCTTTTGGCCTCTTTATCTTCTTGTAGACAATTCATTTTATAGTTGAAAACAGTATGTTGCTACTACCCACTTCAAATTAACTTTAGGATGGCAAGACACAAGAAATACTCTTATATCTTTTTTTTTTTTTGGATGCTAAACTTTGCTTTTATTTTGCTCTTACTGCTAACGGGCCAAATAGTTGAAGTTCCTAACAATAATCCTACCAAATTATTCTGTAGTTTTTAGTAATAATGGAGAAATGATCTATATTTATAACCTGTTGCCCATGTTTGTTTGCTAGCCAGAGTATTCCTGGCCTTGAGAGTTTTTACTACTTTGAAGGCCATTGATCTTGGCTGATTTCTGTTTTTCATTTTACTACAATTATCTGTTAATCTTTGGAAAGTCAAAATTTTTCATTTATCCTTTTTTTCCTTCTACCATTTATTGTATAGGAGTGAAGGTCATTGTTGTTTTTTTCTTTAATAAATTTATTTATTTATTTTTGGCTGCATTGGGTCTTCGTTGATGTACGCAGGCTTTCTCTAGCTGTGGTGAGCGGGGGCTACTCTTCGTTGCGGTGCGCGGGCTTCTCATTGCGGTGGCTTCTCTTGTTGCGGAGCACGGGCTCTAGGCACGCGGGCTTCAGTAGTTGTGGCTCGCGGGCTCTAGAGTGCAGGCTCAGTAGTTGTGGCACACGGGCTTAGTTGCTCTGTGGCATATGGGATCTTCCCAGACCAGGGCTTGAACCTGTGTCCCTTGCATTAGCAGGTGAATTCTTAACCATTGCGCCACCAGGGAAGTTCCGGTCATTGGGTTTTAAGTCACTGCTTTCTTATCTCCCATAAAAAATTCAGTTACTTTTCTTTATAGATTTTCTTTTCCTTCTCATTGTTTTATTCTTATTTAAATTGGGTAAACCCAAAGGGTGGACATTTTGTCACATTAAGTTCCTGGATAATAAGTAAGTCCTAGAGCCCCCTGTACCCTATAAATTTTAGTGTGAGGCCAAAACAAATGATAACTTATAAATACCAAAAAGTCCTTTTATTTCTCAATTAAAGTAGAAGGACTGAAAAATTAGCAGCTGTGCTATTTAAGATGCTTTTAAATGCTTTTTTCCACAGATCTTCAGCAAATCACCCAGATTTTCTGTGTCTCAGTTTCTTTATCCATGAAATGGGGCCAGCAATACCTTTCTCCATTTGACCTTGGGAGAATATTGTGCAAATCAACTGATAATATGTGTGGAGCTGCCTTTATTTATTTAGAAAAGGGTGCTATATAGACCAATTTATTACTATTTTATTTTTGTCATTGTTGGTGTGCATGTAAATTAAGTATAAATAAAAGGTGATAAATTATGGGGGTGGAGATAAGTCACAAGATTGATACTATTTCTTCTTTGAAGAAGGTCAGCCCATATACACACTACTATATATAAAATAGATAACTAATAAGAAGCTACTGTATAGCACAGGGAATGCTACTTAATCCTTTGTAATGACCTATATGGAAAAGAATCTAAAAAAAAGTGGACGTGTGTATACGTATAACTGATTCACTATGCTGTACAGCAGAAACGAACACAACATTGTAAATCAACTATACTCCAATAAAACTTTTTTTAAAATTTAAAAAATTTTTTTAATAAAAATAAAATGCACAAAAAAGAAAAACAAAGTATTTGAAAATGCTTTAAATACATAATAAATAGAAAAGTTATAAACAAAACAAAAAAGCAGAAGAGGAAGGTCAGCCGTTTCCCTCTGATCTACGTGGGCTTCCTTGGAACCTTCATGGTCCTTCAAGTGCTTTCTCATCTACGCTGATGAATTCTAAAATCTGACCTGGCAAAAATCTCCAGTATCTCTTTAGTGGATTAACTAGTAAAAATGGATACAATGCAGGATCTGATATGTTGCTCCCTGTTTTGTACTTTTTCATGCAGTGGAGATAGCATCCTCCTCTTTCCTTTGAGCAAGGAGAATTTGATTTACTAAAATAACAGGTGAGGTTTTTGAGGAAAGATGAGAAAGTTTTGTTTTGTTGTTTTCCTTCTATGAGTGGAATGAGTTTGCCGAGGAAAAGAAGATGGATAGATGCCTTGGTGCTGGATATTGTTTAGTTACCACTACAGGTTTTTAGCCCTTTATGATGCCAAAAAGCCATTCAAAGTCCTAAAGGCAGCTGCAGAACTTCACCAACCTACTGGTCAGCCTTGGGTGATGGTGATAATGACAGGTACCCTTCCCTTCAGGATTCCATGACTTCTGCATGCTCCCGTCCACCTCCTGCCGCTGGAGGCCAAGACCGAAGGATGCTCCTGGCTCGCTCAGCCCGAGGAAGGGAAGAGAGAAAAAAGCAGGAGAGGAGGGAGGAACAAGAACACTTTGCCTTTGGCTCAAGTGAGATTGAAGCAGAACTTGTGTCCCACTGGCCCTCCTGCCTTCTCCTTGGGGCAAGATGTAGAAGCGGGGAGGGGCATGCAGACCCCCTGTTGGGGTAGACTGCCTCTGCACAGCTGGGCAGTCCTCCCAGAGGCCACAAGAGGTGCTTGCGTTGAAAAGGGCACCTTTGCCCACCAAACTCTCACCCCATGTGCATATTGAAGCCCTGTTCCGGGGGACCTGTTGACTTCATTATGTAGCAATTCCTAGGTAAGCCCTTCCTTGTCACCCTTGGAATTTTGCAGGTGCCTTGCAGCTGGGCTTCCGTGCTCTTCTGCTTCTCAAGCGCTCTCTCTCACCCTTCCCCTCAAGTCCCACGAGTCTGAGATCCCTCTTGCTATAGAGCCATGGAGCCCTCATTCTTACAGCTCATGCCACCTTGGACCACTATTGTGTCCCCCCTCTCCTGTCACCTGGCTCCGCCCTCCTCAGCCTTCAGGTCTCAGCTGCGGTGTCACAGTGTCACATCCTCAGCGAGGCCTTCCCTGGTCCTCCCCTGCCCCCAGCTTCCATCACATGTCTCTTTTATAACCCTGTGAGGCTCTGCCTGCTTCTTCCATTCTCTAAGACCCACTTAGACAGAAATCCTCTCTGTTTTGCCTGGTGTGTTCTAAGTACTCAGTTCCCTGCCTGACACGTACTGCAAACTCAATACGTAATTTTTTAATGAACAAGAGTGTGTTTTGGAAATGGATGAACTTCTTTCTATATTCACGCTTGAGACAAAGAGTCATTCATTTGTCAGGTCAAGAACCATTGATTGATGGCCTGTTATGTGCCAGCCACTGGGGGAACAAATATGAATAAGGCGTTTTCCCTACTTCTGCCAGTGGTTTCTGAGTGGACTTGGCTACCACCCCACCTGGAGTAATTGGAAGTGTGTGGAGGTGCTTTTTGTTGTTGATGTCATAATGACTGGGGACACTACTGGCGTGTAGTGAGCAGAGCCCAAGGTCACTAAACATTTTCCAGTGCGTGGGGTACACTCCTGCACAAGGAGGGACCATCCGCCTCCACTCACCTGTAGGCACTCCTCAGAAAACTGACAGTCTGGGGACTTCCTTGGTGGTCCAGTCGTTAAGAATCCGCCTTCCAATGCAGGGGATGCAGGTTCGATCTCTGGTCGGGGAACTAAGGTCCCACGTGACACGGGGCAACAAAGCCTGCGTGCCGCAACTACTGAGCCTGCGTGCCACAACTACTGAGCCTGCGTGCCACAACTACTGAGCCTGCGTGCCACAACTACTGAGCCTGCGTGCCAAAACAAAATACCCCGTGTGCCGCCACTAAGACCCGACACAGCAAAATAAATAAATATTTTAAAAAATCAGTGAAAGCCTTCTTTGACTTACTGATTAATTGGCTATATGGAATTTACAATAAAGAGTATTGTATATTAAAGAAAAAAGTTGACAGTCTAGCAGTGAAAAGTGGACCAAAGGGGGCACCTTTGCCCCTTTTGAGGCGATGAGAGACTTCTGTAGCAACTCAAGGCCCACTGGAGGCATCAGCATTCCACCTTGGGGTTGATATAGGGGGAATTGTTTTTGTCATGTGCCAAAGAAAGCCTTCAGCCCTACTAAGCAGCCTGTGATTTAAAGGAAATGATAAGGCCAAAAATTAAAGTGCCAAAAGATATATAGCTTATGGTGAAAATGACTATTTCTTATTTTTATGATAAATATCCAAAAAAAAAAAAGGTAGGAAAAAAAATGATAGGAAATGTCATTCCAGTTCCTTCTCGATGGGCTTTGAGTCCATTACAGCTCTTGGTGAGTGTGTGAATACCATTATTGTTGCATCTCCAGTCTGCCTTTTGGGAGAAAACATCAGGAGGGAAGAATGTTTCCCCACCAGTCCTCTGAGAGGAAGAGCAGGCTGTGGGGTTGAACTAGACCAAGGTTCCTCAGTCTCCACACCACTGACATTTGGGGCAGGAGAGTTCTTTGTCGTGGAGGCTGCCCTGGGCACTGTAGGATGTTTACCAGCATCCCTCTACCCACTAGACGCCACTAGCATCCCCGAGGTGTGACAACCAAAAATGCGTTTGTAGGCAGGGTTGCAAAATTGCCCCTGATTGAGAGCCACCGAACCAGACCTTGTTTTCGTCCCCCTCAAGCCCTGTGTCAGACGTGGCCTGTCAGAATTTAGCCACACTGGCTCTTCAGCTATGGAGAGAGGAGAGTTTTAAAAATATCCACAGGCATTCGATGGACTCTGTCTTTTTGATGGGCAGAGGGGACCCCTGGAAGCCGCTGCGATAGAACTGCTTATCTCTTTCTAGAGACAGGGGTTAGCATTTTGTGCTGTCTTCTTAGCACTGTGCTCTTCTTCCTGCGGATTGCTCAGAGGAGAACCTACGGGAGCCTCGGGGATAATGACAATTTCTCTTTTACGTCTGCAGCAGAACTCCCAGGAGTATGAGCCATGCTGTCACCTGAAGCATCTTTTTAAGCCTCCAGAGAGAGCTGCAGGAAATTACAGTGTATTGCAGGGAACTCTGATGCTGTAGAGGAAAAAAAAAATCCTCTTCTTAAATTAAAAAAAAAAAAAGAAAAAGAAAAGGCAAGATAATTTTGAAGACAGCTTGATTTATCTCCCTTTCCACAGGAAATTTTAGACCAGCTTCAAGGGTGTGTGTCTGGGATCTGGTTTGTGCCACGTGGCTTGTCCATTTTCAGAAAGATGCCGCAATTGGGTGGCTCTTTTCTCCACTGCTCCACGCCTGGGTTCAGTTGCCACCCACTGTCGGCCCCTGGTGTGAAGAACTTACTTTTCCTTCCCTCTAAAAGCTATCTCTGCCTAGAGCTTTGAACTTCTCCTGCTGCAGGAGAAGAAAGCTGTTTGGATAAGAAGAAGCGTCTATGTTTATATTGGTGGGAAGAAAATGTCTTTTCTTATCTTGCATCTAGCTTGGAGCATCTCCTGCTTCTCCGGGTCCTCAAGAAAGGCTGGCTGTGTGATGGAGAAGAGCTAGCTCCAAAGAATTTTTTGGGGAACTTGAAGAAAGTGAAAGAACTGCTCCTTCAAAAACAAGTCAACTTTAACCTCCAACACACAGAAAGGGATAGGAAAACAGATGTAGATAATTAGTTGAAATTTTTTTTAAAACACATTTTATGAATACTGTTTTACCTAGGTACCAAAAAAATGAAACAATTCCTGATTTTGGTGGTGGTGATCATTGTTTTCTTTGGGCGCTCACTTTTTGCCAGCCATATACTAAACAATTTATACAGCATATTTTACTTAATCTTTCCCCAGTTGCTATGTAGTAGATTCTGATATTATCCCTGTTTTATAGATGAGTACACTGAGGCTTTGTGGCTTTAAGGAGCTTTTACAAAGTGCCACAGGTCTTTTTTAAAAAAAAAATAAGTAAATGTATTTATTTATTTATTTATTTTAAGGAGCAGGGAGTTAAGTCTCTTAGGACACTTAGCACCTAATGCCCATGCCCTGCAATAGCGCTTCTCCATCTTTAGAGTCAGAATCCCCCAGAAGCCAAGTGAAACCTCAGATCCCTGACCGCACCCTGATTCTGGAGGGGGCCCAAGAACTTGTATCTCTAACAAGTTCCCAGGTGATGTTGATGCTGCCAGTTCAGGGACTATACTTTGAGGACCCCTGTTCTGCCACATCCAATTTTTCTAGAAAATAGTGTAAGCACTGACTTTGAAAACCTTGAATGCAAACCACTGAAGTTGGAATTGACCACTGACATTAGGCTTATGCACAGATAATAGCCATGGTGTTTCTAGAGCATCTCTTGTGAGAGAATAGTGTCATGAGACGGAGATAAATGACCTGTCGTAGGTTTTATTCGGTATTCCCTTGGCTGCCGATTTCCGAGAACACGGTCTCACTGCATCATTAAAAAGAATAGTAAATGTACCACCATCATCCACGCGTACTCGTAAGCCAGTTTTGAAGTTCGGTAGTTTTCCATTAGAAGGATGACATTTCATTTTCAAAGTGTACTTGGTTCATTGTCTTTTGACTCAGTGGGACCTAGTATTTTCTGATTCTGTGTAAACACTGTGACCATTATCTTGGAAAATATCAGAGTGCTAATACTAAGGAACACATGGAGCAGATTTACTGTGAAGAAAGGTTTGCAAATCTTGGATCGGGTCTTTTGTCCTATTAACTAATTCAACAAAAAAACTCTTAGGCAATTTCATTAGTAATAAAAGAAGTAAAAAGTAAGAAAAGAAACATCTTTTAAGAGTTTCCCAATTATGGTCACTTTGAAAACAGTAGGCGCTTTGAGGACAGATTTTTGTGTTCTCTTTTCACTGGGTGACTTTCACCTGAATTAAGATTCCAAAGGCACATTTGAAACCTGAAATAAAGCTGATTTACTTGTCGATAATCTCTTCTGAAGCCTTCTGAGCTAGTTCGGGAGAAAAGCTTTGGCACTTTTACCTTTCTGCCACTTAATAGCACAGATAACAGCCTAGGTGTGAAACTGCCAGTAAAATACAGATGATTGTCCTACAGATGGATTCAGGAAAAAACAACATCCTGAAATTTGCTGCAGTACTTTTGCTGTGAGCAATGTTTTACAATTATTTGGGACCGAAATCTACACATATTCCAAAGGAAAATAGAGCCTGGTGGCATGTGGGACTCCTTGGGCTCTGTTTTGCACATGCCTTTGGCAATATCAGTTCCTGGGGGAGAACTTTAAAAAAACAAAACATTAATTATTTGGTGACGGTGAGTGGTGGAACACCTTCCTTTGGTTTTGAGTCGAGAATAAACTATCTGTGCAGGTTTGTGCTAGCAGCTGCTGCTACACATGTCCAGAAGCTGAATTTTCCAGAACCAAACCAAGGAATCTCTTGTGAGCTTCTGTTTCCCAGCAGATACTAACTGGAAGCTATTTGCCAGAGACCAAGAACGCTCTTTGTGTTTCTCATGAACTGACTGCTGCGTTGGAATTAGCACAGTGTGCGGGGTGTGCGATCCTGCTTTCCGGCTGGCAACAGTAGGCAGGTTGTCATTTTCTCTGAGACCCTCAAGTTAGGAGCGAAGGCAGGTTCTGCAGTCACGCACACGCTGTTGCTCAGAGACTGTTATCTTCACCTCTTGGTGAAGCACAAGGAAACACTCAGGGCTGTTCCCCCGAGTGGGGTCCAAAGGGCTGCTTCGGAGGATTTTTTTTTTTCCTCCTGTATCTGTGGCTGCCCAGAGATATTTATCATGTGAACAGAGGCCAAGCAAAGACCCTGTAGTGTAAAGTAAGGTGCTTCCCAAAGCGGATTCGGAGATTGGGGCTGGTGTGTGTGTGCGCGCGCGCGTGTGTGGTGTGTGCAGGACGTGCAAGCCCAGTGCGCTGAAATGCAGCGCTCTCGTCTGCCTGCAAAGAGTTGCTCCACTCCCCCCGCTGCCCAGCGCACTCGGGGAGCGCCAGGGGGAGTCCTCGCCGGCCCGGGCTTCCAGCGACCCGGGAGCGCCGAGGGCTCGCCTGGCGGAGCTTAGCGCAGCTCGCTCGGCGCCGCCAGCGAGAGGGCGGGGTGGACACTGGGCTTCTGTGTGCCCGCCGCAGCCGTTGGTTGGCGGGCGCCCAATCTCGGGGCATGCCGCCGGAGCCAGGCCAGCACGCACCGTGAAAGACCAGTTTGGGGGAAGGCTTGACCCCCGGCGGTCCACAGAAGCCGGCGTCGGGAGCCCAGGCGGTGGGGCCGCTGCGATCGGGCTCGCAGCGCTGCAGCTGCGGGAGCCGCCGGCACCCCACCCCCTGCCTGGGTTCAGAGGGACTGAGGAGGCATGGCCTCGGTGTTCATGTGCGGAGTGGAGGACCTGCTCTTCAGCGGCAGCCGCTTCGTGTGGAACTTGACCGTGTCCACGCTGCGGAGATGGTACACAGAGAGGCTGCGGGCTTGCCACCAGGTGCTGCGGACGTGGTGCGGACTGCGGGACGTGTACCAGGTGAGCCGGGGACCGCGGCGCCTGAGGGCCCTAGCGGGATGCCTGGCGCTCGTGGGAAGCCGGTTGGTTCCACCTGTATGATTTCATTGTCCCTCTCCTTCCACCGCTCTCTTTTTCAACTCCTATCGGGCTGCTCGCCTCTTGGGTCAAAAGCTCATTAGCTGTGGGTAACCGTTGCCTGACAGAGCTTGTGAATTTTCCCCATCGGGCATGGGGGCACTTGTGAATTAGTCCCTGGCTTTGCAGACATCTATTAGCGAGTGATGGTGTATCTTAGCAGCAGAGCGTCTGCAGGGAGCAACTCTTGACATTCACATGATTCCTTCTTTTTCATTTCATTGGGGTGAAGGTAGGCATTTCACGGAGCAAGGATTTCACACCAGTTTATGGTCAGAAGGGTCTGAATGGATTTGCATTCTTCCCTTTGATTTTATTTCAGCTTTCCTTCGGGCAGCCCCAACTTGCAAGGCAGAGCCAGGAAAAGCTGATTGTGTCTACTGGCTTTTGGAAGGAAGGACAGCAAATTGTGAACACTTTGCAGGAGGATGACGGGCTGGGGAAGGGAGGGGTGGCCTGGCTGAGCGTTGGAATGCTTACGTTTGGATTTACTCCCTGTGGTATAACACAGCCTCTTTATTTCTCTGCTAGGTCCCATCCTGCAGGCAAAAAATGCAGCAACTTTGCTCAGTCTCTCTGGGGCTACAGCTTCCCTTCATATTTTTTAAACAGTCGTTTGTGGATTTAAAGGTCCTGTGCTTTGGTTGTTAATATTTTTCAGGTTTAAAAAATAATCTACATTGCCTTTAGGAAGATTACACCCGGTGTTTACTATAGAATATAGTGGCACGTTTTCTTTCCTGTGATGTAGAATTAGCTTTGTTGCAGTTCTTGGATTCTCCCTACTCTGACCACATTCTCCATATGGCTATGATTCATATCGCATTGTATTGAGTCCTATATGTGAACAAGCTTCTGGTGTTGATAAGCCATTGTCTTCCATCAATCAGGCAAAATTAAAAGACCGGCACCTGCGGTTAAACTGTGGGCATTTAAAAAATCAGCGTCCCCTTGTCATCCCTGACATCCGTATCATCCTTGTTAAAATGTGAGGAACATTATACTTTGTGCTTTCCCGACTCCTGCTTTGGATAACATGTCTGAGATGTCTTGCGTTTTGAAAGAATCCAAAAGCCAGGTTGAGAACCGGGGCAGCATGTGGTGGTTTGAGAGGATTATGGAGCTGTGGATATAGCCCATCTGGCCACATTACCCAGATCACCTAGCTTTTTGGAGCCAGAGGTGTGTCTGCCTCAGCCTTTTTCTTTTTTGGGAAATCATTGTTCAGTGTGGTCTGTAGGAGAAGTGGCCCTGATACACTTTTGTTTTCACTTTTTAACATTTGAGAAACTTTCAAAAGGAGAGCACAAGCACTGTGGCCAACCATTCAGCCTTCATGCCGCTCTCCCCAAAGGCTCAGGGGACTTATGGCTTACCTCTTCTACTGGTAGTGACCAATTCAAAAATGACGCTTCCAGAAACCTGAGACCCCACGAGATCTTTACAAGGTTGATCAATAATTATTTTTAAGCAGAACAGCAACTTGAAGGACTAACCTACTGAACGACAGGTTTTCTCTTCCGTAAAATGGATAGTGGCTGAGCCAGTACCCTCTCATAATGATAAGAGGGAACATCTAAAACAACCATGGCCATTTTATGAGTATTGAGTCTTAAGCAGAAAATGATCTCCAAGGTTTGTGTCTTTGGAGAAAACTTGAAAATATTTTAAAACTTGAGAGAACTCTAGATTTTTAAATTGTACAACATAGTTGTTAGCAAAGAAATACCGTTTCCTTTAATGCCTTTCAAATTTCAACAAGAAGGTACTAACGTAAATTGTATAGAACAGAATGGCAGTAAAATAAAGTGGTTAATACCTTATACTCCAAGTTAAATAGACAGAGGATAGGATAAATCCTACCTCTGCCTGTGTATGATCATGGATGAGTTACTTAATTTTACTGTGCTTTAGTTTCATTGTTTATAAAATGAGAAATACAATAGTACTAACCACAGAGGTTGATATTAAAATTAATTGACAGTACCAAGAGCTTAGGAAACATTCAGTAAATGTTATCTGCTCTATCAGTTGGGGTATTTTTATTGTAATAGGAAAATGAACTCAAATTAACCTACAGAATAAAAAGTAGGGACTTTGGATGCAACTGAAAAATCTAGCAGTAGGATCAGGGCACTATAGTTGTTCCCCATGATTCTGTCAATCCTGTCTTGTTCATGTATCTTCAGCTGGTTTCTTTCCTCATGATAGCAGACAGCTAAAGCAGTTCTGGGGCTTAGACCCATGTATCAACCCATATAGAAAGAAAGAGAATGTTTCAAAGGCACCAACTCTCAAAAAAAATTCCCCGGTTTGCCCTCTGATGGGTCAGTTTAGGGTATGTGCCCACCGGCAATGCCATGCACTGATTGGCACAGGGAATGGGATTGTAATTCATGCATTCTCAAAGGGAATGATATGGCCCCCAACAGGCAAAAATCATTTCGTAAGGATGGGAGGGGGGGCAAAAAAAAATCTTAGTCTTTATGTACAAAGCACAGGTATACATAAACAGATCTACAGTGTACTTATGGCGTTAGAATTTTGGGGGGAGTGAGGTGGCTAGCAAACAAAAAAATATCTTCAGAGGCTCCTTAAGGGAGTGATAACGAATACAAAGGTTGAGAGACCCTGAATTACATTGATTGGCTTAGGCCAGTGCAGACCCATTTCTGAAGCCGGCAGTGAGGTTGGCCCCGCCCAGACCACATGGCTGCCAGGCAATGGGGGGAGGGATGCAGTGTCCACTGTATCTGCATTATTAGAATCTCAGATAATGAGATTCTTATGCTGTTTAAATAAAATGATTATTTTTCAAGATAAGTACAAAGATTGATGCACAAATACATTTGTAAGTATTTTGCAACAGTAATTTATTTGAGTTAGGGGGTTAGGGGGCCCATCATTAGAATACCAGCATTGCTATCCCATAATTATGAATTCTAAAACAGAGAGGAATGTTCCATTATACTGCTCAAGTTTCTGGCATGTGAATTGGAAACACCACAGGGTTACATATTTTATTGAACCCAATTTTTTATCATCTTGATGATAAAAAGGTGTCAATTTCTTGCTTCTAGTCTGAATAGTCTTGTTTGTAAAAAAAAAACCCAGGATTCAATCACTCTAGAGAGAAAGGGTGGGGTGGGAGATATCCATTACACGAAATACCTGACAGTCCCCGGGGGTGTTTTGTTTATTCATATACTATAAGTGAAATAAGATCTCTGCCTATTCATAAGGAACTTGACAACCAGATTATTGCCTCGCCGGCACGGCCGGGAACACATAAGTTCTTTGGAATTGAACACTTCCTCCATTTCTAGATATTGGAGAGGCAAGAGACTTAATTTGCCAGAAACCATGAATAATTAAGATACTAGCTATAAGGCATTTCTGTAGTCATGTGACTAAATAAAAAGCAGACTGAGGCTGCCCTGAGGCTGCCTTCTAACAAAGACTCACTTGATGAGTGAAGGTTTGAATGTGGTTGGAGTAGCAGACATGGGACATTCACCTTCCACTTAGGGCTGAATATTAAAAGCTGATATATCTCTCCTGCTTTTATCTTGCCCGGATGGGTTGCGTTATCACAATTAAATAGATTTAACAAACAGTTGAGGTGGAAAATGATGGAAGAATGTTGTTGAAAAAGGATCAACACCCTTTGCTTTCTATCAAGTGTGACACGGTCGAATGAAGCCCTCAGTTTGTTACTTGGAATTAAGTTTTCCCTTCATCTCCAACGTCTCAAAGGTAGAATTTCTTGCAAACCCTGAATGGAGTAATCGCCCCCAGTAGGGGCAACTTGAACAGAATCTAGGGTACTTAAGGGACCATAAGAGGCTGGGTCAGTTCCACTGCACAGGTAGCTGGCAGTGAGGGGTGGCATGCCGGGCAGATCACAGCAGAGGCTGTTTGCTCAAAATTGAGCAAATCTGACCTTGAGCAAATTGCTTTTTCTCTCTGAACCCCGTTCCCTCCTGGGTAAGAGGGGAGAACTGTAGTCCTGGCATTATGGGTAGTGTAAAAAATTCATGAGATTGTGTGTATAATACTGAGTGCTCTGCGTGGCACAAGCGAGTACTCAGTAAATGTTAGCTCTTGGATATGCAAAGGGCTTAACACCAGACCCATAGAAGGTACTCGATAAAGGGTAGCTTAGGGTTTTACTGTTGTTTTTATAAGTGAGACTAGTTCTGTGGAAACTGAATTTCCATCTTTGCACGCAAAGATGTTCCGTGAGAGAGACTGTGGAATCTCCCACAGCAGTGGATGTAGGGTGGACCTTGGGTATCTGAGCTTGTGTTCTACGCAGTAAACCCACAGTTTTTTTAAGGCCCATACAAAAAATCTAGGAGGTCACAGGAGCTAGCAGTAGGGTCTCTAAGGAGATAATCTCTTTATATTCTAAGACTCTGATGATTCATAAATTGGTAACACCTGAACTTTTCATCCCACTGCATTGGTTATGAAAGACCAAGTCCCCCAAATGGCAATCCTTTATTGAGCCTTCAGTGACCTGTGTACATTTCAAACCGTATATCCTTTGCTTGCCCCCGCCCTCCACTCTCCACAGCCTCCTGAATTATACAGACTAGAAGGGAGGCTGACAAGTTATTGGGTTGGCCATAAAGTTTGTTTGGGTTTTTCGGCCAACCCAATACAATGCACAGGAGAAAACTGGCCTACCTCCTGGTTTTGTAAATAAAGTTTTATTGGCATGCAGCCCTGCTCATTCATTTACACGTTGTCCATGGCTGCTTTCAAACTACAATGGCAGAATTGAGTAGTTGTCACTCAGCTACTTAGAGTTGAATAGTTGATACAAAGACTGTATTGGCCACACAGCCGAAAATATTTACTATCGGGCTCTTTACAGAGAAAGTTTGCCAATCTCCAGACTAGACAAAAACAATATGTTGGGCAGAGAATGCTAGAAGAAGGAAAGTTTAGAATTCAGTCATGGAAAAATAGAACTTGAAGGAATATGGAAGAATTTTCTCTTAAAAAACCCAGTCACTAGGAAATTAATAAACAAATATTCAGGATCAGTGTTCAGTTTACCTTTACTAGGTCCTGCATTGTAGAACATGATTGGAGTTATAGATCGATTGATTCATTTGTCCGTTTATTCATACATAAAATAATTATCAGGTGCTTACCGTGTCCCAGTTGTTATGCCAAGGTGTTAGCAACACAAAGTCAAATAGATTATTTCCTGCCCTCAAGGAATCTGTTGTCAAGTAGGGAGACAGTTAAGAAAATAACCTCTGTGCAAGGGCTTTACCTGGGTCCTCTAGGTGCACAGTGAAGGGAGTTTCCGTCAGACAGGAGTGAAGCAAAAGGGGAGGGCGTGGAAGCCAAGGAAGCTTCCTACAGGGGTGATTCTCAGGCAGAAGTCGGAAGGACAAGTAAGAGTTAGATAGACTAAGAAAGGCAGACGTGCATTTCAGGCATGGGGAAACAAGGCTCTGGTCGGTGGGGGTGCGTGTTATAAAGAGTTTTTTAAGGCTGATGAGGAAAGAAAGAGACAGACGGAGTCAAAGTCATAGACAGACAGGCAGATTTATTTATTTATTTTTTGCGGTACGTGGGCCCCTCACTGTTGTGGCCTCTCCCGTCGTGGAGCACAGGCTCCGGACGCGCAAGCTCAGCGGCCATGGCTCACGGGCCCAGCTGCTCTGCGGCATGTGGGATCTTCCCGGACCGGGGCACGAACCCGTGTCCCCTGCTTCGGCAGGTGGACTCCCAACCACTGCGCCACCAGGAAAGCCCAGACAGGCAGATTTTAATTGAGAATAACATTCAACTTGAATGATCTTTTATTTTAAGATTAGGATTTGATGTTTTTCTTCAGAACTTTGGGGGTGGGGGACAGGTTAAGTTAGAACTGTCCCTGGTAATGGTGAGGCTGATAGATTTGGAAGAGGGTGGCATAGTGGAGGCAGGACAGGGGAGGAAGTTAGGAGGCCTGTGGTGATGTCAGTGTGTTACTCAGGATAGGATAGATTTTACTGCGGCAGCAAACAGCCCCAGGATCCTAACGGGTTAAAGAAATAAAGGTTTATTTTTGGTTTACACTACCTGTCCATTCACAGGTTGGCTGGAAGCTCTGCTCATCACTGTCACTCAGGCTCACAGAATGTTCCGGAACATTGCCAGTTGCCATGATAGAGAGTGAAGAGCTTTTCAGGGCTTTGCATTGGCAATGCAATGCTTGGCCTCTAAGTAGCTCACGTCACTTGTCTCAAGACATTGGTCAGAGCTGGTCATGTCACTCACTCAACCACAGGGGGCAGGAAAAGCAGTCCTTCCATGGAACAGCGTGAATGCTGGTGCAGATCTGGTTCCTTAGGAAGCAGACTCTGAAACAGAGATTAGCAAGCAGGAAGTTTACTGGAGAGTGCTCTGAGGATCAACAGTGTAGAAGGGAATAGAAAGAAGTAGGACTGAGCAGAGGGAGAGATTGGGTGACAGTTCAGGCTCAACAAAGACCTCAGCTGACCTCACAGGTAGCCCTGAAGCTGAGAGTTGTCCCCAGTTGGAAGGAGAGGGCTGGATTTCCCCCCAACCTTCATCAAGCCTCATTAGAGATGGGCTGCCCTTGTATAAGCGGTGTGACCTTGAAGTAGGCAGCTCTCTTTAAGGAACAGCAGTTCCCAGAGGGGCTAAGAGCTCAGAAAAATCCAGACAGCTGATGCAATAAGTCTGGGCAGCTCATCACACTGCATCTTCTACAAATGTCTGCCCAACAGGTATTCACATCAAAGCCTGGACTGCAGCAGGGCCAGCGGGAAGGAAGTAGAGTAAGGATTGCATTGATGTGAAGGATGTAGGATCTAGGTTTAAAACATGGCCTGACAATCAGGGCGGTCTCCCAGCTAGATCCTACATTCTGTTGAAGGAGTTGGGCAACCATAGAGTCAGTTCATAGTAGCAACACATACAGAAAGAAGCAAAGACTTGGTTGATAAATGACATATGAGTCCACTTATCACTGAGGAAATTCATCTTCTACATTTTCAGGTAACCAAAGACTAGGATTTTATGGCAGGAAATTGGGATGCTCAGATACCCCAAAGTGAGAAAGAAAACTGTCTTAATGTTTGAGTCCATCACTTGGCATCAATAAATTTCTAAAAGACTGTATGATTTAAGATCAACAGATCAGTCTCAGGATCTCTAAAAAGCATTTTTGAACCTTTGTTGTACAGCTTGGAAAACACCAAGTTAAGGATAGACTCTCCTGCCTTGTCAAGTTGGTGTTTGTTTTCCTCCTTCTGTCTTTTCTTGGTGGAGCTGCAGCGTGAAATAACTTCCTGTTCGTCCCCTACTTACGTTTGTTCTGAATGTTATATTTGTGATGTCCAATTTGGTTGTTATGGAAAAGTGTGAATGATCAAATGGGATAAAAAATTGAAATTAATATCCATAAGTAATTACATACGTGTGTGTATATATGTACATACAGAAAAGATAAAAATTCTGGCATCCTTGAAATAAAGTTTTGCCATGAAAGAGCTGGTAACTATGGTAAATTAAACAGTACCGTTTTCCCCTAATGTCCTGATCATTTTTAGTTTCTTGAATTTTGTGTTTGGGCAAAGCGCATTGCTTAAATAACTATTTTCTCCTTAACCAGGGCTTTTATACAGTCTTAGTGTCTTGACTTGACTAATAGCTGCTAATTATTAAGTAACTGCTTTGTGCTGTGCCTTGTGCTTGGCACTTTACATGTATTATCTTTTTTTAAGAAAGATATCATTTGGGGAAGATTTCAATATACAAAAACATAAAGGATAATATAGGTAAAAACCCATGCACCCACCACTCAGTTTTAAGGCATCTCAACATTTTGCCATGTTTGCTCCAGATACTTTTTTTGTATATAATAAAATTTTACAGAATCAGTTGAAACCACCTTTATACCTTTCCTTTCTCCCTAAAAATAGTCTTGTTCTGAAATTCGTGTTTTTCATTCCCAGGCATATTTTCATCATTTTGCCACATGTGTTTGTATCTATAAACAATATATATTATTTTCGTGTCTGTAAAATTTATTTAAGGATGTGTCATTCTGCTACCTTATTTTTCTCTCAATAGGCTTTTGGAATTTATCTCTAAAGTCATTTTAACCCTCATATTCCATTGCATTAAACATACCAATCTCTTGTTGATGGGCATTTAGGTTGCTTACAAATTTTCAGTGTCCCAAGATACTACACTGAAATTTTTGTATTGTCTCTTTGTGCTTGTGAGCAAGAGCTTCTCTAGGGCAGCGGTCTCCAACCTTTCTGGCACCAGGGACCGGTTTCATGGAAGACAATTTTTCCATGGACCGGGGCAGGGTGGATCGTTTCGGGATGACTCAAGCCCATTACATTTATTGTGCACTTTATTTCTATTACTATTACATTGTAATATATAATGAAATAATTATACAACTCACCGTAATGCAGAATCAGTGGGAGCCCTGAGCTTGTGTTCACTCACCACTCACTGATAGGGTTTTGATATGAGTCTGCGAGCAATTGATTTATTACGGTCTCTGCGCAGTCAAACCTCTCTGCTAATGATAACCTGTATTTGCAGCCGCTCCCCAGCGCTAGCATCACTGCCTCAGCTCCACCTCAGATCATCAGGCATTAGATTCTCATAAGGAGTACGCAACCTACATCCCTGGCATGCGCAGTTCGCAGTAGGGTTCACGGTCCTACGAGAATCTAATGCCTATGCTGATCTGACAGGAGGCGGAGCTCAGGTGGTAACGCGAGCGATGGGGAGCAGCTGTAAATACAGATGAAGCTTCTTGCTCACCCGCCACTCACCTCCTGCTGTGCGGCCCGGTTCCTAACAGGCCGCGGACTGGTAGCAGTCCCGGGGGTTGAGGACCCCTGCTCTAGGGTATATACGAAAAGGGAGACTTGCTAGGTTTTTAGCTTTATTAGATGTTGTGCCTTATTTCTGTCCTTATAATAACACTTCAAAATGATATCATAAATCCCACTTTATTGGTTTTATATACTTATTAGCTAATAAAACATGATGCTGGAATTTGAACAGAGCTCTAGCTGACTCCAGTGCTTAGCCTCTTGCCACTGACTTGCTGCTTTATTTATTAGAGAGATACATAAAGATAGTATCTCATTTATTTACTTATTTGCTCAATCAACATTGGGTGAAAACATAGCTGAGTGCTTAAAAATGAAGTCTATAAACTTCCTGAATTCAAATCCTAACTCACCTTTTGTTAGCCATGTGAGTTCTCTGAGATTTTTCTCATTAAATTTTTTTTGCCATAAAATAGTTAATTATGGAACTCCCTTAAAGAGTTATGCTTCTGGGATTGTTATAAAAATCAAGTGCACTAATATTTAAAAGCACTGAAAACAGTGTTAGATATATGTGTGGATGCTTGGATGGATGGGTGGATGGACAAAGGTGTGGATGGATGGACAGATGGGCAGATGGTTGGATGGATAGATTAATGGGTGGATTGATGGTTGGATGGATGGATGAATCCCTCATGAATAATTATCTTCATCTGTGCAGTGCTCTACCACTTACGCATATGCATAACCTTTGGAGCTTCTAAAATCTGCAGAAGCCTTGTCTCCTCCTTCCTCCCCTCCCCTCTGGATTAAGAACTATAGTCTAATGTAGCAAGCAGGAAAGGGGCCCACTGACCACGGCACAGAGACGTTGCGCTCACATGGTTTCATGGCACAGCATTTTATCAGGAGACCCTGGCATGCTAATGCTGTTGTCTTTTTGGTTTATTCTACGAAAGCAAAGATTCTCACAACTGTTTAGTTGTTTTATTTCTGTCTCTCCAACAGAAAGCCATTAAACTTTCTCCCTCTCTACCCTGAGCCCCACTCCTTAAGAGCCCTAGACTCTCATGCATAAAGGCCCTGGGTCCCCACTGACTGCTGTCTTTCTCATCTGTATAAGCTTTCTTCTGATATGACTCTTGAATTTGCAACGGCCAAGGAGACCCTGTTATTATAGGCATCGTGCTACCCTTGGGTAGTGTAGCCAGCAAATATTTTTACAGGAATTAGTCAGTCTCATTAAACTTTGATTAGATGCTTATTAGCTAAGAAAGAAAAGAGCCTTGACAAAATAGGGCAATAGAATGGGCTTTAGTCAGTTGGACCTGGGTAACAAATCAAGGCTTCATCACTTACCAGCTGTGTGACCTTGAGCCACGCTACTTAATTGCTCTGAGCTTGTTTCTTATACGAAAGATAAAATAAGATCTACATTTTAAGTTTGGTGTAAAAGTTAGAAATGACATGGATTGAGAAAAGGTAAACATTTGGATCCCTTCACAGAGTTGATCCTAAGCCTAAAGTTGTCATGCTAGTTGTGATAAGTGCAAACTGTGACCAGGAATTAAGCCCAAACACCCACATTTACTAGCTGTGTGACGTGGGCAAGTTACATGATCTCTTGATGCCTCCTTTTCTCACATATGTGATGGGGATGGTAATAGTGCCTGCCGCTCAGGGTTGTTGAGAGGACAACACAAGATCATGTAATAAAGGTCTCGCTAGGGTGCCTGGCTCACAGTCAGCAGTTAAGAAGTGTCATTTCTACTTAATGAACATTTTCTATGTTGTCAAACAGTGCGAAGCATTTTTTTCGGCCGTGCTGCACGGCTTGCGGGATCTTAGTTCCCTGACCAGGGATCGAACCCGGCCCCTTAGCAGTGAAAGCGCTGCATCCTAACCACTGAATTCCCTATTCCCTAAGCATTTCATTTTCACCATTTCACTTAGTTCTCCTAACAACGACATGAAATAGGTACTATGAAACCCATGTGGCAGATGCGGAAATTGTTTAGCGCTGTCAAGTCACTTAGCCGAGTGCAAAGAGGGGGAGCTCAGATCTGTGTAAATCCAAGTTCCATTCCCTCAGCCGTTGCATGGAATGGGCTTAGTTTGCAAACCATTCAGCCTCTTCCTTTTCTACATTTGCCTTCATGGAGTCCTTCCTAGGACTTTCCCAGTCTCTAATCTCTGCCTCTACCAAAACCTGTAGCCAGAGCAGGTATTAATAAACTCACTGAGACTGAATAACTAGAGCAGGTATTAATAAACTCATTGAGACTGAATAACTAGTGCCATTTTCCCTCTATAGTCTATTCCCAACCCAGCCTCCAGAGCGATTTTGTTAAAAATAAGTCAGATCGTGTCATTGTCCCGTTCAGAACCCTCTAATGACTTCCCAACTCAGAAAAAGCCAGTCTCACCGAACCTTCAAGACCCTGTGTAATTGGCATCCCCTTCTCTGCATTCCTCCACCACCTACCCACAGCAAACATGCTCAACTTCTGATCTTTTTTTTTTGCGGTACGCGGGCCTCTCACTGCTGTGGCCTCTCCCGTTGCAGAACACAGGCTCCGGACGCACAGGCTCAGCGGCCATGGCTCACGGGCCCAGCCGCTCTGCGGCATGTGGGATCTTCCCAGACCGGGGCACGAACCCGTGTCCCCTGCATCGGCAGGCGGACCCTCAACCACTGAGCCACCAGGGAAGCCCTCTGGTCTTTTTATTATTAATAGTATTAGTATTAGCATTATATTCACTGTATTTATTTATTTGGTTACTGTGGTGCAGTTGACATGTAACATTATATTGGTTTCAAATGTACAGCATAATGATTCGATATTTGTATATATTGTGCAATGATCACAACATGTCTAGTTAACATCCATCACCTCACGTCGTTACAAATATTCTTTTCTTGTGATGAGAGCTTTTAAGATGTACTCTCTTAGCAACTTTCAAATATACAATACAGTATTATTAACTATAGTTGCCATGTGCTACATTACATCCCCGTGACTTATTTATTTTATAACAGGAAGTTTGTACCTTTTGATCCCCTTCACCCATTGCTCCCACCCTCCAACCCCACCCTGGCAACCACTAATCTGTTCTTGTGTCTGTGAGCTGCGTCAACCTCTGGTCTCAACTTCCAACTTTCTTTTTCTCTCTAAGTGTCCTCCAGCAGCGCTGACCTCTTTACTGTTCCTTCAACCCCGCCAAGCACATTCCAAGCTCAGAGCCTTTGCCCTTGGCGTTCTCTCTGCCTATAACTTTGTCACCCAGAGGTTCCTGTGGCGTGCTTCCCCCCCTCACTGCCTGCAGGTCCTTCTTCAGATACCATCCAAACAGAGAAGCCACCCCTGACTGCTCTCGTATCCTGCTTTATTCTTCGCTGTAACCCCGTCACCACCTGACGTTAGGAATTTATTTGCTTATGTGCTTATTGTGTTTCCCCGACCAGAAGGTTAGCTGAAGGCATGCAGAAACTTTGCTTTGTTCACTGTGGTATCCTCAGTGCCGGAACCTAATACTCCTTTGGAAATAGTTCTTGACCAAATGAACAAAGGGATCTGCTTTACATTTTAAGACGCTCGCTCTAGCCACCGTGAAGGGACTGGTGCTTTGGAAGGGGTAAGAGCAGTTAGGCTGTTTCTCGTGACCAGTTGTGGGACGATGGGAGACCTGGGCTGGAGTGGTGGCCACATATGCTGTAGGAAGACACGAAGAATTTGGAGGAGGGGGAAGCAGCAGGAAGGAGACTGTGTCCAAGGAGAATGTTTACAGTCTATGTAGTTTTGGAAACATCCAGGACAAAGCCATGTGTGCTGAAGTGTATGTGTGTATTCTTTTTCATTAGGGAAAATAGCCACAAGCCAGTGTACGTTGACTGAGACTACATTCGTCTGTGTTCTCTGACAGCCATTTCATTAAGGAAGTAGCATTGCAGAGAGCAGAACAGATTATTTCCTCCAGTTCCTGTAAAACGGGCTCAGTCAGGGACCCCAGCTTCTGTGTACAGCCATCTGCAGGTCCCTGCCCGTGCCCAGCCCAGGGTGGGGAAGTTGGCAGTTTCTGTAGTTCTTGTTAGCTCTTACTGTCAAGTGATCACTGTTTCCTGTGCCCATCCCTGTGGTTAAGGTCTGGAAGGTGCCCTCTTTGGCCTGACTGATGCTGACAGACGTTTCAGACCTCTGGCTTTCTCTTCGTGGCACTCTGTGGATGTCGATTTTCATTCTGACCCTGTCTCAGGTCATTCCCATCCCCTGGAGCTAAGGATGGAAGGACCCTTTGGATTTGCCTGCATTCTTGGGGGAAAATATTTTTTTTCTCTCTGGTCTTCATTAGTGTTTAATTAAAAGCTTGCTTTCCCTAAGTCTTTGGCTGTGTCCAGGCTTTTTAAAATTCTGCAAGCACAGACAATATAAAGAGAGTTTGACCCTTTGAGTTACAAGAGCTGGTTATTGTGTCTAATTATCAACCTCAAATGATGACAAAATCAGAATCTTCTAGAACAAAAAGGAATACGAGGCATTTTTCAAATATTTCCTGAAGACAAAGTACATTTACTTTCAATAAATAGTCCAATGCCAGTTTTTCAGTGAAATTAATGTTTAAGTTTGAAACAGTTTGGTTCAGGATATGAAGAATCCTAAGCATCCGCTCATAGTATTTAGATTTTGGGGTTTTTTCCTTCCTTAAGATTTTTATATATTAATATTTCTAGGTATTGATGCCAGATATAGTTCTAGCCGAGCTCATAAGATTTTTGCTCTCAAATTCTTTTTGGAAATGAGATTTTTTTAGTGAATGTGTTTTTCCTTTAATAAACTTCAGAAGCCAACTCTGAGTTTCAAAAAAATTTTTTTTGAGATATCAGTGCCAGAGTCTGAACGGTGCCATTGATTCACCACCAAGTTGCATCAGTTTAATTTTTTTTTCAGGCTCAAACATTACATTAGGTTACAAATATAGCAAAAGTTTGCCACACCTTTATGCTGTATATTGTGTGTTATAAGTACATCAAATTTAATTATATCCTTTTCTTTTTTTCCTCCCTTTTTTTTTTTTTTGGTGTATTTTCTCTGAGCTAAATGGGTCACATTTAAATGTATAAATAAGTTACATATAGACATATATATGTGTGTGCATATATATGTATATATGAGAATGTATAAATATGCATACATATATGTGCATGTGTGTCTATGTATGTATGTGTATATATGTATATCACTGTATCTGAAGTTTTTCCAGAAAATAATACGATTAGCCAACATATTTACCAAACACCGCTTTTTTTCCCCAATCTTCAACATCACTTCTAAAGTTATATTATGACCCTGAAGTAATTAGCCAGTACCAATAATATGTTAGGTTCTGTAGTAGATTGTATTTTTCAGGTTACTATCAATTTTGATGAAGTTCAGCAAATGAAAGCTTGGTCAACAACTTCATCTGTTACCCTTAGTTTAAAAAAGAAGAAAATAGAAAACCAGAGACCTGGTCATGTGTAGAAGCTCCTGGTCACCTCCTGGCTCGGCTCAGCTCACTGGTCTGTGAAATGGAGCCATGGCATGGGCTGTCACACTGGAGGGTACTGGGTGTTAAGTAGACAGCAGTAGAGCAAATTACTCAAAATGGAGCTCTTGCCCCCTCCTCTTCCCCAGCAACTACGTCCAAAAAGGAGGACGAGGCGGCTGGTTAAGGAATTGAGGGACCTGTGAGGAAAAAGATGGAGGGAGCAGCCTGGGAAACAGCTGCCTTCCTCAGCCCAAGCAGCTTCATTCATTATTTACAAATATTAATGCCATCGGTCTGTTTTTCTTTTTTTTCTTTTTTTTTTTTTTTGCCGTACGCGGGCCTCGCACTGTTGTGGCCTCTCCCGTTGTGGAGCACAGGCTCCAGATGCGCAGGCTCAGCGGCCATGGCTCACGGGCCCAGCCACTCCGCAGCATGTGGGATCTTCCCGGACCGGGGCACGAACCCGCACCCCCTGCATCGGCAGGCGGACTCTCAACCACTGCGCCACCAGGGAAGCCCGGTCTGTTTTAATGGAACTTGTAATGAGATGAACAGCTTTGTCTACTTTCTTTTGTGTGATTTGCACATAATCTTTGGGAGCTAAGGATGTTGGAGCCAGATGGATATGAACTCTAATCCTGTGTGCCTCATCCCTCACTGGTTGTGTGACCCAGCGCGCGATGCCTCATTCCTTTGAGCCTCGTTTTCTCAGCTATGAAATGGGAACATAATATTGCATCATACTGCTGCCAGGTTTAAGTGAAACGATGCCCTGTGACTTCTCAGAATGGTGTCTGGGACATGACAAGAATTCGATACACTGTAGTTTAAGGAAAAGGCCCTGGTTACTAAAATAGGCCAAAAAAGAAAAGGAAAAATCTTAGAAATGGGAGGCTCACTTCCTCTCGCGTCTACAGGAAGTTACGTAAAATAAGGATAAGAGAAGAGATGGACATTTTGAAGCAGAAGAATTAAATTATAACCTGGTAAATTGTTACAACCTTTCCGTAGGACAGTTTAGTTGTATCCAATCAAAATGTAAGATATGTGCCCTTGTTGACCAGACATTTCCATTTTCAGGAAGTCATCTTAAGGACACGATGGTATATGTGTAAGGATTTTCACAGCAGCATAATTTGAAATAGCAAGCCAGTGAAGACATGAATAAGAGAATGATTAATTAAATGATAGTGCCTCCAAAGCATGGGATTCTATGACATCAGTAGGAAAAGTGAAGTAGACCTATACATCACAGCCCCCCCAGAATTGTCATTGACCGATTTTGGGGTAAAAATAAACACAAAAGACAGAACAATATACAGGATGTGTGTGTGTGTATATATGTGTGTGTATGTCTATAGAGACAAAAAGGCACAAATAAATGCAAGAAGTGCGTGTATATGTTCCTGTACATGGGAGAACAGCATTGGAAATACATATACCAAGCCATTAATAATGTTTACCCCTGGTATATGTAAGTGGACAAAGAGAAAGGTTTCTACTTCTTTTACTTTAATAATTCTGAATTTAAATCGTTTATGGCAAGGATATACGTAACTTTTATAATTTTGTAAAACTTCCTATTCAAAACATTTGATCTGGGGCTTCCCTGGTGGTGCAGTGGTTAAGAATCTGCCTGCCAATGCAGGGGACACAGGTTCAAGCCCTGGTCCAGGAAGTTCCCACATGCCGCAGAGCAGCTAAGCCCATGCACCACAACTACTGAGCCTGCGTGCCACAACTCCTGAAGCCCACATGCCTAGAGCCCGTGCTCCGCAACAAGAGAAGCCACCACAATGAGAAGCCCGTGCACTGCAATGAAGAGTAGCCCTCACTCACCGCAACAAGAGAAAGCCCGTGCGCAGCAATGAAGACCCAATGCAGCCAAAAATAAATAAATAAATAAATTTATTTAAAACAAAAACATTTGATCCAGGCTGTTGTGTAGAGTATTTCTGGAGAACAGGGATCTGTCCAATGTAACCTTGTGTCCCAGCACCCGGCATGTAGCAGTGTCTCTCCACGTGTTTATCTAGTGTGTCTATTTAATAATGACCATTAGTTATTATTGATGTGATTACTATTAAATAAAAATATTTGTGTTCCTTGGAGAGCCATAGAGTTTTTTATCATTAAAATAACATAAGTCCATAAATTTAATTGTTATAGAAATGCATGGCTTAAAAGTGAGTCTTTTATCAACGGTATATATTCACCGAATACTTTCTAAACATATAGTGACTTACATATTACATTAATATAAATTTTTACGGAGGTGAAATCATTCTATACATCTTAGTTTGAAATGTATTTACTTACACATCTTAGATGGTGATCTATCTCTGTTTTTCATAACTGCTGTGTATTCAGTGGTATGAATGTATCAATTAATTTTGGTAATCCCCTATTAATAGACATTTAAGTTGTTTCCAAAATTTTACTAAGACAAATGTTACCATGAACATCCTCATATGCAAAACATTTGTGGGAGAATTTCTGTAAGATACATACCTCATTAGGAAGGAATTTGGATTTCCAAAAAGGTTGTACCAATTTCTGATGCCATTGAGTGAACAAGAATCCTTCTTTTCCATACCATGGCCAACAACTTTTGATTTATACCATGGTGCTAGCAAAAAATTTATATTTTATATCTGTTTTCATTTTATCTCCTTAGTTAGTGGAGCTGTCTGCTTTTCATAACCTTCTTAAGGGCCCTGATGCTTGGAACACTGGAACTGTACTTGCCTGAGAGCATCAGGAAAAGCATATTTTGCATTTCATCACAGTATAAATTAGTTTGCATGCTTTAGAGCACATTTTAGTCTCTTAGAAAATGTTTGTCCTCTCACAGTGATATGGAATTTCCTTGTATAGTTAAAGCAAGTTTATGTAGAGCATTGCTGGTTGAAATCCAAGTATCATAAAGATATATTTTCATATAGTCTCTCTGCCATGTACTAAAGTCTTAAGATTTACAAATAGCTCCGAATAGTTATTTCTTTTTTGCATTCATTATACTCTTTGGTTTCAAACTATGATGTCCCCAAGTACTATTTAGTAGATTTCAAAAATCTTGTTTTATCTTGTCTGTAAACATTCTCAGCTTCATTTAGATAAGCTTGAAAGTGATCACCAAGGCTTTATTATTTTTTTAAACAAGGGATAAAGCTTAGGGCAGGAGAACAGAAGATGCACCGTTTATTTTCTCTTTTTCACCTTTTCTCTTTTGAATGCCCGAGGACTTCAAGCTTATTTGGCCCTCTAAATCCATATTTATTAAGTTAAATATAATTTAGCCAGAGTTGAATTGTTTCAGTGAGATTTCATAGCCACAAGCGACTATGAAACTGTCATTTGTCTCATTTCGGGAGGCACCAGAACTGATTACTTGGGAGATGATTGAAACTGCAAGTCCTGTTAATGTCATGGTTATTTGAGAGATTGCACCTTGAGGGTGAGGATGGGTTGACCTGCAGATTTGTTTGTGTATAGACTTTCACCAGGGCCAGCCTATCTTAGAGTTAAATTGGAGTTGCTACAGGAAACCCCTCAAAGGGCTTTTGTCATGTGTGGGCTGGCCAGCACTCACCACTGGCGTTCTGTTAGCTCCCCGACTCCCTTCTGGCGGTGCCCACCAGGCAGATGGCAAAAAGGCAGGTCCCCGTGCAGGCTTCCTACCGTGGCCACCAAGTGAGCCAGATCTTCCTGTCTGCCCCTGTTCATCTAGGGGGCAGGCTTGAGGTCTCAACCAGGCTTATGATACCTCTGTGCTCCTGCACTCCGAGTTTTGAGCTAGAGGAGGGAACGTTTGCAAGTAAGAACCATCAAAGCAGCAGAGGGGGCGGGACACAGACAAGACAGTCGTTGTATGACATGGTGTCAGCTGTGTCTGCTCCGTTATGGGTGGGTTCTCTTGTTTCCTGTTCATTTTCTAAGCCTGCTTCCAGGAGCCATTGTTTTCCTTCTTCCCTCCTGAGAGGCCTTATTTGGCTCAGGGATCAATATCACCTCCCATGTGACTTAGGAATATCCTGGTAGGTCTCTAAGCCAGTGCTTCCCAACATTTTTCATGTCGTAGCGTACATACGAGATGCTAGTACCTGTATGGTACACAGGGTAAATGTATATGAGGCCGCTCAGAGCCTGAGGTGACCATTTGCAGGATCTTAGGCTGCCTTGAGGGCTGAGAGGACCAATAGTTCAGGATACTCTATTGCCTGTTACATCCACACGTTGGTTGTGAAGCTGAGGTCAAAGTTAATCATGTGGTCTTATTCCTCTTGCCAGTGATTGGTTTAGGGTAAACATATGACCTGGCTCTGGCCAATGGGGTGCAACTTGCTGATGCATTTCTTTTTTTTTAAATTTATTTTTGGCTGCATTGGGTCTTCGTTGCTGCACGCGGGCTTTCTCTAGTTGCAGTGAGCGGGAGCTACTCTTCGTTGCTGTGTGTGGGTTTCTCATTGTGGTGGCTTCTCTTGTTGTGGAGCACGGGCTCTAGGTGCGTGGGCTTCAGTAGTAGTGGCACAGGGGCTTAGTTGCTCTGCGGCATGTGGGATCTTCCTGGACCAGGGCTTGAACCCGTGTCCCCTGCATTGACAGGTGGATTCTTAACCACTGTGCCACCAGGGAAGCCCTGATGCATTTCTTGAAAAACTCTCTTTACTCTTAAAAAGAGACATAGAAGAAAGAGATGATCTTTCTTTTGGAGTAGGGATGTGATGCCTGGAAGAGTGGCAGCTATAGTGTAACCATGAGGGAATATTAGTTTCAGGAGAGCATGCTGAGTGGAAAAATAGAAGGAACTGGAACTTTGATGGCAGTACTAATCTGTGGACTTCACCAACCTTGGAACTACCCTCCCTTTAGATAGTGAGATAATCGATTCATATCATTAAAGTTATTTTTACTTTGTTACTTACTGCAAAAAGCACTCTGATATAAGATCTGCTCAGGACTTGAAGATCACGACTTAGAGAAGAGTTGTCTAACAAAAAAGGTGCTCAAGGGCTTCCCTGGTGGCGCAGTGTTTGAGAGTCTGCCTGCTGATGCAGGGGACACGGGTTCATGCCCTGGTCCGGGAAGATCCCACATGTCACGGAGCGGCTGGGCCCGTGAGCCATGGCCGCTGAGCCTGCGCGTCTGGAGCCTGTGCTCCGCAACGGGAGAGGCCACAACAGTGAGAGGCCCGCGTACCGCAAAAAAAAAAAGGTGCTCAAAGTAAGAAACTTTTGTGGAAAGAATGGAACAAGAACTGGAGATGTGCTGGTAAAAGGAAAATGTCTAAGTTCAGAGTAAGTTGGATAAAAGTAGAAGGAAACTCTTTTTTTAAAAAAATGCTTTACATTAAAAAGTACAGTGTTTCTTTATTAATTAGTAGTATTGACCAGAAATATTTGCCAGCATCTCTGTGAAACATTAGAGAAAGGAAAAAGATTTTAATTAACAATTGCAAGAGGCAGAAGAGCTTACAAGTCAGAAGCCCTGAACCCTGGAGCTAGACTGTCCAGTTTCAGATCCTGCATCTGCTGCTTCCTAGCTGTGACTTCCTGTAAGTTACTTAACCTCTCTGTGCTTCATTTTTCTCATCATCTGTAAAATAAAGATAATAATAGTCCCTACCTCAAAGGTATTATTGGATATATCTTTATAAAGTATAGGAACAGCATCTGGTGTATCTTAAGTACTATGTAAGTGTTTGCTCTTATTAATTTGCAATTATCATCCAAACCTATACACATGTTAAAAAAAAAAGTCACTTAAACATGGGTGCTTCTAGCACTACACAGTCACTAAAGTGGCTAAATTAAGAAGCTCTATAATACCAAGTGTTGGCGAAGACCTCTCCTACATTACTGATGGGAGTGTAAAATTGTGTAGTCTTTTGGGAAACTGGCAGTTTCTTAAAAAATGAAACATGCTTCCACCCCATGATCTGTTAGCTCCACTCCTATGTATTTATTGCAGAGAAATGAAAACTTATGTACATACATACGTACTCACATACAAACACACAGATAAACACACACACACAAACCTTGTAAGCGAATGTTTATAGCATATTTCTTTATAATACCCGCAAACTGGAAATAGCTCAGATTTCCATTAACAGGAGAGTAGATAAATAACTTGTAGTATATTCATGCAGTGGAATACCTACTCAGCAATAAAAAAATGAATTAACAAATATATCCAGCATCCTGAATGAATTTCAGAAACATTTTGCTCAGTGAAAGAACATTCATCAAAGAATTCATAGTCTATAATTCAATTCATATGATGTTCTAGAACAGGTAAAACTAACCTATGATAATAGAAATCTGAACAGTGGTTGCTTATGGAGGATGAGGAAACATTGGCAGAGGCAATTGGCAGAATATTCTGGAAATATTTTTTATCTTGGTAGGGGTGTGGATAATATAGGTGTACACATTTGTCAAAATTCGTCAAATTGTAATACTTAAAGGGTATATATTTTACTGTTTATAACTCTATTTTTTAAATGAAACAAAAAGCAATAACAGACTGTAGCAATAGCAGTAGCTGTGTAGGTCTTGGAAAGTATCAATAAACATACAAGATGAGCATCTTTTCATCCTATGTAGCAAGAAAGATAGCAAAAACTGTGAGAGTCATGTCAGAAGGACGTAGGAGTTGACTGGAAGAATTTCCCATTGGCTAGTATGGGACAATTTGAACATCACAAAGGACAACAATGTTAATAGATGGAAACACATATAATATATTTAAATTCATGAATTTATAAATACTTTAAAAACCAATTTGGCCACCATTGGAAGTGCCAACTCACTATTTTGAAAACTAGTAAATAAAGGTGAAGAATCAAGCATTTGTTGCCTTTTCTTTATGAATTGTACCACTAGGTAACCCATTAGTAGATGAGAGGAAATTTCACACTACAGAACTATTCTGGCTCAAAGGAAAGGGTGATAGAATTGGAAGGTCATCATATTGCAACCCTTAGTCAATTAAATGATCTAGCTATTGAACTAACATTACAAAAAGAGACAGCCCTAATGAGAAAACACAGATTGGTGACCAACGAGACAATCTTGCCCAAAAAGATCTAACTGGAATCTGATCAAGCCTTCAGACTCAATCAACCTACAGGAAATATGGTGGACAAAGGACCATATTAAATGACACCAGAGAGATGTAATCAGCAGAACTCAGATGGGCAGGAGAAATGGCAGGATAAACAGCCCTGTTTCTTCAACAAATAAATTGCAAAGAGAGAGAGAAAAAGAGAGGGAGAAGATGAATGGAAGGGGAACTTACAGATTAACAGAGACCTAAGAGAAATAACAACAAATTGCAAAATGTAGACATTTTTGGATCTTGATTCAAACAAACTTGAAAAAAACACATTCATAAGACAATTGGAAATTTGAACACTAACTGCATATCTGCTGATATTAATGAATATTGTTTTAGGTAATTGGAGTTGTCTTTTAAAAGAGTCCTTAGCTGTTATACTGAAATATTTACAGATGAAATTATTTGAAGTCTTAATTGTCTCCAAAGTAATACGTACAGAAGGACAGAAAGTGGATGAGAATATTAATGAAACAAGATTAGCCGTGTGTTATAACTGTTGAAATTGGGTGATGGATACACGGAAGTTCATTATACCCATCTGTCACTTTTTGTAAGGGCTTGAAATTTTCCACCATAAAAAGTTCTGTTTCGATTTCAAAGAAACACAAAGGGAGAGAAAAGGGGGAAAACCAAACCAAACCAAAAAAAAAAAAAAGATTCTGCAGAAATACAGGAAGGAAACCTAACAGCATGTTGTTAACCCCTGGATGCATTTCTCATTGTCTGCAAAAGCCAAATAAGAAGGCAGTTTAAGCCTGAAAGCCCCGAATCCTCTTCTTCTGCACCCAGTTGGGGGGACTTCTGTTACCAGATCTTTTGAGCCTCTGTCTCTCATCTGTAAAATAGAGATGAACAAGTACCCACTTCATAGGGTCGCTGTCAGGATAAAAGGAGAATCTGTGTAAAGCACGGGGCGTAGTACCTGGTACCAGTCAGCACTCGATAAATTTGGGCTGTTGAGTGTTAGTTTATTGCATGTGACATTTAAAACAGAAGATAAAACAATGAATATATGCACTTTACAGTGAATGTTGGAACATTTTTGATGACTTCTGAACTTCCAAAGCCTTTTTCTGTTCATATCTCCAAACACAGGGGTGAGATTAGATTTTACAATGTCCATCGCCTGAAAACCTGTGCATGCCTTATGTAAAAACCAAGTCAAAACTCATGGCACTCATCTTGTGAAACAGAAAGGAGCCCCTACAATGTCTCCTTTTCTCCTTAACTTTTTCACCTCTGTTTCTCTGTTTTGGGTTAGGAAAGCAAGAGAATCCGCCTAGAACAAGAAACTTCCCTCTTTTTCTGCCTGAAGGGGAATGTGAATAACGGACTTTTCCATCAGGGTTGTTTTTCCTGGACATGGTGTGCCCCCTCCAACTGCTGAAACATGTGATCCTGAAGGAGACCTTAAATAAACTTCAAATGTTCCTTACCGCTCAGCAGTGCTGTCCCAATTCTAGTAAATTATGAATTTGTTTTCTGTATTTGGTGTTCTTCCTTTTTGAACAGAAGTTCTATTCATTCAGAATATGAGTTGAGAGATTTCCATGTGCCACGTGTTATAGCCCCAAACAAGGCAGAAGTGGTCCTGAACTCGTCCCCCAGATATCCACATGGCTGGCTCCTTTTTTTTTGGCCATGACCAGGGATTGAACCCAGGCTATGGCAGTGAAAGTACCAAATCCTAACCACTAGACCACCAGGGAGCTCCCCTGTCTGACTCCTTCTTAGTCTCCAGTCCCTCCATCCTCTTCATCACATCCTCCTGCTTTAGTTTCTTCACAGGTCTTAACCCTCACCTGGAATTACCTTATTTATTAATTAATTTATTTTTTATTTCTTGCCCCCCTCTGGAGTCTCTCCTTTTCATCACTGTTTCCCCACCACCTAGCCTGGTACCCAGCAGAACCAGCTACATAATTGGTAGGACCCAGTGCAGACTGAAAATGTGGGAGCCCTTGTTCAAAATGTATGAAGAATTACAAGACAGCAGAGCATTAAACAAGGTTGGTGCCCTTCTGAGAGTGGGATCCTGTGGGACTCTGCTGGTCTTACAGCCATTATTATTAGGCACCCCCCAAATAGTTATTGGAATGAATGCAGATCTAAGAAAAACCATCAGGGACCCAAGGAGTGCTGGCATCCAGATTGATAAAAGACTGAAAACAGGAACCAGCATGTGTGTAAAAGATGCATGATTCCTCAAGTGCAGGGTTGACTCTGTGAGGTGAAAAGTAAGATAATGACTCTGCTCACCTTGAGCAACACCGAGTCTGGGCTGTAAATCCCTCGAGGGTCAGGACTGTAGTGTTTTCACCTTTGATTTCCCTTGCAGGGCTTCTGCACGTCCGTGGTGCTCCATGAATATTTGGGAAGAACCGAATTGGTTCTAGAAGTAGAATTAGAGAAGGATGAGGAGTTATGAAAGAAATATTCTTTTTTCTTTTTCGCGGTACGCGGGCCTCTCACTGTTGTGGCCTCTCCCGTTGCGGAGCACAGGCTCCGGACGCGCAGGCTCAGCGGCCATGGCTCACGGGCCCAGCCGCTCCGCGGCATGTGGGATCCTCCCGGACCGGGGCACGAACCCGTGTCCCCTGCATCGGCAGGCGGACTCTCAACCACTGCGCCACCAGGGAAGCCCAGAAATATTCTTTTCTTTAATGCAAACCTCACTAAATTTAGGAGGAGATGAGCTGGTCTTTAAGTTTGTCCTTTTAGTTTATGACAAGTGGTTCAGAGCTGTGCTCAGCCATCAGAGTTTTGGAAAACTGCAATACATTGTTGGGATTTTATGGTGTGTCTGGCATTAATTTGGTATATGAAGTGTTCTATGATGAAAGTGATAGTTTTGTGATAAATGCAAAGCTTCTCGTAAAGATTCCTAAGACTGTATTTCTTTAAAAATCTGGTCTACACTTTCACATATTTTCCCCCCAAATGATGGACCTATTCCCTTTGTCCCACTTCCAGGATGGTGGAAGCCTCCACAAAGTCACCATATACTTATCCAGACTCACCAGTTAGTGATCAGCGAATTGTGTCACAATTGGCACTTTATAGGCATAATTTCACATATGCCCATCATTCATTTGGACCTATTCCGGAGATATAATTTCATTTTCTTTTTTCTCCCCTTTTTTAAAAAAAATGTATTTCATTGAAGTATAGTTGATTTACAATGTTGTGTTAATTTTGGGGGGGGGGGGTGTTGTTTGTTTGTTTTTTCATTTTCAATGGGACTCCGTAACAGGGCTCCCTGAGTCTGCGTTCTTGGATCCCAGGTTCAGCCCTGCCCCGTGTCTGACTGCCCGGCAAGAGCCATTTGGAAGAGCAGTGGTTTCAGGTTGGATGTAGAGTGAGACTTTCTGCTATTCCTGTGCGGGCCTCCCTATGCTATTTCTAAAGGACCTTTTCCTAACTAATGCACTGACCACAGAGCTCCTATCTGATGCCCCAGTGCTGCAGGAACTATCCTTTTACCCAAGGCTGAATCCCCGGTACCTTGGCCTCCCACCCAGGTCCCCAATTCTGTGTCGATAATCATTCAACTTGTTAAACAGTATTGGTCAGCTGATGAAGGGTATCTGATTCCAGTTATCCTGTCTCCCATGAACTGCTGTATTAGATCGGACCTTTCTGTTTGCAAACCAATTTAAAAAAAAATTAAATTAGCTTAAGTAGAAATAGAAATTATAGTGATTCAGACAGTCATTGGAGTCTGTCTCTCTCCAGCACTTCTGTCTGGCCTGAAGTACTCTGGTACCCCAGGCTCTCATCCCAACAGCTTTTTAACTCCAGAACAAAGACAAATACCCTTCTTCCCTCATCCCTATAACTAGGGAATATTGGGGCCGGGTATTTTTATTGGTTATTCCTGAATCGCATGTTAATTATCCCTTGATATAGGGGCCTGAGGTTAGGTCACCCTAATGATTTGGATGGTGCTGTCATAGAAAAGCGGGGATCTGTGATTAGAAAAAGTGAAACAGACTTTGGATGGGCAAAAACAACAGATACTTACTCTGATCATCTAGTTTTAATCCTCCCGGTGCTCCCACAACCATACCCTGACCTTGCCCCAGCCCTGTATTTGGTCTGTCAAGTCACTTCACCTGGTTCTTCATGTTGGCCTTGATCTCCTAGTTTTAGCCCATTCTGTTGCCTCGATTCTGAAACTATTTATCAAAATTCTGATTGTCCTTCGACAGTGAAAAATTCTTACCTTAAAATTGGAAATGTCACACTAGTTTTCTCAGGAGGCTATTCAACCTGGTGAGAAAAGTGACCATTTCTTGAGTTTTTCCTGCTATATATACCTAAATAGAAGGTTCCCTCAAATATAAAGTCACTCATCTTCCCACTAAGAACATTCAAAACCAGTGTTTTAGGCCAACCTGAATGTATAAAAATTTAGCAATGTAGATGAAGTAGTCCAGTATTTACTTCTAATATTTAAGATCATTTGTCCTATGGATTAATAATTTGGGTGATTCCTGTCTTGCACTTTCCCTCTTTATGAAGTAATTTTTTTCAGCCTCTCCACATGCATCTGTTGGCCCTGAAACAAAAGGCCCTCTTTAAATCATCCTTCTGGCTTACCCAAGCACAGCATCTTTGCTTCTGCCTAAGTTGTTTGAGCTACAGAACTTGTTCTTTTTTTTTTTATTGAAGTATAGTTGATTTACAATGTTGTGTTCGTTTCTGGCATACAGCAAAGTGATTCAGTTATAAATATACGTATTTTTTTTCGTATTCTTTTCCATTATGGTTTATTACAGGATATTGAATATAGTTCCCTGTGCTATACAATAGGACCTTGGGTTGTTTATCCATTCTGTATATAATAGTTTGCATCTGCTAATCCCAAACTCCCAATCCATCCTTCCCAATCCCCCCCCAACCTTGGCAACCACAAGTGTGTTCTCTATGTCTGTGAGTCTGTTTCTATTTCGTAGATAAGTTCATTTGTGTCATATTTTAAATTCCACATATAAGTGATATCATATGATATTTGTCTTTCTCTTTCTGACTTACTTTGCTCAGTATAATAATCTCTTGGTCCATCCATGTAGCTGCAAGTGGCATTATTTCATTCTTTTTTACGGCTGAGTAATATTGCATTTTATATATGTACCACATCTTTATCCATTCATATGTCCATGGACATTTAGTTTGGCTCTTGTAAATAGTACAGCACTTTTCAATCTCCATATATGATACTTCACTGGGAGTATTATTGCATGACTTTTTTTCCCCCCCTTTTTCATTCATCCTAGAGGTGTATACGTATGGTCTTCCAGCATAACCACCTATCGTGTGGCCTTTTAAAGTAATGTTTGGAACTTCCCTGGTGGTGCAGGTGTTAAGACTCTGCATTTCCAATGCAGAGGGCCCAGGTTTTATCCCTGGTCGGGGAACTAGATCCCCCATGTGTGCTGCAACTAAGAGCTCGCATGCCACAACTAAGGAGCCCGAGTGCCACAAATAAGGAGCCCGCTTGCTGCAACTAAGGAGCCCATGTGCCGCAACTAAGACCCGGTGCGACCAAATGAATAAATAAAAATTACAAAAACTAAAGTAATATTTAAGTAACTTGTTTGCTTTGACATTCAGCCCCTCCACTTGTGAAGTCACATGCCTATAATAACTACCTGATCTGTATTAACTTCTTTGCCACCTTTTCTACTGATTTCATCAAGTAATCTTTATAAGCATACAAACTTGTTATTGAATGAGGCTGTTTCAAAGTATTGTGTCTTCCCCCGACAGTATGTTGTAGTTCAAAGGAACTGGAGTCTTTGAAAGGACTTGAAGATAAAGCTACTCTCTCATTTTTGAGAGATAAGGGATTTTGGTAGGGGGGAGGGCACCTCACCTTTTATTTAAATACATGATATATGTCTGTCTGCCAGGCACATTCTTTGTGCTTTGTATGCACGATCTCATTTAATTCCTCCAACACCCCTAATAAGATAGGGATTTTTATCCCTATATACTAAGGAGGCAATGGATTCTCAGAGAGGTCAAGTAACTTTCCCAAGAACATACAGCTACAAAATGCCAGGTTTGTCTGGCTCTAGAACACATGTTCTTAACCATACCACTCACTTGCACAAAAATCCAGAAGATTCTTTTTTCAGGTGGGAAAAACATGGTACCATGTCACAGGCTCTTACTTAGCCATTCTAAAACTAATAAGTGGTTTTATTATTTTTACTGGATTTTATATATTTTTCTCTCTGCCTTACTTTGAAGTATAATGGATTTTGATTATTCCCTATCCATTGAGCAATTTCAGTAGTAATGACTTAGTTAAATGCAAATGATGAAATAAATCCTTTCTCGACCAAAGGCATCTTACTAGGATTTTCTGTTTGTGGCTGGCATCACTGATGCTGAGTGATCTTATGAAGTTTGTCCCGTGGAATTCTGAGTTTCCTTCTCAGTGTAAAAGCTATTGGTGTAAAATGGCTGTGGGTGGCACAGTTAAGTGTCATTTCTGTTTGTATTCATTAAATTCAGAATGTGTAAAGATTGAAGAGCCAAAATTGAAGTTTGGATTCTTAGATGGCATAGCCCATCTCTGAATTATTATCCAATGCAGATCATGCATTATCAGTAAACAACATTTCATCATATGTTTTAAACATGTTATGAAGAAAAGCTTTAGGTGGCAAAAAAAAAAAAAATAGCAGAAATTTTGGGTTGTTGGTTTTTTTTTTCTCCCACTGCTCTCCTGACTCATGTTGAAAGCCTTTTGTTTCTAATCAAAGCAACAAACGGTAAGGTCATTTCCTTGTGATTATATGGCAGCGGAAGACGTCGGGGTTTTTAGGTCCCTACTTCCACCAGCTTATATTGGGAGAAAACACACACACACACACATCACAAGTGCTTAATATATGTGTCCTTTGTCCTGCCCGTTCTCTCCGGTCCCTTTAAATGAGCCGAGACCATGGTTCGGAGGTAAGAACAATTTCTCTTATAATCTTTTGACTACAGACAGTATAATGGTGCTTCTTGAGCTCTTCCTGGCATTTCTTAGTGAATTGAGGGCAGATTTTAATGTTATACGGGGGGTGGACGAACTTACGTACTAATATTTCAGAACCCAACTTGCAAAAAAGGAAACTCCAAGAAATGTTTGTCTTTTCAAAGAGTTATTCCTTCTCCAAAAGAGTTGAATCTCCTCCAGTTTGATACCACAGTGAAGATCGTCCTTAACGCTCATCTTTCGGAGGGTTTTCCTGTCATTGTTTGAACCGTTATCTCTGTTCCCCTAAAAGTCCTAAAAGGCTCATTTCTTGTTTTTTTATTTCAGAACTTTGGTAATTATTGTTGCAGTGTATAATTCCACCTCACCGCTTCCCCCTAATGCCATCCCACTACCATTCTCTTTCTTTTCTTTTTTTTTTAATTTTAAAGACTTGAGCCCTTTTATGGATGTGGAAAGGACAGGGCAAGGGCAGGAACGGTGTCAGTAAGCAGCATGAAAATGCTTTGAGATTTGCAGTTGTTAATCATCTCGTCAGCACAGGGTTTTGGAGCCATCTCTATTTCTGTGAGCATTTGGCAGGAAAGATCCTGTGGGGGACTAGAACTCATTAGTAACTTTTCTAAAAGGACCTTTTAATGTACGTCCCTGTCTTGCCTCGAGACAGAAGCAGGGAAATTGAATTCCGTCCCTCAGTCTAGTTTATGAGGACTTTATGTGACCAGAATTCAATGGCTCAAGGTAGAGACCTCAGAAATGCCATCTTTGGGGATGGCTATCAATTAATTCATAAAACCTTTATGATTTGTCAAAGGAAGTCCTACAATCTAATTAAAAGGGAAGCTTTTTTTTTCTTTCTCCCTTCTGATGTGGTTATGCTAAACTCATAATGTCCAATTCTATGTGTCCATTTTTTTCCCCTCATGGGTAGATGTTGGAGATGGAGGAGGGGAGGAAAAGCTGGGTAGACTTCAGAAAACAAAGGAAATTGTCTCATCCAGGAGGCTGCAAAGCTCTTGGGTATAGGAGGAAGTCTGTGGAGGAAGTGGGCAGGATTAGGTAGAGAAGAGAAACGTCAGGGAAACAAACATATCACAATAGGGTCTGGGATCGGACCCTCTTGTCATAATCTAACACAATAGCATGTCCTTAGAAATGAATCGATTGTTTCTAAATCAGTCCTGTTTAAAGGTATCTAATGATCTGAAGGAGTAGAAAGGAACGTGATCGTATCCAAAATGCAGTCCTTTGACCTGGATTCTCAGAGCGGCATTATGGTCACCCAGAGCCTCGTGTTAGATGATCCTATTCTTAGACTCAGGCCATAGAACCCCGCTAGAAGTAAGACCATTCTGTAATGCAGCCCCTTCAGGAATCAAAAAGTACATCTCTTAGCAGAGGATCTAAGATATTCCCAGACATACCAAATTCCACTCCAGGGCACGTTCTCTGTGTTCTAGTGCATCATTTATTTTCATCCTTCATTTGTAGTACATGGAAAAGTGGTAACTACTGGAATGGAGGTTCTTATGGTCAAGTATACCGCCCCCCGCCACCATGGAGAGAGTGCTCAATAACTATGCGGAGGGCGGGGGATGAGTGGTGGATTAATAACACTATTTGAGTAGAATTTTTTAAAATTAATTAACTTTTATTTTTGGCTGCGTTGGGTCTTCATGGCTGCACATGGGCTTTCTCTAGTTGCGGCGACCAGGGGCTACCCTTCGTTGAGGTGCACGGGCTTCTCATTGCGGTGGCTTCTCTTGTTGTGGAGCGTGGGCTCCAGGCGCGCGGGCTTCAGTAGTTGTGGCTCGCGGGCTCAGTAGTTGTGGCTCGCGGGCTCTAAAGCACAGGCTCAGTACTTGTGGCACACGGGCTTAGCTGCTCAGTGGCATGTGGGATCTTCCCGGACCAGGGCTCGAACCCGTGTCCCCTACATTGGCAGGCGGATTCTTAACCACTGTGCCACCAGGGAAGTCCTGAGTAGAATTGTTAAATATATTCATGCCGTGGAATATTTGAGCTGGAAAAAACCTTGTAAGTCACTTTGGAGTCATCCAGTCCCCTTATGCTGTTACTGAGTAGATGAAAGTCCAGAGTAGTGGAGGAATTTTCCTAAGCTCTCCTATCCCATTAGGGGCAGGGCACAGGCTAGAGCCCTCTCTGCTGGGTCCTGAGTCTGTGCTGTGTCCACCACAATGCTGTCTCTAGGACCAGCTGATGGCTTTGTCTAATTTCCAGCATCTCTGCAGTTCATGCAGCATGAGTTTCTTCTCATGCACTCATTTCTATCTTGGAATAGAAAGGTGGAAGTTGCGTCCCAAAGGAGGCTCTGCTGCTTATTATGGACTGCTTCCAACTGCTGGCAGAAACCAGTGGGCAGGTACACGAAGGACCCCGAGAAAAAGAACCAGCAGCCTTGTCACTAGTCATAACAAGCTGTAGTACTTGGTAAAAACGTACTAAAACACTTTCTCTTTGCTTTGAAAATATTGTCAGAACCTGAATATATTTAGTTAGCTCTTTGTAGAGGCCTGTTCCAACATCATAATTCAAGTATGAGACACATTTGTTTGTCCCTGATCTGAATTCCATGAAGCTCCAGTTAAGACTTTTTCCTGCTTAATGCTGGAAAACTATGAAAATTTTTAAATGGAAGACTTTTTCTAAACTGGAAAGATAAAGCTGAGTACAGGTAAAATATACATTAACATATGTTAGTATAATCTGCCAAGTTTAGGCAAACAGTTTATCCTTCCAATAAAAGCAGTGAAAGCAAAGGGTGATATTGGGCACATTCTCTGTTTATTTTAGATGTGTTTTTTTCCCTTAAAGAAGCCCTTGTAGGTAGGGCTGTAAAGTACATGTTCACTTCTGTCCTCTTGTCTTGGTTTATTTCCTCTTTTGGTTTTCTTCTATCCTTGCAAGTTAGAATGAACAAGTCAGCAGAGTTTGTACCCGTTTTTTCATGATTTGACTGTACACCACCCTTTCTATTAGAGGTATTCATATTCAGTTTTTCCAGTCAGGAATGAGGTTAGTCCAGAAGCTGACCTTCCACAATAGGAAATCTTTATCTGAAGAGCAGTGTGAGAGAGAGAACTGGATTCCGGGTCTAAGTCTGCCCCTTACTGATAAGCTCTATGGCCTTGGAGAGCTGATTTTTCCTATCCAGGCCTCCGAACCCACATTTGTGGGTGAAGAAGTTAGTCTCGTGCTGAGGCCCCTTTTCAGTTTCGAAATGCTCTAACTTTAATTGAAGTCACTACAGGTTCTTTACAGATCAGTTGCAGCTGTCTCTCCCTCTCTGCTAGCCACCCGCTCCCTCTCTTCTTTCCTCTTTTCCTCCCCTTTTCCTTCTTCTCTCCCCTCTTTCTTCCTTTCCACTGATATTTTCCTTTTCACAAAAAGGGATTCAGGGCATGGACTACATGACTCAGATGCCTGTAGAGCCAGGGACAGCCTGTGAGTAGCAGCAATGGGAAGAAGGCAAAGTTGGAAATGGAGAAATTCCCCAAACTGCAAACTGAAATCAGACATGGAGATGCTATCCAGGAAGAAATCCAGACTTTGTGGGTCATGGATACACCTCTTGTATTGAAATACAATATTACCTCTTGTATTGAAATACAATACTGCTCCTTGGATTCCAAATTCCTTAGAAGTCAACACATACTTCCTGGGTGTGTCTTGCGCCACCCGGTGTGCCAGGCTCAGGCTTACAAAGGTGAATGAGACGCAGCCACTATATGAAGCTCCGTCCAGTGGGGGAGTGCAAACTGGAACTCTCCAGTGAGTCTCAGTAGCTCTTCCAAGCTTGACTTTTAGTTCATCTACTGTTCACTCTTGGGGAGTGGAAAAGCTGTTGACATAAAATGGCTGTGAGTAGTGGAATGTCATGAATATGATTTGAGGTCAAAGGATTAAACTGACGGGTGTTCTTAGGTAGAAATGGAACAGTGTCAATTCCAGCGAACAGTGACACTGTAAAGCATTCAGGAGTCCACTGGTAAAGGTTCTGTTTTTGGTAGGCTCTATCCAAATGAAAGGGGGAGAGGAAGTGGCAGGAGTCTTAGCACATAAATCTTGCTTGGCCACTTATGAACTGAGTGACCCCCTCTGGCCTTATGACAGGCACAGTTGAAATGACCTTATTACGTTGTTGAGGGGATTAGAGCTGGCCTCTGGCACTGAAGACGCACATAGTAAATGGCAATTAATATATATTTTTTAAATTAATTAGTTTATTTTTGGCTGCGTTGGGTCTTTGTTGCTGTGTGCGGGCTTTCTCTAGCTGTGGTGCGTGGGCTTCTCATTGCAGTGGCTTCTCTTCCTGCGGAGCACGGGCTCTAGGCACGTGGGCTTCAGTAGTTGTGGCTTGCAGGCTCTAGAGCGCAGGCTCAGTCGTTGTGGCTCACGGGCTGTAGAGAGCAGGCTCAGTAGTTGTGGCACACGGGCTTAGTTGCTCCGCGGCACGTGGGATCTTCCCAGACCAGGGCGCGAACCTGTGACCCCTGCGTTGGCAGGCGGATTCTTAATCACTGCGCCACGAGGGAAGCCTGGGCAATTAATATTATTAAGTAACATTATTATACGTCTATCCCAAGTACAGCAAATAAAAACAAGGGTACATACATATGAAAATATGTAAACACCACCAGAAGACTGAGTATTCAAAGTAATGAATGGGTAATTTTTTTCAGGGCCCTTCATGCTCATGATAGCATCAATGTGAATCAGTTATTCATTACCCCACATCTTGTCACTGTCAGGGTATCCATCAGCCTTCCGTCCTTTTGGACACATGAGATCTCTTGACCCTGCAGACATTTGTCTGTATTTCACGGGGCACAAGTTCACAAATAAGTAATCAACTGCAGTATGTCTCTTGCAGACTTCCGTCTTGGGTTTGAGGTCAAGTGTTTATCATTTTAAGGATCTAGTTCTAAACGTTTTTTTTTTTTTTTGCGGTACGCGGGCCTCTCACTGCTGTGGCCTCTCCCGTTGCGGAGCGCAGGCTTAGGACGCGCAGGCTTAGTGGCCATGGCTCACGGGTCCAGCCGCTCCGCGGCATGTGGGATCCTCCCGGACCAGGGCACGAACCCGTGCCCCCTGCATCGGCAGGCGGACTCCCAACCATTGCGCCATCAGGGAAGCCCTCTAAACCATTTTAAGGACGTGGACCCAGAATATAAATCTGACAGAAGTTATAGAAAGTCTTCCTGGAAAGATTCTCACACGCACATTTTGTTTATACTTTGGAGGAAGGTGTTTGCAAACTCCTCTACCAGCACTAATAGACTTGTAAGAGCTCCTGTATCCCAGCTGAGGAAATGGAATAAATGTATGTATCTTTCAGAGAAATGGTGAGAAACTAGCTGGCCTCTGTGCGTGACACCGAGAAATGAGCTTTTTGGAACTCCTTAGCACTTAACCTTATTTGAACCCTCTAGAAGTGTGTGATCCTGGAACTGACACGGGCTCCATAGAAGGTATTTAGAACGTAAGAGCAAGTCCTGCCACCTCCTCCTCCGTAGCTGTTTGTACTGCTCGTCGGAGAGGAGTTATACCTCTACCAGCAATGGGGGTGTGGGTGAGGCAGGCACCCTCTTGGTACTTGGCCTTGTGTTGAGAGTAAGGTGACTCTAGTGGGACCTGTAAGTAATTGCTCTGTTCACCATTAGAACAGTCACCTGACTTGAAGGAGTCACCTGAAAATCTGCAGAGGTTTCGCAGTAACCACTATATTTCAGTTGCAGCACTGGGAGCTTGTTCGTAGTAACCGCGCACGTCCCCAAGCGCTCACCTCAAGTGCAGGCACCCCTCTTTATTAGAACAAGTGCTGAGGTCCGACATGCCACAGCTCTTACTTTGCATTATTCTTTTTTCCTTGTTTTTAAAGGAAACTACGCATCAACCCGTGATAGCTTTTAAATGTTTTATATGAAACAAGAAGTCTCCATTGTGGTCTCAGTTTTTAAAAAATGAATAAGCAACTCCATTTTTTCATCCAGTAGACATTTATTGAGCAGCTGCTTTTGCAAGGTGCCAGCTATAAGCTCGGGGGTCCAGGGATTAAGAAGACAGATAGGGTCCCTGGAGGCAGATATTATATAACAAAGTACATCATTCTTCAATTACAGTTGTGTAAAGTGCTGCGGAAGAGCAGTTTAGAGAGCTAAAGGAACACATAACACTCAGAGTAAGAGTTATGGCTATTCCACACACTCTGCATCAGCTTATTCAAAGCTCGTAGCAAGGCACCAGTACTGTTTCCATTACGCAGATCAGGTAACAGAGTAACAAAGAGATGAGGTCATTTGGCCACGTGGTGCCACTAGCAAACCGTCTAAGTCAGGATTTGAACCCCGGGTGATCTGAGTTCGGAGTCTTCACTCCTAACCACTACACAATGGCTTCTATGAGAGACTCACTTCTAATCTGTGTTTTTAAGGGTAAATTGGTTTAGCCAGGCACTTTCCAAATGCCCTCATGCTTTGAGGTGGGAAGGAGATCATACAAAGAAGAACTAGAAGAAGACCAGTGTGGCTGGAGCCCAGAGAGCAAAAGGGAAAAGAGTGCAAGACCAGGGGAAGGGTGGGCAGGGAGCAGGCGGTGCAGGACGAGGTGGGCCGCATGGGTGATGGAAGCTTTTCTTCCAACTGAATTGGGTCAGCTCCAAAGCTAGACCCCCTCGGTCAAGAAGACCCTCTCGGGAACCTCCCATTCCTGTGAGATGGACACATGGAGGGAAGTTCTCCTGATCTGGCTAGATTATTCCAGATCCATTTACCTTTGTGTATGCACAAAGCATCCTGCTCGAGGATGTTTTATCTGTGTCATCAGTCTGTCCCACTGATGTCTTTTCCAAGCCCATATGTTTTCCGCCTTTTCTGGGAGCTGCGGAATTACATTTTTCTTAGCGGTCCACGTAGCCACACTGCGCCTATAGCAGGTCCAACTGTCATCATCATTCATCGTGGCTAACAGAATGACAGGTGCTGTGTTGGGCTCTTTCTACCTGTTCTAGTGTTTCAGCCCCAACTCCATGAGTTAGACACTGTTACTATCGATATTTTTCAGATAAAGAAACCGATTTACAGGGATTAAATGACTGGCCCAGAGTCCCACCAGCTAATTGTCAGAGTCAGGTCTTGCATCCTGGGTTGCCTGATGCCAAAGTGCGTGCTTAACCCTGCGGATCTCACTTCCTATTTTACAGATGCAAAAACTGTCCAAAGTTAATGATAGAAGTGATTCTAAAACTCAGATTTTACATGAAGTTTCATTTTCTAGGCCAACATTAAATCTCATAGGAAAAATGAAAAAGAAAGGAAACTGAATAGAACACTGTGGACCTTCACCATGACCTGGAGTAGCCTTGTAAACATGTTACAGATTTACCAGCCCACAGAGATATGTTACCCGCCCGCCGGCTAAATTGGTAACACGGGCAAAAATAGAGGGATCTGAAGGGAGTGGGGGAATCTGGATATTAACCAGTAGGAGTTTGGAAGAGAGAATTAAGAGTAAAACAGAATAGTTTTGGTATTTTTTATAAGTAATAGTCACTCGGTGCCAAGCACTGTGCCAAGTTCTTGACAAGTACTCACTCATTTAACCCTCACAACAAGCTGATAAAGTTGGTCATATGTGTATGTCCATTTTATGGATGAGGACCAATGCAACAGTCTTGTCATTCTCTCTCTCTCTCTTTGATTTTTGCCACCCCACTCCCAGTCTCATCTCCTGATAGGAACCAGAGTTATCCTTTACAAATGTCCCCCGATCTTGTTTCCCCCTTGCCTAAAAGCCTCCAATGGCCTCCCACTGCCTTTGCAATAGGACCCATACTCCTAACTCCTGATATAGCCTAGGGGTTTTCAGACTTCAGCATGCAACAGAGTGACCTGGACGGCTCGCTAAAACACAGATGGTTGGTCGCCACTCCACATTCCTAGCGAGCTGCAGTTAATAGTGACACTGTGAGTCCGGGAACCACACTTTGAGGACCACTCATGAGCCCCTCATTGATCCCCTGACCTTGTCTACTGTAGTCTCCCTTTTGGTGCCAAGCTCCAGCCACGTTTGCTGCTACTTTTTTCTTAAACTGCGCATTCTCAGTGGGACAGCTTTTCTCCAAGGAGGGTGAAAATTGGTTCTTGGGGGCAAACATTAAAACCTCTGATATTACAGTAGTTTGTGGACTTCAAAAGCTCAACTCTACCCAATAGATATACAATATATCTGTGATATTAAAATTTCATGAGGGAGGAGGGCATAAGGGGAAAAATAAATGTCTAGAGAAGCTCCTTAAGAGTGTAATCATGAAAAAAAAAGTTGTGTGACAAATGAAGCCTATTCCTGCCACAGGGCCTTTGCACTTCTTGGGCCTCTGTCTGGAATGTTCTTTTTCCAGATCTTCCCAAGTCTGACTCCTCATCATTCCCCTCAGACTTTTATCTGCAGGGCTATTGTAAAATTCTCCAATTCTTCAAAAGTGCTTTTCTCTTCACTGATTTCAGTCTAATAAAAGGCTTCAGGGGCTTCCCTGGTGGCGCAGTGGTTGAGAGTCCGCCTGCCGATGCAGGGGACACGGGTTCGTGCCCCGGTCCGGGAAGATCCCACATGCCGCGGAGCAGCTGGGCCCGTGAGCCATGTCCACTGAGCCTGCACGTCCGGAGTCTGCGCTCCGCAACGGGAGAGGCCACAACAGTGAGAGGCCCGTGTACCGAAAAAAAAAAAAAAAAAAAAAAAAAGGCTTCAGGGACTGACAAGGTGAGTGCTCAAGGCAGCAGGACCCTGCTGACGGAGCACTGCAGATTCCCCAGAGCACCCCTGGGTTGGGAGCACTGCATCCTCGTTTACAATTCTAATTGAATGTCCTGGGAGCCTTCCCACTGTAAAATGCACAGGAGGAAGCATTGCAGGCAGGAGCTGGCTTATATTTTAGTTTTGTTTTTTCTTTTAACTTTACTTTTTTCGTGAATACTCTTATAAGGGCCAGGAGATGGTGTGGGGCAGTACAAAGAAGGAACTCTACATCTGGCTCTGTCTAGCTGTGTGACCACAGACAAGTCACTTCCCTTCTTTGAGCCTTCATGGCCTCATCTGTAAAATATGGATATGACAAATGGAGGATAATCTGCAAAAATAATGACTCACTGTGCCATGCATCTGAAACTAACATGATATTATAAATCAAATATACTTCAATTGAAGTATGAAAAGGATATGAATTAACAGAGAAAAATAGGGATATGACACTTCTGCCACATCAAAACTTGCTGTAAAGTTTCAAAGGAGAAATAGAGGCCAAGGCACTTTGAAAGTTTAAAGCACTCCAGACAGCCAAGGTGATATTATTACTAATTGAAACGTTCAGAACAAGTTTATACATGGCCGGAGCTTCTTGCTTCCTTCTCTTCTGTAGAGTTCAGGGACAGAAAAGAACCTGCCCACCACCTGCTCAGTACCTGAACGTGGCCTTTGAGAACACCCACACTGAAGGGGCCTGTAGCAATTACCTGGTTTTTATTAGTGAAAAGTATAATAATATTACATGTTATTACCATTTGTAAAGTGTACACTCTGCTAAGCATTTTATGTATATTATCTCATGTGACCCTCCCAGCCCTGGGCAGGGGGGTGCTATTATTATCCCTGTTTTCAGGTGAGGAAACCAAGGCTCAAGAGAAGTGAAGTATCTGTGTAAGACCAACAGGTGCTATAGAGGAGAGCTGGGATTTAAACCCAAGTCTGACTAACGCCAGAACCTATGGTCTTGACCATCACACTTCTTAAATAATATACTATACTTTAAAGGGTAGTAAGGGCTGCTTCTTATGGGACGCTTATATTGCACTTAGGCAAAATTATCCCCATTTTACAGCAGCTACTCAAAGAAGGTAAGTGGCTTCCCTGAAGTGTCCAGCCAGTTCGAGGCAGCACCAGGAACAGGCATCATGCCCACTGGACTTGTGAGGGGCTGCGCCTAAGCACTGCCCTGAACCAAGTAGCTGAATGGGCGGCTCCAACCTGATTTACCCCCCCGCCCCGACTAGAGCAAGTATGATCAGAAAAGCACTAGAAATTCTGGAAATTGATGACTTTCCAATGACTTTGCGTAATCCACCATCCAGGCCACTCTTACGAGAGGCAGCCATCCTTCTTTAAAGGACCACACCACCACCACCCCCAACCTTCAGAAATGCTGCTCTATGAGAGCACATGTAAGAAACAACACTGAGGCAGGGCCGCAGGGGGAGATATTTGGTTCCCTGGTTACAGCCCCAAGTGTCGGGTGAGATTTCCTCTCACAAGGCTGGTCCCTTCTGACGGGGGCAGAACGGAACTGAGATTATTTCAGAGCAGGAATAGAAATGGGGAGAAACTTGCCGACAGAGCATAATGACACAGGCTCAATTCTGCTTGTGATGAAAAAGGTGGAAACGTCTTTCATCGAGGCTTTAAGGTCACAGTGGCGTGCTTTAGCAGAAGAGTTCCAATGGTCTGATAGATTCCAGAAGGAATCTGGCCATTAAGAAGCCGAGGAGTCCCTCACTTGCCGATGAGACCTTAACAGTAGAAATAGGCAGAAAACTCAAAAGTGGATCAGGGGCTTACCCTGGTGGCGCAGAGGTTGAGAGTCCACCTGCTGATGCAGGGGACGCGGGTTCGTGCCCCGGTCCGGGAAGATCGCACATGCCACGGAGCGGCTGGGCCTGTGAGCCATGGCCACTGAGCCTGCGCGTCTGGAGCCTGTGCTCCGCAACGGGAGAGGCCACAGCAGTGAGAGGCCCTCGTACCAAAAAAAAAAAGGGTGGGGGGGAATCAGGAGCTGGAAATGAAGGGAAATTCATTTATTCCACACATATTTATTTAGCTCCACAATGGGCTAGGCACCGTCTTAGGGGCTAGGAAAGCAGCAGCAAATGAAACTTACATTCCAGTAGCAAAAGAACAGGGAAAGCAAATGACACTGAACATTTGATATGCGAGTTGTAGTCCTGGGTCAGGAGAACCTCAGCAATGAGCTTGTCCCCTGGGGATTTTTTCAAGTACAATAATAAAGTATAACAAGCCCCGGTTATGTTGGCCTCTGTCAAGCTCTGTGCTCTGTTGGTAGGCATTACTAGCCCCATTTTAGAGATGTAATAAATAAGTCCTAGGAAAGTTAAGTCAGCTGAGCTTTGAACAGTTGTGTCGGAATCTAAAGCCTCTGTTCTTTCCTCTTTGTCATGTGGTCTCTCAGTGGCCTCAACATCTTGACCTAGAGCTCAGAGCAGCACCCTGCCCCCAGACCTCCTTCTCCCATCGAACTTCCCCAGTGGTGTGCTGGTAAGTAGTTAACAACCAGCTGTCTGGGGAAAAGGGCACTGATTGGTTGTATTTGCCAATTTCCATGGTGTAAATACTCTCACCTTGACCGACTTCATGTTACCAAGGTCACAACACTGAGTTGGGGAAAGATGAGCATTAGGTACCATTAAAGAGCATTGCTTTCACTGATTCACTAGACATTGAAAACCTCAAGAGCAAAGAGAATAGTAAAAGGGAGTAAAATAATTGGAAAGTGATGAATTTATTTCCAACTTAGTGAGCATTTATTACCCTTGTTTTTAATGTAATTTATTTCGATTTAAGTTGACATACTTTAATTTTTAATATTGGTTGTGCTTAAAAACCAGCTTGAAAATGGGACAGTAGATGCTCATGAGCTGTTAGGAGACGGCTCCACATCACCATTCTCTCCCTCAAAGGATTCTTTTCTCCTCATTCTGTTTCCTGGTGCTCACGCAGAAGTCTTCTTGGGTTCCTATTTCAAATTTCTCTCATCTTGACCTGTGGCCTTCCAGTTTATGATTTGCTCTGTTTTAATCTTTGAATCCCATGTTAGCCTCAAAAAAAGACTGAATCCTCTTTGAAAACACAACCTGCATTAGGCGACATTAAAGTTTCATCACCGAGTATTAGAAGCATCTGGGTTGAGTGGGGGAAGGTTTGTTCTGTGATGGTAAAATGGGTCTTGGACATTAAGAATTTTTCTATATTGGCCCAAATGAGTTTGACTTTTTTGTTTTCATTAGTTGGTAATGCTTTCCTAAATCCCCTACCCAAATATGACATTTCTATCCACCAAGCTAGGACTCTGGACCTAGTAGAATCCATTTGTATTCATTATAAACCTCCCTAAGGACTTATTTCAGCCTCTCCTTATATACATGAACCCCAAAGAACGAAGAGATTTTGAAAAGCATAAAGCAGAGACATTCTAACAAGCTGATGAAAAAACTGAAACATGAAAACTCTGTCAGTAAGCGTGTCCTCTAAAATTAGGGTAAAGTTGATTTAGGTTTTCTAGTTAATTTTTGCACACTTTTAGGTTTTCAGGGCAATATATGTGATTTGTTTGTTCTGTGGATGGCTTATATTGAGTCCAGATTTCCAAATATGCTTCACTGAATAAACAGTACCCAGAGTATCTTTAAATTACAAGTATGGTAGTTTATTTTTAAAATCCCTCCACCCGAGCTGTGCTTGTCTTGAAGTTTTTATCTTCAAGTTTTTGAAAGACGCAGTACTTTCGCTCCTTCCTACAGGCTGTTTTTTCACGGGAAAAGAGAAAACTGAGTTGGCAAAGCAAAAAGTTTCCAAACCACAGGGTGTCTGCTACTTGCATAATCACTGAAGCTAAAATTTCCATTTTCTACCCGGCGACCGGAGAACTTCTTTTCTGGTCAACCTGAAATGCAGACAAGAACGAAAATCTCCCATGGCCCATGGGCTGTGTTCTCAGCTTTTCTTGGTTCCACTTTGTGACTTTTCCTGTTTACAGTGTCTGTGCCCTCCCATTTTTTCTTTTCTTTTTTGACTCATCGATACTGTACCACGATACCTAAAAATACAGCCTAACGACTGGTTTTAAGTAAAGAGGATGTTTCTTTCTGGAAAAAAAAAAAAAAAAAGCAGCAGAAATATCCTGCATGGTTTTCTGAAAATAAACATTTGACAGTCTCTCATCAGTGCCTCATCCGAGTTTCTAATTGGAAAACGAGGCAGAGTATGAATTTATACAGAGAACCCTGTTTTCATGAAGCTATGTCACCTGTTTTTCCCCTGGTTCTTTGGTGAGCTCCTTCTTGAACCTGGCTCAGCCCCTTATTAGCTGGGACCCTCGGGCAAGTCGCTTTCAACCTCTTGGGGTCTCAGCTTCTTTGGTGTAAAACAAAGGGCCAAAAATGTCTGCGTGGCAGGATGGTTGTGAGAATTCGATGGATAAAATGTACGCCAAAGCACAGGACATAGACAAGGCAGTCAACATATATTCGTTTCCGTTTTGTGTTGGTGAAAACAAGAGTAGCTAGTCCAGGACACCATTTGGTGGCCATCAGGTACAGAGCAAGAGTTTGCAAGAGTTTCCCCAGCTTTGTGCACACAGGCAGCTCCAAATGGTGGATTTGAGTTAATCTGTTGATTATCACTGAGAAATCAGAATGGAATTAATCTCCAGCTATTGGGTTGCCTGCTCTCTCCAGGGTTTCACTGGCAGTTTGAGTCTTCAGCTCTAGTGTGACAGTTTGACCTCTTAATAACCCAGCAGAACTTTTTCCTTAAGAAAAACAACCGTTGAACCAGCTTAAAATAACCATGTACAGTTAACATAATAGCACTCAACAGCTTACAAATCATTTCCACTAATTATAAGACTCACTGCAGTACGGTAGGGCTGATAAAGCGTGTCAGGCTTAGCACAGACCCTAACGCATCATCGGTGCCGATTAACTTGAGCGTATGACAGGTGATAGGACTGTCTTCTGAAGTAAACTTTAGGTTCAACCTGCATTAATACAAGAGACAAACAAAGCTAAATGAGATTGATTCTTACATTTTACAGGGGCAGAAATGGAGGTTTAGAGAGAGACTCTGATTTTCAGGCCATACTCTTAGTTACATGGCAAAGCTGGGACACAAACCCAAGCCTCCTGATTCTAAATCCTGTGTGCACCTCATTGACACCAGGCTGGTTTCTCCTGGTGGCCTTCCGTTCCAGACTTAGTAAGTTGTTCCCTTTCTCTCTCCCTCTCTCTCTCTCTTCCTCTCTCTCTCTCCCTTTCTCTCTCTCTTTCAAACCTGGCTTTTCTTTTCACCAGCCTTATGAGATCAGGAGATGATCTGATAAGGGATTGTCTTTTATGAGAATGCCTTCCCCGGGGAATGTCTGCTAAAGTTGACTGAAATTGCTTGCCAGGTTGGTGCTGAAGCCACAGAAATAGCTTTTCTTGTTTGCTTTTCTCCAGCCTCTGCCAGGCTGAAAGGGGGCTAGCAGTTGTATGCTAACATCCAGAAAACAGGGTTATCCCTCCAATCTCTCCTGGGAGCCACCCGTCAAGAGCAGTGGTCCAATTTAAGTTCTCCTCATCCACTTCCTGAAGTCACGTGCTTCCTGGGTAAGAAGTGAGTTTCGAAGTGCATTTTGCACGTGCTCAGAACTTAACTGCATTGCCAGTTGAGCTATTTGAGAGCCCTATTCTTATCTGAAAATACCTTGTTTAATTGTTTTTTTTTTAAATTTTATATTGGAGTATAATTGATTAACAGTGTTGTGTTAGAGACTTCCCTGGTGGTCCAGTGGGTAGGACTATGCGCTCCCAATGCAGGGGGCCCAGGTTCGATCTCTGATCGGGGAACTAGATCCCGCGTGTATGCCACAACCAAGAGTTCGCATGCCGCAACTAGGAAGTTCGCATGCCGCAATAAAAGATCCTGCATGGCAACTGGAGATCCTGCATGCCACAACAAGGATCCCACGTACGGCAACTACGACGTGGTGCAGCCTAAATAAATAAATATTTTTTAAAACACCAAAAAACAACAAACAATGTTGTATTAGTTTCAGGTGTACGGCAAAGTGATTCAGTTATACATATACATGTATCTAGTCTTTTTCAAATTCTTTTCCCGTTTAGGTTATTACAGAATATTGAGCAGAATTCCCTGTGCTATACAGTAGGTCCTTGTTGGTTATCTGTTTTAAATATAGCCTTGTGTACATGTCATTCCCAAACTTCTAATCTATCCCTACCCTACCACCATTGTTCTTTTCTTCTCCTTATCTCTAGAGCAGTTGTTCTCAACCAGGGATGATTTTGTCCTCCGGGAGACATTCGGCAGGGTCTGGAGACATTGGCTGTTGCAAGGAGGGAGGGAGTACTGGCATTTGTTGGGTAGAGGCAGGGGTGCTGCTAAACATCCTACAGTGCACAAGGGCACCCCCCCAAGCAAAGAATTAACTGGCCTCAAATGTCAGTAGTGCCAACGTTGAGAAATCCCACTGTAGGACAAGCTCCAGAGACAGTGCCCTGTGGATCTCGTTTGCAAATATATCCTAGTATCGAGAACAGTGCTCGCATTTTGGAGGTGCTCGGTAAATATTGGTTGAGTGAATGAATGAACACACGATCTGGAGCTTCTCCACATTGAATTAATGGCACTGTGTGCTAGACTGCATCTTAAGACTAGAATAACAGAGTTAGGCCCAGGCAGCCACCTAACCGATAGGTAATCATCCTACACCCAGAGTGTTCACATAAGCAGGACAGGGCTGGCAGCACAAGAGGCAGGGGTTAATTCCATCCTGATACTCACTGAAAATCATTAACAAACACATAGACAACGTTTTTAGCGGCCGCCCATATTTCTTCAGTGTATGGCCAGGAGGAAAGGTGATTACGAAAACCTTTGCAAACCTCTGACCTTGCTTTCAGATAGTGGCAGGAACCAAGCAGCTGTGGTTTGGTGAATCTAGATCAAGCTTTTCCAGAACATGCTTGGTGATCAAGATGATATGTAAAATGCCTAAGCTATGTGTGATTTAATATATAAGACTAATAGGTGGGGGCTTCCTTGGTGGCGCAGTGGTTAAGAATCCGCCTGCCAATGCAGGGGACACGGGTTCGAGCCCTGGTCCGGGAAGATCCCACATGCCAGGGAGCAACTAAGCCCATGCGCCACAACCACTGAGCCTGCGCTCTAGAGCCTGTGAGCCACAACTACTGAAGCCCCTGAGCCACAACTACTGAGCCTGCGCTCTAGAGCCCGTAAGCCACAACTACTGAAGCCCGTGAGCCACAACTACTGAGCCTGCGCTCTAGAGCCCATGAGCCACAACTACTGAAGCCCGTGTGCCACAACTACTGAGCCTGAGCTCTACAGCCCGCGAGCCACAACTACTGAGCCTGAGCTCTACAGCCCGTGAGCCACAACTACTGAGCCCGCGAGCCACAACTACTGAAGCCTGTGCGCCTAGAGCCGGTGCTCTGCAACAAGAGAAGCCACCACAATGAGAAGCCTGCGCACTGCAATGAAGAGTAGCCCCTGCTCACCGCAACTAGAGAAAGCCCGCACACAGCAATGAAGACCCAACGCAGCCAAAAATAAATAAATAGATAGATAGATAAATAAATAAATACTTCTGAAAAAACAAAAGACGAATGGGTGGGAAATAACGTTGTAACAGAAGTCGTGTAACACGGCCATGCAGGGCAAACTGCAAATCAGATGCCTGAATTTAAGTCCTACTCTGCCTCCTTCTAGCTCTTCGACCTAGTGGAGACCTGTGGGCTGGGGTCCGTCAGTTACCTTCTCTGAACCTCAATTTTCTCACCTACACAGTGAAGCAGGATTGGAATCTACCTCACAGGGTTGTCATGAGAGAATTTAAAAGGCCCATGTAAATAAAAGAAAGGTCTCTGGAAAGAGCCAGCCCACCGCAACAGTTACTTACTAACATTTTTTCTAAGGCAGATTACTCAGCTACTCAATTTCATATTTGGTTAACTGAATTCTCCCCTTCTTTTTCACTTTCCCCACCCCGGCCCATTTTCCTTTCCTCTTCTACTTCTTTTATGCCACGGGTGCTTTTTCCTTACTTACTGTCTCTCGTTTTCCTACTCCAGTCCCAGTGAACCTGCAAGGGACGCCCAAGAGTCCTACTTTGATACGACTAATGGTCCTGAGATTCTACCCCAGGTCACAGCAACGTGACCCTAGATAAGTTACTGAACCTCTCTGCCCTTCAGTTTTGCCACCTATAAAATCTCAACAATGAAACTTCTTCCTCCTAGGGTTGTTCACAGCATGAAGGAAGATACTACCCACATGAAGTGCTTAGCACTCGTGTGACATGTCCTACATGCTTCCTAGAAGCTAGGAGAATGGTTGGTTGATAGTGAAAAAAGAAGTTCCCAGTGATTGCACACTGGGAGGGCAGGCACCGTCTTGAAAGACCTTGAGGGGAAATCGCAGCTGACTGGGATTGGAGACATCTGTGTCAGTCTAGGCCATTCTCTGAACGAGAGTGTCAATAGCTCATATTCACTCAGCACCCAGAGATGATATAAAGGGACCCTGTTCAGCTGGAGTTGACATCATGTGGGTGAAATCTAAAACCCTGTCCACTCAATAGATCCCAAAGTAAGAACGTCCTAGATACGTCCCTCTCTCCAATTCCTCCAGGATGTCTCATCTCGTGAGGAATTAATAGCTCACCTTGTTCTCTGGGTGGAAAGCTTGTTTTTTAAATGTGTAAGTCTGTCTGGGTCAAGGCTTGAGAGGTGTTTTTGGAACATCCTCACTTTACATTATGCTCTACATGTTTAAATCACTTGTGAATATTTCATTGGTACCTGTGTCTAGACTCTGACCAGTTAAAGTATTCCTCCCCTGAGCAGAGATTTATTGCCCACATTTTACTGTGTACCAGGCCCTGTTCCAGGCCCTGGGGATACAATGGTAAACAAATCAACCAAGGCCTCTCCCGTGGAGTTTACATTCTGGTGGTGAAAGATAGAGGATAAACAAACAACAACCAAAAAGAAATACTAGCTACAAAGAAAATAAAGCAGTGTGGTATGAGAGACAGTGTCCAGGCTGTACTTTACACTGAGGATAGGGAAGGCCTTTTGGGGATGGTGACATTTGATTTAACATCTAAAAGATGCAAAAGCACCCAGTCGTGCTGTGATCTGGGAAAAGAGCATTCCAGACAGAGGGAACAGCATATGCAAAGTCTCAAAGTAGGAACAAGCCTTTATTCTGAGGAAGAAAAGAAGGTCGGGAGTTCCCTGGCGGTCCAGGGTTAATACTCTGCGCTTCCATTACATGGGGCGTGGGTTCGATTCCTGGTCCGGGAACTAACATCTCACATGCGGCATGGCCAAATAAATACATATAAAGATAAGAAAAAAGAAAAGGTCAGTATGGCTGGTGTGTCCAGGCAAGGCAGATGGGTTGGACATTAAGTTAGAGAGGGTGGTGAGTCAGGTTACATGGACCCTGTGAGCGGGGCAAGGAGTCGGATTCTCCATTGTATGGCTTGAGAAGCCCCTGGGCGTTTTTAAGCAGAGAAGTGAAGGGATTGGATCTGTATTTTGAAGAGATCATTCACAGGGCCATACGGAAATTGGACTCAGAAGCACCAAGCCTGGTTAGGTAGCTGATTTTGCACACATCCAGGCAAGATTAGACTCTAATGATGATGGTGGATAGGTCATCCCACAAAAAATCTTGGATGTCATTTTAATGAGACAGGTCCTCTTTTGCTGAACTTTCAGAAAAGGTCAAAAGGGAATGAGAGAGAGGAAATGAAGCTCGCTGCTTCCTTACCAAGCTTTTATATTTCCGTGTTCCAAAGAGCTACTAAAGCAAAACCAAAGTAGGCTGGGCTTCTGGTCCTTTTTTGGTATTTCCTGTTGCTTTCTAAGCTGCCCCCAGTCATTAGGAATGATCCCACCCTGCCCTATCTTGACTTGCCTTAGGGGGTTTTTTGGGTTTTATTTCGTTTGTTTTTTGTTTGTTTTACCGATTCTCTGCTCTCGTCTCCTGAATCAGGTAGTGGGATTGGGATTTGGTGGGGCGTGAGGGTGAAGTTCACACAGACTTGAACCCCACTATAGGCTGCACATCAGCGCACCCCATGAAGCCAGAGTTCTCGCCAGTTCTCACTTCCCTTCTGATCTTCCTCATTTAACCACTGACCAGATGGAGAAGGTCCTTCCACCAGCACTCAGCGCTTAGCCTCTGAGGACCTGCTCTATCATCTGGGGAGCAAACGCAGGGCAGCCACTGAGGTGGGAGTTTTAATCCAACATGCACAATTTTAACCTCCGGTTTCCGGAGGTTGAAGACGGGAGAGGGTGGTGGGAAGGGTATCAAGTCTGGGTGGGTGTCAAGCGAAACTTTCCAAAGAGATCAATTTCTTACATGTTTTTCTATTCCACGCGAGGCATTGCTGCTATTAGCTGTCACTGGGTAGGGGCCAAATCCGAAACTGCTCTGATGGTCTCTGTGGGGCTCAAAGGTGATTTTGAATGTGTAGGTATAATCATTGTGATCCATGAACAGCTCCCTTCAAATATAACTCCTGTGGATGAAATTAGAAGAGAAAGCTTCAGTGGGAGTCATGTTTGAAAATAAGTAAGAAATGCCCAGTTTTTTTTTCTTTTTATGTTTACGGTATTTTTAAAAAATTAAAAGAAACATCCATTTGTTGGGAAAAGAAGTGCATTTGCATAAGGTGGTATTTAGCAGCTGAGTAACCTCATGCTTACCTCATGTCGGGCCTAGAAGACAGAGTCCTGAGTTTTATTATGTAAGTTTCAGGTGTACAACATAGTGATTCACAATTTTTAAAGATTATGTTGCATTTAAAGTTACTATAAAATATTGGCTATATTCCCTGTGCTGTACAATATATCCTTGTAGACTTTTTTTTTTTTCCGATATGCGGGCCTCTCACTGTTGTGGCCTCTCCCGTTGCGGAGCACAGGCTCTGGACGTGCAGGCTCAGCGGCCATGGCTCACGGGCCCAGTCGCTCCGCGGCATGTGGGATCTTCCCGGACCGGGGCACGAACCCGTGTCCCCTGCACCGGCAGGTGGACTCTCAACCACTCCGCAACCAGGGAAGCCCCCTATTCATTTTATACACAGTAGTTTGTACCAGTGAATCCCCTACCCTATCTTGCCCCTCCCCCTTTTCCTCTCCCCACTGGTAACCACTAATTTGTTCTCTATATCTGTGAGTCTGTTCCTTTTTTCCTATATTCACTAGTTGGTTTTATTTTTTAGGTTCCAGAGTCCTGAGTTTTAATCCTGGGGCTCACATTGACTTGCTGTGTGGCACCAGGCACATCTTTCCTTAATTTCTCCACGTTCCAAATAAGCGGTGGTGATTAGATCCCTTCTAAGACTCTAAGTTCTACAATTCTAACTAATTTTAGTCAAATGATTTTGCCCTGGAACTGAGATGACTTTTCACACCTGCTTTATGACGCATTGTTTTTCCCTTTCTACCCACTCATCTCCTCTCCTGAAAATGGGCTCCGTGGGAAGGCTTTCCCACAATTTGTCACTTTATAGTGTAGGGAGTACCTAGTGGGTAGCTAAGTGGTTAAGAGCTTGGACTTTGAGTCTGGGTCTAGTTCTGCCATTTATGTATCTTGTTATTTATAATCTCTCTAGTAACCTCCTTCTCCTGTGTTATTGGGAGATAAGATTACCTGTCTCATGTGAGTATCACAAGGGCTTGCATATGTTAATACATGTAAAGTCATTAGTGCAGTGCCTGGAATGTAGAAAGCGTCTGCTGGTTGTGTTGCTAGTGCTATTATTAAAATACCTAGCCAGGGACTTCCCTGGCAGTCCAGTGGTTAAGAATCCGTGCTTCTACTGCAGGGGGCATGGGTTTGATCCCTGATTAGGGAACTAAGATCCCGCATGCCACGTGATGCAGCCAAAAATACATAAATAAATAAAATGCCTAGCCAGGTGGCAGGGTCATGGAAGGACACAGGAACTAGTGTTCCCCTCTCTCTTTTTATTTCTGCTCCATCATCTCTGGAGAATGTTTCCACCATGTACTTTTTAACTTTACCTGTCATTTATCTTCTTTAAAATGGGTTAGTAATATTCCTCCCATTAAAAAGCTTTTTCTTTTTTAAATGGGAGGATAAATGGATTACAGAAAAGTTTAGCTGTTTGCTTGTTAATTTTAAAGCACGTGGGGACTATAATAAATGTGGTCCTCAGAAGCGGTATATTTCACTCTCAAGAGTGTCAGATTAAAAGCTGTCAGGACGTTGCTTGTGAGGTTTGGAAAGACTGAGTAACTTTTTTAAGGTAACAGAGGTAGTAAGAGATAAAATATGATTGTGAGCCCAAGTCTGGCTTAGAACGCTTGTACAAGTTCCATCATTTCTCAGGCCTTAGTTTCCTGGTGCTTGAAATGAGGATGCCTGCTTTCATAGGCTTGTGTAGAGATTGAAATAGTATTTTTTTAAAAGAAGAGAACATGAATGGTATTTTTATTCTGAAGTCTCTTCTGTTTTTCTCTTGCCATCACATAAATGCATTGGTTCACACTTGGTTCACACGTAGCTTGGATTTGAAATTTTATCCCCGTTAACTTTGTTAGAAACCCTGTTACACTGGAAGGTCTGGATTAGGACTACCTGACTTTTGGTCAGTTATTTTGGAATACTTTATGTTAATGAGGGTCAGGTATCAAATCCTTTGCCTGGTGCACAGCAGGCCTTCCTTTGACGTTTGGTTGTGTCTCTTCCCTGGTACAGAGTGAACTTGAATGTAGTTTTCTTATTCACATAGTAGGACTCCCAGGAACCTGGCAGATAATACACATGCGTGAGCCAGAGACCACCAACACTACCTACAGAGGGGGCTGTTCTGCCCTACCCTGGCCACATGTGGCCATGAAGGAAATCCAGCCCAGTGTTTCTAGACCTTACCATCTAAATTTTTTTAAAATGGCATCTCCTGATTTCTAATAGCAGCAACTGAAATTTATTCATAAGCATTGTTTTGACCAACAAGATACATCCACCACCTTTCAACTTTTGATTTAAGTGACAAGGGCAGGTTTTTCTGTGGTTATTAATGATCAAATTAGCCCTTTGAGCTCCCGGAGGAGCCATCCTCCCACGTAGGAAAGGGCTTGGTGAGGACTGTGGGCTCAGATATGCCAGGATTCAAGTGTGCCAGTGTGGGCATAAAACTGTAGCAGTTTCTCCCCAGTTCATCTGCACTGCCCTTCTCCAGTTTGTGTGTGTGTATCATCACATCACATGGTGGGGTGTTTGTTTAGTCCCTTCCCCGGGCCCCCCACCCCAGATGTCAGCCTCTCTCTTGGCTGCTGTATTGTCCGTGATGGGAGTATCAGTGATTCTGAGCAGATGATTTTACCGTATTAATGACATCATCCGGGGAGTGTGTCCTCTGGGATCTTTTGCCTTGGTTTAGGTATAGATACCTGTGGTGTCGTATGAAGATGCTTTTAGTTGCAATAAGCAGACTCCAACTCAAGTTAGCTTAAGAGAGGGAGGCAGGGAAAAAGTGGATTCATTGAAGGAATACAGGGATGTTTTATGGAACTCAAGAACAAGGATTCTGGATAAACCGTAATGGAAAAGAGTATTAAAAAGTATGTACTCATGTGTGTAACTGAGTCACTTTGCTGTACAGCAGAAATTAACACAACATTGCAAATCAACTATACGTCAATTAAAAAATAAATTAAAAAAAAAAAGAACAGGATTCACCCAGACCAGTGGAACGGGCTAGAAGTGACTGGAAAGACGTAGGGACCCTGACAGCAATTTTTTTTTTTCCTTAGGCTGCGTGATTTCTCTGGCCTCCTTCTAGCTCCCTGTCTTCTTCATTCTCTCTGCAGATGGTTTTCCTTTCTCTCCACATGCAGCAGACAGTGGCTGCCCCACAACCACCATATTTTCATCCACTCAGACTCAATTCCAGATTCCCTGGACTGAGGTTCTGACTGGCCCAGCTTAGGTCAGGTGTCTTTGCCCTCATCCAATCAACTGAGGCCAAAGGGGTAGAATCAAGTTGTACAGACATGGGCACCACTGCCCATGGTTGTCATGAGGTGGACAGATACACCTAAAAAAAAATTCACTATTAAACTCTCTAGGATAAAATTGTGTGTTGACAAAAGGCACATTGACTAGATCAAGGGAGATCCAAAGAAAATCAGAAAGGAGAAAGGATGTTTTTTTAAATCAGGAAATAAATTCATTTGGGTTGTGCAACAGCAGAATACCTTGCAATGTTTTATGAGTTTTGACATATCCCTTAATGGATTCCTATTGTTTCCGTGGATCTTCTGAGTATTATTTGATTGTTCTGTAGGGCATGTACTTAGGGTTTGCTTGTGTGGGTTTTACAAAAGAGATTAAATGATTTAAACTGACACATCGATTGATTTCCTCCTGTAGTATAGAAGAGTAGAAAAAAGATGACTTTTTTTTTCAGTTAGACATTAATTCAAATTTTACCTTGCTTTTTTCTTGCCCAGGCAAATTTGAATGATTAACCTTAAACTCTGTACCTTGACTTCCTTGTCTGTAAAATGGGGATGTTGCCATATTGTAGAGTTTTGTGGAGCTTTAATGAGATAATTTCCATAAAGTTCCCAGTTTCGTGCCTGAGACAAAGATTTGTTCCTTTCCTCTTGCCACCAGAGATGTGTATGTGACCTGGCTTTGCAGAGTTTGAGGGCATAATCAGTGGCCATGGGGCAACGTAAAGCTTCCCACTTACCTCTTAGCGCTACTTCTGAGGTTCCTATGGGCCACATCTCCGTTCTAGTCAACTGAGCTACTTTCTAGACTTTTAGAGCAGAGCTCAATCAAACATGTAAGTAAGATATTGTAATTAGTATTTTTCACATTAAAAACAGATTGCTTATCCCACTGTGAGACTCAATTTTCTCATCTGTTGAATTGGGGATAACAACCCCAATCCCAGGAGGTGACTATGCAGCTCAGAGATAAGATTATAAACACCTAGAGCAATGCTAAGTATGTAGTTGGTTCTCAGTAATGGAAGAAATTTTCTTTTTAAATTGGGATTATATGTATCTGAGTTTACATGTCTTATAGTTTTGTTTTGTTTTGTTCAGTTTTTTGCCAAGTCATGGTGACTTGCAGGATCTTAGTTCTACGACCAGGGATTGAACCTGGGCCCCTGGCAATGCAAGTGCTGAGTCCTAACCACTGGACTGCCAGGGAATTCCCAAGGTCTTATAGTTTTGTACAACACCTAAGAGACACAGTGCTGCCGATGCTTTTCAAAAGTAACCCAGCAATTCCACATGCATGGACAAAGCTGGATGTGCAAAATTTAATGTGACGTTGCTTATGACAGCAAAAGGCTAGAAACAGTCTAAGTGTTTCTCAGCAGGAGACTCATTAAATACGTCTGCACGATGATTTGATACTATAGAACCTTTATAAAGAATGAGGTCGGTCTATATGTGTTGACATTGGAAAGATTTCCAAGAAATATTGAATTAAAAAAGCAAGGGGCAAAACAGTAAGTATAGCATAGTTCCACTTCAATTGAAAAAAACCATACACATATAAATATGCATATACACAGACACCGCAGTCACACACACACACACAAATATTAAGAGCGCCTGCTTCGGGACTTCCCTGGTGGTCCAGTGGTTAAGAATCTGCCTGCCAATGCAGGGAACATGGGTTCGAGCCCTGGTCCGGGAAGATCCCACATGCCAGGGAGCAACTAAGCCCGTGTGCCACAACTACTGAGCCTGCGCTCTAGAGCCCGCGAGCCACAACTAAAGCCCGTGTGCCTAGAGCCCGTGCTCTGCAACAAGAGAAGCCACCACGGTGAGAAGCCCACGCACCACAACAAAGAGTAGCCCCCACTCGCTGCAACTAGAGAAAGTCCACACGCAGCAATGAAGATCCAATGCAGCCAAAACTAAATAAAAATAAATTAATTATTTAAAAAAAGTTAAAAAAAAGAGTACCTGCTTCATTTCAAAATATGTTCAATATAATATTAAAGTAAAACATTTAACATGAGAATATGTTTTTTTAACATGTACATGTATATATCTGAAAATCCATCTAAAGATGGTCTGTGAGGATTCTCCTCAATCTGACAGAGTGGTAATTTCTGCAGGTAGAAAGGTTTGGAGCATCAGTTACTCAAAGTTGATCTTTGCATTTTATGCATTGTTTAAATATTTTACAAGGAGTAATTTCCCAGTATTGCAGTTATAAGTGATAAAAAATTAAATATAATTACTAATTTATACATCGAATTGTTCTTAACTGTCTTAACTCTTCTTTTTTTAAAAGTATTTTTTAGCTGCGTTGTTATTTTTTAGTTGTGGCACACGAGATCTTTTGTTGCAGTGCGTGGGCTTCTCTCTAGTTGTGGCATGCGGGCACATGGGCTCATTAGTTGTGGCATGTGGGCTCCAGAGCACATGGGCTCAGTAGTTGTGGCGCGTGGGCTCTCTAGTTGCTCTAGTTGTGGTGCGCGGGCTTAGTTGCCCTGCGGCATGTGAGACCTTAGTTCCCCGACCAGGGATCGAACCGGTGTCGCTGCATCGCAGGATCGGTTCTTAACCACTGGACCACCAGGGAACTCCCTGTCTTAACTATTCTTAACTGTTAATTATGGTAGTGATATGAATACTACAAAGGAGGGCCAAAGTTTCAAAAATGGAGACTTTACATTTTAACTTTAGTATCATTTGTTTTTCATCCTATAATTATGCATGTATTGTGTTTATTAAAACACAACAATGAATAAAACCATCTTCATTTGGAAAATAAAATATTGATTCAAGGAAAAGTATAGTAGTTTCCTCTGGGAAGGAAACCTGCTTTTCATAGTATAATTTTGTGTGTTGTATAGGTATTGTTTTTTCAATATATTGAGTGGTCTTTGCTTTTCATTCTTTTTTCTTTTAAATCTAAGAGCTAAAAAAATAAAAATAGGGACTTCTCTGGTGGCACAGTGGTTAAGAATCCGCCTGCCAATGCAGGGGACACGGCTTCAAGCCCTAGTCCGGGAAGATCCCACATGCCGCGGAGCAACTAAGCCCGCGAGCCACAACTACTGAGCCCACGCGCCGCAACTACTGAAGCCCACGCACCGAGAGCCGGTGCTCTGCAACAAGAGAAGCCACGGCAATGAGAAGCCCGCGCACTGCAACAAAGAGTAGCCCCCTCTTGCCACAACTAGAGAAAGCCTACACACAGCAACAAAGACCCAACGCAGCCAAAAAAATATACAATAAAAATAAATAAATAAATAAAAATAAGTGCAAGAGCTGATGCCGTATAATAAATCTGTTTATGACCAAACCTGTTGATTAACTCAACTGATGGCATTTTTAGGCTGAGCACATCACACGTAAAAGAAATGGTAAATCAAGTTGAAGGGTTTGCCTGCCAGCCCCAGCCTGATGCCACTCTTGCTGTCTTGTCTCCACAGATGACAGAAGGCAGGCACTGCCAGGTGCACCTCCTGGATGACAGGAGATTGGAGCTGCTGGTTCAGGTAGGTGATGCCACATAGGGACAAGCCATCCTGGTTCCCTCTGTAGGCCTTGTGGCCTATGTTCAGCCTGCTTGCTTATCTGTGCCTCAGAGCCAGTGACACAGGATTGTTTATGGGGGATAAAGCGTCAAAGCAAGGAAACGTAGCTGTATTTAAGAGTAACTAGAGACTGGTGACAGGATTCAGAGATGCTTGGATTGCAGTCTGAGCTTTGACACTCAGTAGCTGTGTGACCCTGGGCAAGTGACTTGACTTCTCTGAATCACCTCTTGTTGGTAAACTGAAGACCATAATGCTTCCCTGAAAGGGTTTTTGTGAGCTGAGACTCGTCATTCTGCCACTTTCCTGTCACATGGCATGGTCCAAGTTAAATACCCAGTTTCAACAGCTGTGAACTGGGATTAAGATTGCCTAATATTCCTCTCAGAAATTATGGTTAAAATCATACTAGATTAATCCCAAGCTCCCAATCCTTCCCTCCCCCGCCCTCCCCCTTGACAGCCACAAGTCTATTCTCTATGTCTGCAAGTCAGCTTGGGAGCTTGGGAGCTTGGGATTAGCAGATACAAACTCGTAGATACAGGATGGATAAACAAGGTCCTACTGTATAGCACAGGGAACTATATTCAATATCCTGTGATAAACCATAGAGGAAAAGAATATTAAAAAAGCATATATATATATATATATGTATATGTATAACTGAGTCAATTTGCTGTACAGTAGAAATTAACACAACATTGTAAATCAACTGTACTTCAGTATAACTAAAAAAACATCAAACTACATTATATATGTGAACAAAATCTCTGCAAAACACATGGGACTATATGAGTGATGATATCTTAATTATTGATGATTCTGTCTTTATTCACCCAACACTCTGGACCCAGAATCTTAAACGACCGTGGAAGTGCCTGATGACAGCCACACCTAAAGCCGTGGCTAGAATTCCCTCCCTTCACCAAACCTAAATTCTTCTCCTTTCTGGGGCTGTGCCGAGCCCACTCTGTACAGGCTTCAATTAGAATGAAAATAGCACATCAATCATAGTTTCACCAGAGTAGACCTTTTGGTCTAGATTTCTATTCTTTTCTTTTTTCTTTTCCTTTAACTTTTTTTCTTTCTTCTTTTTTTATCATGACTGTTCTTTCTTCCCCAACAACAAACATCCAACCCTCAAACTACCATAATGAGCCCTAAAACGTGTGGCTCAGAGGTCAAAAGAAGTCCACCTAGAATGCCTCCCTGCAAATCCCCCTTTCCTTCCCCAGTCTCTGCAAATCCACCATCTGCTCTCACTCTGGACACTGGCTGATGACAAACCATGCTTCTTCCCACCAGAGCCAGTGCTTCCCAAAAGCTTATAGACTAGATCCTTCCTCTAATGAGGTGCCCAGTAAGTACTGGTGATGATGATCTGCACGATGGATACAGTTACTCCATCCCAGGAGAGAAGTGCAAAGCTTAGTCTTTGGATTCAGACAGAACTGGGTTCAAATCAGGTCCTTAACTAACTGGAACATCAAGCAAGATGCTTGACGGCTCTTGGCCTTTGTTGGCTCATCTATAAAATGGCAGGAACCCCTACTTCATAGACTCTTTGTAAGGATTAAAATGAAATAATGGGTAGAAGGAGTCCAGCACAGTAGACAGTCACTATTATTATTATTGTGGTGTTGTTGTTGTTAGTTCTCTCTGGGTCTTGAGCCTTTGGGTCTTGACCCTCCTCAGTTGACCAAGCCAAGTTATTCCTACAGTCTAGGCGGTGTTTCATATTCTTTGTCTTGATCACTAGCACCATACTATATATAAAAGAGCATTTTTTCCAAAACACCAATGCATTGGTGCATACACTTTTACTTTAGAGGAAAAAATAAGGTGCTGGACGGAATTGCAAATATATCAAAATGATGATCTCAGCAGTGTTCCTGTTCCCATTTCCCCCCCTTCCCGAACCCTTAGAGAATGGTCTATAGTAGATTAAGCAACAAAAGGGCACGGGCATCCGAAAACAAACAAACAAAGGCTGCTTTAAACTGTTTGGGACAGAGGAAAGTGGTAGCAGTAAGAGAGAGAGGGGACCAAATTGTTCCTAATCCTATTTTTATCTTAACAGCCCAAACTTTTATCAAGAGAGTTGCTGGACCTCGTGGCTTCGCATTTCAGCCTGAAAGAAAAGGAGTATTTTGGAATCACGTTTACAGATGACACGTAAGAGTTTTCCTATTTTTACCTTTTGTCTGGGTTACCTATGTGCGTAACTCTCAACTGGCAAAAGCAGGGGCAGGGGGAGCGCTGCAAGAATTAGAATACGTCCTGCTTAGCTAAAGATTTCTTAATACAGGTTTTTCTTTAGAACTCTGGTAAAAGGAGAAGAAAGGGAATATTGATCATTCTAAGAACTCAGAACATTGTCCCAAGTGCCTTAGCAATTTGTTGCAGTGAGTTTGTTATTCTAGATGATAGTCTGTCGTCACATTTCTTTGAATGCAGTTGTGCTTGCTTATTTAGCTTATGTACCGCGGATAGAAACGCTAGTGTCATCTACTCATATCTTGAAACCGAATTAATGTTTGGATGTGGTGGCCAGAAAGTTTAAAGGCGATTTTGGTGCCCACCTGATAAATATGTATATACTTGAATGATGGACGAAATTTCTAACTTCCACTTAGGCAGGCCCATTTTACGTAACCCTCATTTTTTTTCTTTTACTTACATTTTTAATGCTAACGTGGATATTGTGTATATTTTGGTATATGACAGTGAATTCACAAGAATTTAAAGCTCCGTGGAAGCTAAGGTGTTTAGTCTTACCAGCTCTTTTCTGCATGTGTGTATGTGTGTGTGTGTGCTTTATGGCAGCCTGACTTGCCTACGTTATATGCAGCTTGATATAGTAAATGATTTCTTCTCCCTTATGGGATAATTTGCAAAGAGCTCTTCAAATATTAAAATTCAAGAAAACGTGTTCCAGACACAAAATCTATTGGCCAGCCACCCAGCCAGCATTCTTTCCGTAACTCTCAGTTTAAATGTTTTTCCATTCTTCATGTTAACCAGGCAGAAAATTACCTCAGGAAGGGGTTAATTTGTTTTTAACACTTTGTATGTACTGATTACTTCCAGCCTTGGTGGGCTGCAAGCTTAGGACCTCCTGGAAATGCCAGTGGGCTCAGGACTTGGGCTGGGCAAAAAAAACAAACAAAAAAACCCCAGACAGCTGAGTTGTCAGGAGACATAGAAAAACCTGAAAACTTTGATTTCAGACTCAAGATGTTTCCTGAATGTAGTTCAACAAAGCAGGAAAAAAGTGCACTCCACCTCACCCACTTCATCCCGAATCACAAAATTATCTGTTCACTCAACAGCAGTTTGAGACCTTGTCTGATCAGTCCTCTGCTGGATGAAATAGGAAATGCAGATGTCCATTGAGCACAGGCGCTAGCTGGAAAGACAAAACCAGTTCATGAGAATCAGTGATCAAACACACACATACAGGTTGAATCTGGATGTGACTGAAATCATAGCAAACAGCATTGACTTAAAACCATAAATACATGATGGCTAAGTTATATGGTAAAAACCATAAATACACAAACACTACAATTTGGGGAAAGGTCACATAAAATAGAGGCTAAAATCATGAATGTTGGAGTAATTTATCCATTCAACAGTTATTTCTTGAGTGCCACTAAATGCCAGGCATTTGTTCTAGCTTCCAGGGATTCAGCTGTGAACAACACAGACCAGGTTCTTCCTCTCATGGAGCTTATGTTGCACTAGTATGGTCCAGTAGAACAAGTAAATAAATAGATAAATGAGGGACTTCCCTGGTGGTCCAGTGGGTAAGACTCTGCGCTCCCAATGCAGGGGGCCCGGGTTTGATCCCTGGCTGGGGAACTAGATCCCACATGCATGCCGCAACTAAAGAGTCCACATGCCACAACTAAGAGTCTGCATGCTGCAACTAAACGGTCCTGCATGCTGCAACTAAGACCCAGTGTAGCCAAAATAAATAAATATTAAAAAAAAAAAGATAAATGAGAAGATACCAGCAATGACAAGTGCTTTGAAGAACATGAAACAAGAGGCCATGATCAAGAAAAATGGGGGTGGGGTGGTGCAGTTTTAGACAGGGTGGACCAGGACGGCTTATAAAAGGTGATGTGTAATAGAAAGCAAGAACCAGTTCTGCAAAAGTAGGGGTGCCTTTCTTAACTAAAGCGGGTGGAAATACTCTCAGGTGAGAATAAGCTTGACTTTGTTTTTTTATTTTTGAGAACGAAAAAAAAGCGCCAGTATGCCTTGAATAGAGAGAGTAAGAGGAAAAGTGGTACAAGATAATGGTTGAGAGGGAGGCAGGGTGGACATCAGAGAAGCTTGGTAGCTATGAGATCTTAGACTTAATACCTCTGACACTCAAGTTTTCTCATCTGTACAATGGGCATAATAATAGCACCAAAGTAATAAGTACTATATAAGGTACATATGATAGGGTCATAGTATTATACTATTAAACAGGTATAATACTATGCAGAGCCCACGCACACAACATCCTATCGTTCGTAGTCATGGCAGGAAGGTGTGCTCTGAAGGAGGACTTGGGTGGGAAGCCACACAGGAGGGTAACTGGGAGGGCACTTAGACCTTAGGTAGTGGGGAGAGGAGCCGGCATTCAGGGAAAAGTCATTTGGTGCACCAGTGCATGGACATGGTCATGAACATGGTACATCTGCCCAGTGGCTAGGAAACTGGCCTGAGCGTGGATTAAGATATAAGAAGGACAAACACACAGGTGAGCCCAGAGAGTCATGGAGATGCAGAAGGCACACCAAGGCCCCTGAAGGATGTTCTGCAGGGGAGTGACATGATTAATGACTGTGGTCTTGCAAATGTCCCAGGCTGTAAGGTTCATGGTGGGCTGGAAAAGCGTCCTGGCCACATGGCTGGCTTTTGGGAAAGCTCCAGACTCAGGTGAACATAACCAGAGGGGGCATACATCAAGTGTTCAGACTGTAGCACCTTCTCTTCAGAAAGTAAGGAATACATAATATGAATGATTTCCTTTTCTGCCTTGGGCCACTCTCCCCATCGTGTGCCTGGGGATGATTTCTTTCTAAATACTCTATTGGAAGAAGAATGTCTCACTTAAGTCCCTCCTCTAGCTATTTTCTTTAGTGACATCAGTCAATGCTTATAGTCTTTCCAAGAAGCCTGGCTCCAAAGTGTCCTTCGTGCACTCCCCTGCAAATGACAGCAGAGTCTGTTTCTGAATTATGATCAGTTTAGAAGGTGTCTTCTGGCTCTAGCTGTGTTTATTTTTAGAAGAAGTATGAGCTGGGCTCTTGGGGGAGTGGGAATTGGCCATTTCCACCTTTCTGGGGAACAGGTCTGGAAAATTGCTTCTGTCAAAGGGTGTCTCCTTGGAATGTCTTGGTCACAGGCTTAGTTCTTTTTCTTGTCTGGTAAATATTTTTGGAAAGTATTTTCTTTCGGCACTCCCCTTCCCCCGCCCGCATAAAACCACTTAGTCGGATCCCTCCCAGGATGCTGTGTGAATTGCATTTTCCAGCCCAGATGCCACATCAGTTCTTTGCCTTTGGTGAACTTCAAATAGAGTAAGGCAAAGCGGAGGGGACATTTTGTCAATGAAACTAGCCACTGTCTGTATCCTACTCCACGGGCCAAGAAGAGGAATGGAAAAATGGAATCACGCGGTTACATGATAAAAGTAGTGATGGTGACCAACAAAAACCAATTGGTGGTCCTATTGGAGGGAGGGGATAGAATTCCTAAGCTCACGCGGGTTAGTGCCTTCTGGTGTTCTGTGTGCAGGGCGAGTCTTTACCCCTAGAGGGCAGTCACGACCCTCCTAAGGCAGCACTCTGTTCCCCATAATGGTTCCCATCCCCTTCAACCCACTTGACATTTTTTTCCTTTCCTTGTTTTGAAAGGATTTGCTGGATGAGCTTTGTTTATTAAGAAATAACAAATAGGTTTCACAACACAATTGGGATTTTTGATCACCGTTCCATCCGGTGGGCCTGAGATGATCGACCTTTGACTGATACAATTCTAGCCAAAAGGGACGCTTGCTTCATAGTGGGCTAACACAGCTGCTAGAGGTGAATGTGTAAATTCATGTCTTTTTGAGGTATTGATTAGATCTGTCCCATTTGCTGATGGAAAAACTTGAGAAAAGTAGGTTATAAGGAATAAGTGCTTTTTGATCTCATTTTACTCTCAAAGGCTAGAAAAGAGCATGTTAATCTGGAATATATCTCAATGATAGAGTTAAGGGTAATTTTCGCTTTTTTGTTCTTCTAACTTCATCCTGTTGGTGAAATTATGGGTAGGTGTTTTTTCTAAAAACTTATTTTTGTATTACTTTTACATGAATATCTTCTTATAAAACCATTTAATATCATAGTTGAGGCTGCTGTCTTTTGATGTAGCAATTTGCTCTGTATCTCTCCAGAAGTGTATCTAAGAATTCTAAGAATTTTCGTCAATATATAATAGTATTTGAGTGTCTTCTGTGGTTAATATAATTGATTTATGCTCTATATGTTATTATACAACTTGCTGCATTCTTGGACATCATTTCACACAAGTTCATGTAAATATACATTATGCTTCTTAAATGATGCCACATCTTCCTAAGTAAAAGCAAAAAAGACAATTCAAAATTACTCTCATTTTCTCTAAGAAAACTTTTAAATACTATACAATACTTTATGTATTTCAGACATACATTTGAGCATCTGTGAAATTGGGGTATGTCTTCAAATCAGTGCCATCCTAAACTTGATCAAATACAGTGTAAGAATCTTTTAACTTCCAGTCCCCTATCCTTATATATTTTTTACCCACAAAAGCAGTAATTCTATGAACCTTTCCTTATGTCACTTATATCAACTTATCTTGATAATATTCCTCCAAGGAAAGCTAGAGACAGTTATTGGAAGTCTCATCTAATAATTACAGAAATAGAGACACACTTTTTTCCTATGTTAAAACTAGTAAGTGACAAAAAACAGGAATAGGGGAGGAGCCTCAAGATGGCGGAAGAGTAACACGCGGAGATCACCTTCCTCCCCATAAATACATCAGAAATCCGGCTACATGTGAAACACCTCCTACGGAACACCTACTGAACGCTGGCAGAAGACCCCAGACCTCCCAAAAGGCAAGAAACTCCCCACGTACCTGGGTAGGGTAAAAGAAAAAGCAGAGACCAAAGAATAGGGACGGGACCCGCACCAGTGGGAGGGAGCTATGAAGGAGGAAGGGTTTCCACACGCTAGGAGCCCCTTCGCGGGCGGAGACTGCGGGTGGCAGAGGGGGGAAGGCTTCGAAGCCGCGGAGAGCGCGGCTACAGGGGTGCGGAGGGCAAAGCGGAGAGATTCCCTCACAGAGGATTGGGGCCGGCCACCACTCACCAGCCGGAGAGGCTTGTCTGCTCACCCGCCGGGGCGGGCGGGGCTGCGAGCTGAGGCTCGGGCTTCGGAGGTCGGATCCCAGGGAGAGGGCTGGGGTTGGCGGCGTGAACACAGCCTGAAGGGGCTAGTGCGCCACAGGTAGCCGGGAGGGAGTCCGGGAAAACGTCTGGAGCTGCCGAAGAGGCAAGAGACTTTTTCTTGCCTCTTCGTTTCCTGGTGCGCGAGGAGAGGGGATTCAGAGCGCCGCTTAAAGGAGCTCCAGAGACGGGCGCGAGCCGCGGCTATGAGCGCGGACCCCAGAAACGGGCATGAGACGCTAAGGGTGCTGCTGCCGCCACCAAGAAGCCTGTGTGCGAGCACAGGTCACTATCCACACCCCCCTTCCGGGAAGCCTGTGCAGCCCACCACCGCCAGGGTCCCGTGATCCAGGGACAACTTCCCTGGGAGAACGCACGGCGCACCTCAGGCTGGTGTAACGTCACGCTGGCCTCTGCCGCCGCAGGCTCGCCCCGCATCCGCGCCCCTCCCTCCCCGCGGCCTGAGTGAGCCAGAGCCCCCGAAGCAGCTGCTCCTTTAACCCCGTGCTGTCCGAGCGAAGAACAGACGCCCTCAGGCAACCTACACGCAGAGGCGGGGCCAAATCCAAAGCTGAACCCCAGGAGCTGTGCGAACAAAGAAGAGAAAGGGAAATTTCTCCCAGCAGCCTCAGGAGCAGCAGATTAAATCTCCACAATCAACTTGCTGTACCCTGCATCTGTGGAATACCTGAATAGACAACAAATCATCCCAGATTGAGGAGGTGGACTTTGGGAGCAACGATATATATATATATATTATTCCCTTTTTCTCTTTTTGTGAGTGTGTATGTATATGCTTCTGTGCGTGATTTTGTCTGTATAGCTTTGCTTTTACCATTTGTCCTAGGTTTCTGTCTGTCCGTTTTTTTTTTATTACTTAAAATTTTTTTTCTTAATAATTTAATAACTTTATTTTATTTTATCTCCTTCCTTCCCTTCCCTTCCCTTCTCTTTTCTTTTTTTCTTTTCTTTCTCCCTTTTATTCTGAGCCGTGTGGATGAAAGGCTCTTGGTGCTCCAGCCAGGAGTCAGTGCTGTGCCACTGAGGTGGGAGAGCCAAGTTCAGGACACTGGTCCACAAGAGACCTCCCAGCTCCACGTAATATCAAACGGCGAAAATCTCCCAGAGATCTCCATCTCAACCCCAAGATCCAGCTCCACTCAATGACCAGCAAGCTACACTGCTGGACGCCCTATGCCACACAACTAGCAAGAAAGGAACACAACCCCATCCATTAGCAGAGAGGCTGCCTAAAATCATAATAAGGCCACAGACACCCCAAAACACACCACCAGACATGGACCTGGCCACCAGAAAGACAAGATCCAGCCTCATCCACCAGAACACAGGTACCAGTCCCCTCCACGAAGAAGCCTACACAACACACTGAACCAACCTTAGACACTGGGGACAGACACCAAAAACAATGGGAACTACGAACCTGCAGCCTGCGAAAAGCAGAGCCCAAACACAGCAACTTAAGTAAAATGAGAAGACAGAGAAACACACAGCAGATGAAGGTGCAAGGTAGAAACCCACCAGACCAAGCAAATGAAGAGGAAATAGGCAGTCTACCTGAAAAGGAATTCAGAATAATGATAGTAAAGATGATCCAAAAGCTTGGAAGTAGAATGGAGAAAATACAAGAAACGTTTAACAAGGACCTAGAAGAACTAAAGAGCAAACAAGCAATGATGAACAACACAATAAATGAAATTTAAAATTCTGTAGAAGGAATGAATAGCAGAATAACTGAGGTAGAAGAACGGATAAGTGACCTAGAGGATAAAATAGTGGAAATAACTACTGCAGAGCAGAATAAAGAAAGAATGAAAAGAACTGAGGACAGTCTCAGAGACCTCTGGGACAACATTAAATGCACCAAAATTCAAATTACAGGGGTCCCAGAAGAAGAAGAGGAAAAGAAAGGGACTGAGAAAATATTTGAAGAGATTATAGTTGAAAACTTCCCAAATATGGGAAAGGAAATAGTTAATCAAGTCCAGGAAGTGAAGAGAGTCCCATACAGGATAAATCTAAGGAGAAACACGCCAAGACACATATTAATCAAACTATCAAAAATTAAATACAAAGAAAAAATATTAAAAGCAGCAAGGGGAAAACAACAAATAACATACAAGGGAATCTCCATAAGGTTAATACCTGATTTTTCAGCAGAAACTCTGCACCCCAGAAGGGAATGGCAGGACATATTTAAAGTGATGAAAGGGAAAAACCTACAACCAAGATTACTCTACCCAGCAAGGATCTCATTCAGATTTGACAGAGAAATTAAAACCTTTACAGACAAGCAAAAGCTAAGAGAATTCAGCACCACCAAACCAGCTTTACAACAAATGCTAAAGGAACTCCTCTAGGCAGGAAACACAGAGAAGGAAAAGACCTACAATAACAAACCCAAAACAATTAAGAAAATGGCAATAGGAATATACATATCGAAAATTACCTTAAATATAAATGGATTAAATGCTCCAACCAAAAGATGTAGACTGGCTGAATGGATACAAAAACAAGACCTGTATATATGCTGTCTACAATAGACCCACTTCAGACCTAGGGACACATACAGACGGAAAGTGATGGGATGGAAAAAGATATTCCATGCAAATGGAAACCGAAAGAAAGCTGGAGTAGCAATTCTCGTATCAGACAAAATAGACTTTAAAATAAAGACTATTACAAGAGACAAAGAAGGACACTGCATAATGATCAAGGGATCGATCCAAGAAGAAGATATAACAATTGTAAATATTTATGCCCCCAACATAGGAGCACCTCGATACATAAGGCAAATGCTTACAGACATAAAAGGGGAAATCAACAGTAACACAATAATAGTAGGGGACTTTAACACCCCACTTTCACTGATGGACAGATCATCCAAAATGAAAATAAATAAGGAAACACAAGCTTTAAATGATACATTAAACAAGATGGACTTAATTGATATTTAGGACATTCCATCCAAAAACAACAGAATACACTTTCTTCTCAAGTGCTCATGGAACATTCTCCAGGATAAATCATATCTGGGGTCACAAGTCAAGCCTTGGTAAATGTAAGAAAATTGAAATTGTATCAAGTACCTTTTCTGACCACAGCGCTATGAGACTAGGTATCAATCACAGGAAAAAAATCTGTAAAAAATACAAACACATGGAGGCTAAACAATACACTACTTAATAACCAAGAGATCACTGAAGAAATCAAAGAGGAAATCAAAAAAATCCTAGGAACAAATGACAATGAAAACACGATCACCCAAAATCTATGCACTGCAGTGAAAGCAGTTCTAAGAGGGAAGTTTATAGCAATACAGTCCTACCTTAAGAAACAAGAAACATCTCAAATAAACAACCTAACGTTACACCTAAAGCAATTAGAGAACGAAGAACAAAAAAACCCCTAAGTTAGCAGAAGGAAAGAAATCATAAAGATCAGATCAGAAATAAATGAAAAAGAAATGAAGGAAACAATAGCAAATATCAATAAAACTAACAGCTGGTTCTTTGAGAAGGTAAACAAAAGTGATAAACCATTAGCCAGACCCATCAAGAAAAAAAGGGAGAAGACTCAAATCAATAGAAATGAAAAAGGAGAAGTAACAATTGACACTGCAGAAATACAAGGATCATGAGAGATTACTACAAGCAACTCTGTGCCAATAAAATGGACAACCTTGAAGAAATGGACAAATTCTTAGAAAAGCACAACCTTCCAAGACTGAACAGGAAGAAAAAGAAAGTATGAACAGACCAATCACAAGCACTGAAATTGAGACTGTGATTAAATATCTCCCAACAAACAAAAGTCCAGGACCAGATGGCTTCACAGGTGAATTCTATCAAACATTTAGAGAAGAGCTAACAGCTGTCCTCAAACTCTTCCAAAATATAGCAGAGGGAGAAACACTCCCAAACTCATTCTACGAGGCCACCATCACCCTGATACCAAAACCGGACAAAGATGTCACAAAGAAAGAAAACTACAGGCCAATATCACTGATGAACATAGATGCAAAAATCCTCAACAAAATACTAGCAAACAGAATCCAACAGCACATTAAAAGGATCATACACCATGGTCAAGTGGGGTTTATCCCAGGAATGCAAGGATTCTTCAATATACGCAAATCAGTCAATGTGATACACCATATTAATAAATTGAAGAATAAAAACCATATGATCATTTCAATAGATGCAGAGAAAGCTTTTGACAATATTCAACACCCATTTATGATAAAAACCGTCCAGAAAGTAGGCATAGAGGGAACTTACCTCAACTCAATAAAGGCCATATATGACAAAGCCACAGCCAACATCGTCCTCAGTGGTGAAAAACTGAAACCATTTCCACTAAGATCAGGAACAAGACAAGGTTGCCCACTCTCACCACTATTATTCAACATTGTTTTGGAAGTTTTAGTCACAGCAATCAGAGAAGAAGAGGAAATAAAAGGAATCCAAATCAGAAAAGAAGAAGTAAAGCTGTCACTGTTTGCAGATGACATGATATTATACACAGAGAATCCTAAAGATGCTACCAGAAAACTACTAGAGCTAATCAATGAATTTGGTAAAGTAGCAGGATATAAAAGTAATGCACAGAAATCTCTGGCATTTCTATACACTAATGATGAAAAATCTGAAAGTAAAATCAAGGAAACACTCCTATTTACCATTGCAACAAAAAGAATAAAACACCTAGGAATTAACCTACCTAAGGAGACAAAAGACCTGTATTCAGAAAACTATAAGACACTAATGAAAAGAATTAAAGATGATACAAATAGATGGAGAGATACACCATGTTCTTGGATTAGAAGAGTCAATATTGTGAAAATGACTATACTACTCAAAGCAATCTACAGATTCGAGGCCATCCCTATCAAACTACCAATGGCATTTTTCACAGAGCTAGAACAAAAAATTTCACAATTTGTATGGAAACGCAAAAGACCCCAAATAGCCAGTGCAATCTTGAGAAAGAAAAATGGAGCTGGAGGAATCAGGCTCCCTGACTTCAGACTATACTACAAAGCTACAGTAAGTAAGACAGTATGGTACTGGCACAAAAACAGAAATATAGATCAATGGAACAGGATAGAAAGCCCAGAGATAAACCCACGCACATATGGTTGCCTTATTTTTGATAAAGGAGGCAAGAATATACAATGGAGAAAAGACAGCCTCTTCAATAAGTGGTGCTGGGAAAACTGGACAGGTACATGTAAAAGTATGAAATTAGAACACTCCCTAAGACCATACACAAAAATAAACTCAAATGGATTAAAGACTAAACTGTAAGGCTTGGGCTTCTCTGGTGGTGCAGTGGTTGAGAGTCCGCCTGCCGATGCAGGGGACATGGGTTCATGCCCCGGTCCAGGAAGATCCCACATGCCACACAGTGGCTAGGCCTGTGAGCCATGGCCGCTGAGCCTGTGCGTCCAGAGCCTGTGCTCCACAACGGGAGAGCCCACAACAGTGAGAGGCCGGCGTACCACAAAAAAAAAAAAATTATATATATATATATATATATATATATATATATATGTAATGTAAGGCTAGACACTATCAAATTCTTAGAGGAAAACGTAGGCAGAACACTTTGACATAAATCACAGCAAGATCCTTCTTGACTCACCTCCTAGAGAAATGGAAATAAAAACAGAAATAAATAAATGGTACCTAATGAAACTTAAAGGCTTTTGCACAGCAAAGGAAACCATAAACAAGATGAAAAGACAACCCTCAGAATGGGAGAAAATATTTGCAAATGAAGCAACTGACAGAGGATTAGTCTCCAAAATTTACAAGGAGCTCACGCAGCTCAATATCGAAAACACAAACAACCCAATCCCAAAATGGGTAGAAGACGTAAACAGACGTTTCTCCAAAGAAGATATACATATTGCCAACAAACACATGAAAGGATGCTCAACATCACTAATCATTAGAGAAATGCAAATCAAAACTACAGTGAGGTATCACCTCACACCAGTCAGAATGGCCATCATCAAAAAATGTACCAACAATAAATGCTGGAGAGGGTGTGGAGAAAAGGGAACCCTCTTGCACTGTTGGTGGGAATGTAAATTGATACAGCCACTATGGAGAACAGTATCGAGGGTCCTTAAAAAACTACAAATAGAACTACTGTATGACCCAGCAATCCCACTACTGGGCATATACCCTGAGAAAACCATAATTCAAAAAGTCATGTACCACAGTGTTCATTGCAGCTCTGTTTACAATAGCCAGGACATGGACGCAACCTAAATGTCCATCGACAGATGAATGGATAAAGAAGATGTGGCACATATATACAATGGAATATTACTCAGCCATAAAAAGAAACGAAATTGAGTTATTTGTAGTGAGGTGGATGGACCTAGAGTCTGTTATACAGAGTGAAGTAAGTCAGAAAGAGAAAACCAAATACCGTATGCTAACACACGTATATGGAATCTAAAAAAAAAAAAGGTTCTGAAGAACCTAGGGGCAGGACAGGAATAAAGACAGAGACCTACTAGAGAATGGACTTGAGGACACGGGGAGGGGGAGGTAAGCTGGGACAAAGTGAGAGAGTGGCATGGATATATATACACTACCAAATGTAAGATAGATAGCTAGTGGGAAGCAGCTGCATGCACAGGGAGATCAGGTCAGTGCTTTGTGACACCTAGAGGGGTGGGATAGGGAGGGTGAGAGGGAGGGAGACGAAAGAGGGAAGAGATATGGGGATATATGTATATGTATAGCTGATTCACTTTGTTATAAAGCAGAAAGTGATTCGCTTTGTTATAAAGCAGAAACTAACACACCATTGTAAAGCAATTATACTCCAATAAAGATGTTAAAAAAATTATTAAGTGGGTAAATCTGTAGTAAGAGTTCTTACTACAAGAAAACAAAAATTAAAAAAAAAAAGCTGATTCAACCCTCTAATCTCATTTTCTCCTGTATCCTAAGTCTTGGGTTCAAATCCCAGCTCTGCCACTTTTCTTTGCAGATTTACTGTAAAATATAGTATTAATATATTTTTAAAAGTACCAGCTTGGTTGGCACTTTGTAGTTGCTCAATAAAGATTAGCTGCTATTATTATTACTCATGTTTCCTATCTACTTATAATAAATACAGCTTAGAGTTTTCTGATTTTTAAAAAAATTATGTACTCAAAGACCAAAATAGGTTGGAATATGTCTTCTGAACCATTATAGGTTTTGGTATAATTTGACATCGCACCACTATCAGCATGTTCTTAAGTTTTGTGTAAGCAAGCGAATGTAGTCTCTGCCTTCTTGGAATTTAAAATCTAAAATGGATCAACTAGTGGGAGCATCTTGGAAAAGTCACATAAACAATCCCCAGCCACAGTGTCTCAATTCTTCTATCCCTCAGGTCACAATTTCAGGAGAATGTTTATACCCATGAATTTAATGAAGCACTTGAATGAATCAACAGATACGTGCTTAAATGTTAGGAATTCCATAATATATATCCAAAAACAGCCCCCAGAAAGTATTAGACCCCATTTTTTTTTTTTTTTTTTTTTGCCGTACGCGGGCCTCTCACTGCTGTGGCCTCTCCCGTTGCGGAGCACAGGCTCCAGACGCGCAGGCTCAGCGGCCATGGCTCACGGGCCCAGCTGCTCCGCGGCATGTGGGATCTTCCGGAACCGGGGCATGAACCCGTGTCCCCTGCATTAGCAGGTGGACTCTCAACCACTGTGCCACCAGGGAAGCCCTGACCCCATATTTTTATTTTTATCTTTTAATTAATTTTTTTATTGGAGTCTAGTTAATTTACAATGTTGTTTTAGTTTCTACTGTACAACAAAGTGAGTCAGTTATACATACACATATATCCACTCTTTTTTAGATTCTATTCCCATATGGGTCATTACAGAGTATTGAAGAGTTCTCTGTGCTATTCAGTAGGTTCTTATTAGTTATCTGTTCTATACATAGTAGTGTGTCGACCCCATATTTTTATAAAAGCTATCTGTGTCTGTCTGTTTTCATTAAAAGAAAAGTTTCCCTTCTTGACTATCTAAAATATTTCAGATTTTATATTTAATAAGGATTTAAGGAGTAATACGTTTAATATCACCTAGGTTTTTATCTCCAAAGTCAGCCAGTGTTTTCAGTTTCTTGTTCATTTCATGATGTATCCTCTCTGAGATATTTTTGTACATATAAATGCACATATGTCTAGCTATTCTTTTTTTAACTTAAAAAATGGCAATATATTATACTCACTGTCATGCATATGGCTTTTTCATTTAACACCATATTTTGAAAATTTTTCACAATAAGTTTGTAAAGATACCCTTGATCTTTGGTATGGCTGCATAGTATTTCATTGCTGTTTAAATTCATTTTTTTAGGTTGTTGTGAGCCTGTTTGCTGCTACAAACAATGCTACAGTGAGTGGCTTTATACATAGGCTATTTTCCACATGTGCAGGTTTATCCTGATTAACTCCCAGAAATGACAATGCTGGTTCAGAGGCAGGTGCTTTTGTAATTTTGATAGAAATTACCAAATTGGCCTCATCACTGGTTGTAACAGGTTATACTCCAACCATTAATGTGTGAGAATAACTGTTACCGCACAGCTCTGCCAACACAGTGTTTATTAAACCTTTCTCTGGGTTTCTGTTTAATCTTTCTTGTTTTGTTTTGTTTTACTCTTACAGAGGTCAGCAGAACTGGCTACAGTTAGACCACCGAGTTCTTGACCACGATTTGCCCAAGAAACCAGGCCCAACCGTTTTGTACTTTTCTGTGAGGTATGTAACCAGAGACACATCTACCATCACCACCTGCCTCTTTTTTTTTTTTTTTTAGAAAAAAAAAATTCTTGGTGATCAGAGAGAATTTTAAAAAAGAAGGGACAGATCAAAAAATTATTACGTGAAAGAGATTCTTTGCTGTCTTAGTCTGGGGAACAAGTTAACATAGATACTGTGTAGAACTGTTTCCTTTGAAGATGAAGTATAGAATCACCTTCCTTTAGTTCTCAAAGCCCCTTGAATCCATTTAAAGCTGAAAAACGTAAGTAATATATTTTAATACATAAACCTGTTTCTGACTCAACATACTTCTAGATTTTTATAATTTGAAATATAGCAAACACTTACTCTTACATTTTATGTAGGAATGTTTTCTAGAGACTATGGAAATAATTGAATTTTATACAATCTCACACCTTAATTGGAATAGACAATAAAATGCAAACAAATGCTCATGGAAAGAATTAACAGTACAGAAATCTGAATTCTGCTTTCCTGAAGAGACTGCTGGGAAGGAATACTTGATTTGTCCTCTGAGCTCTGCTTGGGCAAGTCACTTAACCATACATATTGGCCTCAGTTATTTCCTCCTGCAATGGATATATTCAACTAAATCAGTGATTTCTTAAAGCCAGCCGATGATGGAAATATTTTTTCACATTAATTATTCACACTGTCAGATAATAAAATGTTATAAAGAGTAACGCCCATGTTCCTTACCTAGCTTAAGAAATAAAAAGGCACCAATTTTGCTGAAAGCCCCTTCCTATGTAGTAGCCCCTCTCCCCACTATCCTGAATTTGATATATTTTCATGATAAATTTTGTCTTCCTGGTCTGAAGCCAAATATGATAAAATAAGCTAAGGTAGGAGATTTCCCATACATCTAAATATATTTTCATAAAGCTGGATTAACCTAAAGAATGGACCCTAAATTCTGAGCTTATGTTAGTTTTTGGATGTTGAACTATGCTTTGTTTTATGACATGACGGTGGAGGCTTTTTGTCTTTCTTTGGGGCGGGGTGGGGTTTGGTTATAGTATGTTTACCTGACAAAATCATGTCAATTTCCACAAACCCTTGTTTCTTTTTTTTTACTTCTTTATGCTCCTTGAAATCCAAAAGTGTGAGATGTCCTGATTGGCCTTTTCTTTTTAAGTCTCTGTTTAACATGAATTGATGGTCATTGTGGATAGAGGCTGCTCCTTATGAAGTAAATAAAGCGCTGACAGCCCCCAATTTGTTTTTTTGCTTTTTGCTCTGAAATCTTGTTTAGAATTTTTTTCTTACCACCAGAAGTCACATTTTTAAAACCCAGGAAGGAGGTAGCATAATGGTGATTTGTCCAGGAGCGTAGCATGTATGGAAAAGTACACAGAAATCCTACAGAAAAACATAGGAGTTTCCTGGAAAGAGTGTGATATGAGTGCTTGTGTCCATGGAAATGGAGAAAAAGACAAACACAGACCAGCAGCAATAACAAAAAATGTATATTAGTAATTAAGCAGGGGTCAGAGAATAGAGAAGCTTTCATCTCGTATTATGTAGGGAAAATGGCTCAACATAAATCAATCTTTTTTCACAAAGAATTATATTATCGCTGTAAACATTTCAAACTTTACGAAAGTATAGAGTGAAAAGGAAGAATTACTCTCCATCAGGCTGCTTCCTCACCGTATCCCCCGTTCACTCCCCTTCTTAGAGAAAAATAAGGCTGATGAGTTGTTTGGTGACTTACTTTTTTTTTTTTTTTAACCTGGAGATCTTTCCTTGGGTATATGAAAATCACCTTATTTCTTTTCACTTTCATAATGTAGCTATCCACGCTGCTGTTAAGTGTTGAGGCTGTTTCCAGTGACTTTATTAAGATGTAGCTTGCAGTTAACATCCTTACACTTTCATCTTTGGGCACATAGGTAGTGCTTCTGTAGCCTAACTACTCAGTGCCATTTATTTAGTCACCAGGTTTGTGTTCTAGTTCTTTGACCACTACTATCTGGTCTATTTTTGGTCTCAAAATGCCAGGGGAGAAAGCTGTGTCTTTCCTTCTGTACAGTCACTCATAAGGCGGCCCTGTCATTCCAAAGCGAGTTCCTGGGATTCCGGAGTTGCCTGCTGCCTGTTTGTGAGTTTCAGCACTTATCTCACGAGTGTCCCGTAATCACTTAGCTTTACTTTCCCTGAACTACTTGCCTGTTTAAAAGCCCTTATCAAGTTTTTAATTATTCACTTAATTCTTCTTCCCAACAGTACCCTGGGGTCTTAATAGTCTTTGTTATTATTCCAATTAAGGACTTGTTGTTACTCCAGTTTAATTAAGGAAATGATAGAGCAAAAGCACACACCAGGGAATTAAGCGAACGGACAGAGGTCAGCGAGTGGATTGCATTTCTTTGGAGGTCTCACAAATGGGACTGTAGCCACCGCAGTGACGTCAGTGGCCTCTCAGAGGGTCTCCAGCCTCCTCTTTTAAGAAAACAGGACTGCCGCTCGTACTTACATCATAGCAGACATCACCACCGCCACCCCACCACCCCCAGGTTGCCTGGAGTGACAACACTTTTGAGTCATTGAAGACTAGAACCAAAGAGCATTTGATTGTATCTGGACACGGGGTCACCACAGAAGCCTCTAGAAAGACACATGGTCTCTTTTGATATCGGGGTCATTGCCTTTCCCATCAGCAAGTACTGCTGCATGCCCTGGAACTCGGAGTCGCTCGCTCGTGGACGCCAAGGTGTGTAGGTGCTGAGTAGTTAGCACACAAGGAGGAAGGATTCCCCACAGAAGTAATGCATGTCCCTGGCGGTCCAGTGGTTAAGACTCAGTGCTTTCACTGCCGGGGCCCGGGGTTCAATCCCTGGTTGGCAAACTGAGATCTCGCAAGCCACGAGGCAAGGCCTAAATAAATAAATAAATAAATAAAGATTAAACTATCCAAATGCCAACAATGAAGATGGTTTCAGGAAGTGATGGCATTTTTACAGTGAACAATTGATCGCTGTAATAAAAGACATCAGATGAAAAGGGACATTGCATTTCAGAGCTCCCCCAGAAGGAGAGGGGTTGCATATCTGAATCACTGTAGGAAAATTTTTAAACAGTCACCCCTCCAACCCCCAAAACCTCTGCATTCCTGGCCCAGATTCTGATACCGTGCGCTGGAGACGGTCAATGGGATCTTGGGCAAGTTGGTTGTGAATTAAAAAGGGATCAGGGGATACAAAATAACTTGGCAGAATATTATACAAATATAAGAAAATGTCATTTTTTTAATTGTAGCGTTTATGAAAAAGAAAAATACCATACAGTTTTGCTCTCCAGAAGTTTACTCTCTACTGAAAAGTAGCATTAACCCTGTGGCAGGCACTGGGTTAGATATTTGACCTGTATTGTCTCATTGATTCCTGGGCTAAACACTGGGGTCCCACAGATTTGCAGGGAAAGACTTTTCTCCCAGTTCATATCCCCCGGGATGCAGGGAGCAGCTCAGAAACACATGCCGCTTCTGCATGGAAGGAAGAAAACATTTAAGGTGAATGCACTTAGTTCTCTCTTTATGAGCTTCAGGATTAAACCTTTGTCTGTGCTTTAGTTATAAAATCTCAATGATGTGTGCTATGTGTGTAACACATATGTGTATAGACGCCCCATAACTTATTTATGCACCATAATTCATTTAACCCATCCTCTGTTTCCCTGTGCATCCAAACTCCTCCAGGCTGCTGGGGGACTCCTCCAGCCCCAGGGTTGTTATCTGCTGCTGTAAATTATCATCCACAAACACATGGGCCTCTGTGGTAATGCAGCCCAGATGTAAGCATTTGAAGAGCTTGATAGTGAGCAAACAGGCATTTAATTCTCAGGGGTGGCAGGGGAACTGCGTGTGACCTCATTGGAAAAGCTCCCATCCCCTCGGGGGCGGGGGGGGGGGGGGGGGTGGGGCAAGCCGAGGTGGCTCTGGCTGGTACCACCCAGCTCCACAAAACGCCAGGATCTTGGTCTTTTACCCCTCTTATTCATCGGACTACCTCTTGCTTTTTTTTCCTTTCTGGTTCTCCCTCTCCTCTTCCCCTCTCTTCTTCCTCCTATTTCCAAATCTCCATTGCTATGCACTAAGACTGTAAGTGGCCACTCAGAGGTACCCTAAGTATTGTCTGTCTGTGACGCTTGGGGGTGAGATTTCGCTGCGTGTGGAGAGTCCTAGTAGGAGATGTGGGGAAAGACTACTAACTTTCCGTCAAAGTTGCTGCAAACACACAGCCTTTGAAAGACTTTTTTCTGTCTTAAAAGCACCCCTTGGCCTGGTTCTGGAACGTTCGGCCTTTAACTCAAGGAAGCATTATGACTGCAACTCGTGGGTCCACATCATTCCACCTGATTTTTTTAAGAAAGACAAATATATGAAATACAGCCCAACAGGTAAAGATTCTGGTGAAGAAATAGATTTATTGATATAGAAAGAAGTTCCCAGTATATTCTAGGGGAAAGAAGTTCCCAGTATATTCTAGGGGAAAGAAGCAGACCACAGGATGGCACTGAAGTAAAAGATAGGAGTAGGGAAAAGTGTAAAATGTTTACAGTAATTTACCTCTGAGTAGAATGATTGTGGGAATGACTTTTGCTTGTCTATATATGTTTTTTCCTACAATGAACGTATTAAGCAGTTTTTAAAAAATGCAAGTGTGAAGAGTGATAAATGAAGAAAAGGTAAAATGTTTGTGACTGGGTAGCCGTGAGTTATTTTAGAGCTGTCAAAGAGTAGGTGATATACAATAAGGAGAGGACAGGAAAGTTCACCTCTTCCCAGAGGAATGTGATTAAAAAGCACCGAGAAATAACGGATTTCTCCTACTTTAGGCCCAGCAGGGGGATCTGAGGCAGATGTGTGAGTTAGCCAGAGCTCTTTGCACATCACCACACCTCCATCTGAACGATATCCCGGAACCTGGGGGAAAAGTCTGTTAGTTGCCTTAATATTGACCATGACCTCCTGGCCTAACCCGTTCTTGAACTTCCAGGCACTTGGTAAGGGGCCTTCGTCTTTGAGGAGTCACCATCCTGATTCATATGAGAGTTCCAGAAAGACACAGAATCCTTCATAACTCAATCCTGATTCCAGTTTCTAATTTATTTATTTATTTTATTTTATTTTATTTTATTTGGCTGTGTTGGGTCTTCGTTGCTGCATGTGGGCTTTCTCTAGTTGTGGTGAGCGGGGGGCTCCTCTTCGTTGCGGTGTGCGGGCTTCTCATTGTGGTGGCTTCTCTTGTTGTGGAGCACAGGCTCTAGGCATGCGGGCTTCAGTAGTTGTGGCATGCAGTCTCAGTAGTTGTGGCTCACAGGCTCTAGACCACAGGCTCAGTAGTTGTGGCGCACGGGCTTAGTTGCTCCACAGCATGTGGGATCTTCCCGGACCAGGGCTCGAACCCATGTCCCCTGCATTGGCAGGCAGATTCTTAACCACTGTGCCACCAGGGAAGCCCCCAATTCCAGTTTCTTACAGGATTATATTTCTGTGTGCTCCGCAATCACATATCAGACAGTGTTTATGGGAATCTGCTCAGTCTTCTCTGTAATCTGTCCTCAGGGTGACATCGAAAGGGCAGAAGGGAAGCATTAGTATTATGATGGGTGAAAAGGCCGTAGGGTACAGAAGTTCAATGCTTGGCCTTTAATGCAAGCTTTCTCAGTAGCAGTACTACTGACATCTGGGGCCAAGTAATTCTTTTTTTTTTTTTTTGGCCACACTGTGTAGCATGCGGAATCTTAGTTCCCTGACCAGGGATAGAACCCGTGTCCCCTGCAGTGGAAGTGCAGAGTCCTAACCACTGGACCGCCAGGGAATTCTGGGGCCAAGGAATTCTTCACTGAAGGGAGCCATGCTGTGCTGTAGGATGTTTGCAGCACCCCTGGCCTCTACCCATGAGATGCCAGGAACACTCTCCAGGTCAGGACAATCAGAAAAATGTCTTCAACATGGCCAGATGCACTTCACTCCATCCCTTAAGAACCAATGCTTTAGCATTGCTCTTGGGTTCTAACCCTAACTCTCCTGTGTATTACCTGTGTGGCCTTTGGCACCCTCTGTGGGCCTCTTTCCTCACCTAGAAAATGGAATAGGAGCTTGTGGTAATACACAGGGTTGTTGGAGAATTGTGCATGTTAACATGTAACGAACACCCTCAGTAAATGTTAACTATTTTTATGATATAATTAAGAGAGGCTGCCTCAACCACATGTTCAATGGGTAAAAAATTCCTTCATGTGATATACGGCTACTGAATATGGAAGTTTGGAGACTGTCTGGCTTGGGTCTGACCCACTCACTTTTGCACTGGGTGGAAGATTTCCTCACTTGTCTCCATCATTCACTAGTCCCAGCCATCCCCTCCCTGCAAAGTTAACCTCTCCTGCCTCTTCCTGTCTCCTTCTCAGAGCATCTGTCCCTACTTTGCTCATGGTGGACGGGAGCCGGCTATTTTGCAGTTTGAAGCAAGCACTTGGAATTCACCACGGGACCCTAACACTTCACATTGCCTGGGGCAGAAGACTCCCTCCCCGTTCAGACAGGTCACAGCAAGGCCCTTACCCTCCTGGGCCTCCAGCTGTTCCCTGGAGAACTCAAAGAGTCACAACGTGGGAGAGGAGCGCCAGGGCAGGTTTCCACAGGCTCACACCTGGAGGGCCCTCTCTAGTTCTCCTTGGGAAGCCTGGAAATTCGGAAGTGAGGCAGAGTTTTCCTGGCAGGGGAGCACATTGTAGAAGCAAATAATTCTTCCCTTGGGGAATCTTCCAAGAGTGCACCCCTCCCAGAGATGAACGGGAACATATGGGACTCTCAGAAGTTGTGCATCGTCATTTGGAGAAAATGAAATACACTTAAATTATAGCGCTGTCTTCAGCGTGCATTATAAAGCAGGACTATGAGGTTGCAGGGTCATTACAAGCAATAAATACAGATCTCCCTGCTCGGGGTGTGGATTAGGACCTGAAGGAAATCTACTTAGGCAGGTGGCTGCAGTGAGTGCCTAAAATTACCCACAATAACTGAACGCAACCTGGAACGAGGCGTTTGAATGCAGCCCTTGCAGGACGCCAGTCACCAAGTCAGCATTGTTCAGAATGCGAAATAATTGAGTCATTCTTGCCCAATTCGCCTTCTTTGATGCTATCGCTCAGACACAGCAAAGATTCTGGAAAACAAAGAAAATATGCTCAGCTGGGGAGATAAAGTGGTCAGAAGAGTATGCGTTTCAGAGTGGTTTCCCATTCTGTCAAAATGGACACCTTTGTAGCATGTTGCTTCCTTGAGAGAAAGAGCTTAGGAAAGGTAACTGGAATTTCCATTCTTGTTGTTACTTTTAAGCAGGTTCCCAGCTAAGTGTGCACCTTTTGTTATAGCCCCCCTGGTAGGCAGATAATAATAACATAGTAATAATCACCACTGCTCACTGACCGCTGAAATACATGCCACCCACTAAGCTAAGTTGAAAATATCTCTCATGTCTCTGGTGTGGAGGCAGGTAAGGAAAGGGAAGCACGGAGAAGCCGAGCAGCTGGATCAGTGTTAGGGCTGGACTTAACCTAGTTATCTCCCCAACTCTGTGGTGTTGACTTTTTTTTTCCTTTTCTTTCTCTTTTTTTTTTTTTTTTTTTTGGGGCCACACCATGCAGCTCACGGGATCTTAGTTCCCTGACCAGGGATTGAACCCAGGCTGTGGCAGTGAAAGTTCAGAGTCCTAACCACTGGACCACCAGGGAATTCCCTGTGGTGTTGACTTTTGACCGTGATGAATAAATGCCATGGGAGGAAAACATGGGCCACTACATGGCAGTGACCATTAAAGGACAGCCCATCCCAAACAACCAGAGTCCGCTGCTTTTCGACACACGTGTGTTGTCATCTCGCTGACAGGCCTGCCCCTCCTCCAAGCCAATTATGTCATATCGTTGAGGTTGATGTTCTGTTATCACCGATGATCGGTTAGGTGAACACCTGTCCCATCAAGAAAGGGGGAGAAAATGCTAACGGGAGGAACACGAAAAGCAGAGACAAAACCTCTTCTCAAGAAGGCAGATTCTCAGGAAATTACACTTGTTGAACTGCTTGAGGTCTGTCTCCAAAACATATGCCTAGCCCCCAAAAGCCTGGGTTTGTTTAGAGGCTGAAAATTGAACCGTGGGCTTTGACTTCACAGAATCTTAGTGAAATCACTCATGGTAAGCACGCAGAAGGGAAACAATATCCTTTTGCCAAAAAGGGGCTGAAACAAAAGGTCTTTATTTTATGTCTGGCATAGTCCGTTTCATTTCATTAAGAAGCCCTAGATTTTGTTTTCAGTTCATGGTACATGTTGATAGGTGCTCCTGGGGAGCCATTCTCCCGGAGGACCATACATACGTACTGTTCATACCCTCTGTAAATATAAAGTCATTACAGTGGCTCCCTTGAGGGAGAGATGGGATCATGGATTCAGAGAGCCGGTAATCGGATGCCTAGGCAGAAAGGTAGAAGGCAACAGGGCGGATCGCCAGAAAGTAGCGGGAAACAAGATAGGGACCTGTTTACTGGAACTAGGATATAGTCAGGGACCTGAGCTTCAGAAACAAGAGGAACCCAATTTCTAGTACAAAGGTACCCGTGCAGAATTGGACAAGCCACAGGTTGATTTGGTGCTAAGCCACCCAGCTCCCTGCGTATGGCTTGTTAAATTCTTGCAGACTAGCAAGAGGCCTGGCTAACATGCCCTCTCCCTGGAATGCCCTTCCAACCTTCGTTACCTGGTGAACTCATGCATTCTTTAAGACTCGGCTCAATTGTCTGAGGGTACACCGTGTCCTGTGACACTTAGTTCTCTGGATTTCAGTTTGGCAGCCTTCTTCCTCTTGATTCATAAGCTGATTTAATGGCATCCCTCCCTCGGGCCCCATGGCATTGTGTACATTTTATACTTCATTGTGATTGTTACTGTAGGAAAGCATCCTATCATATTGGTTTGAAATATGAACTTTGAAGTCTGGAAGGCCTTAGTTTGAATCATGGCTCCACCACTTTCTACCTGTGTGGCTTGGGGAAGTTGACTTTACATCTCTATTTCTCAGTTTTCTTATCTGTAAGATAGGTTCATAACTTGCTACCTCTGGCATCTGCTTATACTGGAGTTAAATGAAATGATGCGTGTAGAGCCCTTTGTATTGTCCCTAGCACGTGGGAAGCCCTCTAGTATCCAGTAATTTGGATTCTTTGGTTTCCAGCAAAAGAAACCAATTGTGGCTAACAGAATTGAAGGAAAACTGGACTAACAAAGCCTCAGAAAAGATAGGAATCCAGGCTCTGCAGGGATCTAGGAAGCAGAAACCAATGGACAGTTTCATCTGAGTGCCACTGGCAGAACAATAGGCTCCAACCATCTTTGATCGATAGGTCATTGTAATCATATTTCTATTCCAGGGTGAAAGAATCTGACTGGTCTAGCTTGGGTCGCATGCTCATACCTTGGAGAAGGAGTTCCAGCTGAGTAAAAGGAATGTGCTCAGCTGTTTTATATCCAGCTGGTGCTCCTTAAGGCTTTTGCATATGTGACTCCCACCAAAGACCATTGCAGATTTATTTATTTAATAACACAAGCACAGGATTTAAAAAAAAAAAAGTTTTGAAGACAGTGGCAAAATGTGAATGAAGATCAGAATCTTAAACATTAAGGAATTATGAACTTTGCTAGTGTGAAAATTCATTGAGGTTATGCTTTTTTTTTTACATCTTTATTAGAGTATAATTGCTTTACAATGGTGTGTTAGTTTCTGCTTTATAAAAAAGTGAATCAGTTATACACATACATATATCCCTATATCTCCTCCCTCTTGCGTCTCCCTCCCTCCCACCCTCCCTATCCCACCCCTCTAGGTGGTCACAAAGCTCCAAGCTGATCTCTCTGTGCTATGCGGCTGCTTCCCACTAGCTATCTACCTTACATTTGGTAGTGTATATATGTCCATGCCTCTCTCTCACTTTGTCACAGCTTACCCTTCCCCCTCCCCATAGGTTATGCTTTTAATACGATTCCTCTCTGTTAGAAATATATATTGAAATAAGTAAAAGTGAAAGAATCACCGAATCTTTGCATAGATAACAAACCCTGAGTTCTCCTAATCTGACCTGGGACTCTTATAGGGCAAGAAGACCCTTCCAAGACTATTTTAACTTTCTAAAAGGTGTTTCATAGGTTGATCCAAAATCTATCACCTTGTGTTTTTTTGGTCCACTGATCTGGTTCCGACTTTTTCTTTATTTTTATTATTTTTTTTATTTTGTTTATTTATTTTTGGCTGTGTTAGGGCTTCGTTGCTGTGTGCAGCCTTTCTCTCGTTGCGGCGAGCGGGGCCTACTCTTCGTTGCAGTACGCAGGCTTCTCATTGCAGTAGCTTCTCTTGTTGTGGAGCACGGGCTCTAGGCGCGCGGGCTCAGTAGCTGTGGCTCGTGGGCTCTAGAGCTCAGGCTCACTGCACGGGCTTAGTTGCTCCGTGACATGTGGAATCTTCCCAGATCAGGACTTGAACCCGTGTCCCCTGCATTGGCAGGCGGATTCTTAACCACTGCGCCACCAGCCAGGGAAGCCCTGGTTCTGACTTTTGAAACAATAGAGAACAAACGTACTTCTATTTTACTTGCTTCTGCACACAATTATTTAGGGCTTAGCTTTCCTTATAAACGCTAGTTGAGTGAACAAGAGAGGCAGTCAGGAGGAGGTTCCACTGAAAAGCGTTGCCTACAGGAGTCAAAGGGACCCAGATCAAGACCTCCTCCTGCCTGTGCATGTAGGCGGATCTCTGAATTCAGTTTCTGCATCTGTACAATGGGAATAATGATAGGTATCTCCTTCCCAGGGCTGTTGTGAGAATTAAATGAAACAACGCGTGGAAAGCACTCAACATGCGACCCAGCACATAAGTAAGAGCTCAAGAAACATTAGCTGTGATCCTGCTGCTGCACTTTCAGGCTGCCCACCGAAAACCTGCCCATCTTATCTCAGAGATAAAAATACTTGTAAAAGCAAAGGAAGCAGGGCAAAACCATCACCACCTAGTTGAAACAGAAGGTCCTTCAGGAAACTTAGCTGCACAGGTCATCTCAGTCCTCTGGCAGCAGCAGGCCTTGAATCCGCCGTTGCAGGGACTCGCTACTCTTGGTGCCTTTCTCTGCCTCCACTGTTTCCCTCTTGACCTGTCTCTCTCATTCTCAGCCTCTCTAAGAGACCGTACCTGATGGGTTTGTCCGTTCCTTACCCCGTATAAGGAGCCTCTGATGGGCTGATCTCTCTTCTCCCCAGCCCACCTCATAGGATGCTCACCAGCTTACGGACTGGTTGCCTTTGAGTCAGGTGACTGTCCTTGGTCTGTCTGGCCATGGCCAGGAGGTCGAAACTGATGGGAGAATACTCAGATTAGAACTAACTCTTGGCGAAAGCCAAATTATGAATGTTTATCACATTACCACAGAGATGCTATTTACCTATTGTATTTTCTCCACCTGGATTTCTTTTTATCCTATAGAATCCTGTTGTTTTTCCTAGCCTTCAGATATAGTTCAAATCCCACCGTGTCCTATCAGCTTTTTTTTTTTTTAAACATGACGCAAGGTTTGCCAAGCCACACTAGTTAGGATTTCTTGAATTCCTACCACGTGCCAGGCACTGTCGTGGGCACTTCATAACGGCCCTCCTAGGGCCATCGTCATCCCCCTTTATAGACAAAGGATCTTAGACTCAAAGCTTAAGCCACAAGCCCCAGGCCACATAGCATTAAATTCCAGAAAATGGATTTTTATTAACAACTGTTAGTTTTTATTGTTTTACATCCTTTTCTATTATCTCATTTACTCCTTCCAAAACCCTGTGAGGTAAGTGCAGTCATAACACCCATTTTAGAAAAGACACAGAGAAGCTAACGATCTTGCCCAAGGCTACACAGCTAATAAATGATGGAGCTGGGACTACATATTCTATATGTTTCATATTCCCAAGCCTGCTTTTCCCTCCAACTCTTCCTCTCTCCCTCCTGCCTTAATCCTTAACTTTCCCTTCTCACACACCTAACACTCATGAATCTTCATTAAGCTCACGCATAGGTGAGATAAACCCTTGTAAGTGAAAATATAAAGGATTTATTCTCTTTCTGGAACTTCCCTTGATGATTCAGCATTAAGGGTGGAATTTTTCAAATGATTTTACTGTCTCAGTGGTAAAATCTTTCACGGCCTTTTTAAGCTGCTGGATTTATTTCTCAAACGTTTCCTTATTGTGGAAAGGGAGGAAAAAATAAAAAAAGCAAATGCCCAATGCCTGTCAGGATTTTGCGGGGCTAAGGACAAGACTACCCCCCCGTGCCACTTCAGTCCGGGTTTATCTTGCCTCTCACCAAGTTGAGAGCAAGTTCTCTTCCAGGACCCTAGCTGTGAGCTCTCTTTGGGTATTAAGTCTCTTCATGCATTATTCATCAGTGGGGCTCCAACAGTAGAGAAAACCTTCTAGGCCACAGCTGGCGCACTCACCCATGCCAGAGCGCCAGCCTTCACCAGCCAGCTTCCACAGGACGGGATGAGGAAAACACAAGATTCTCCTCCCCTCTGTACCTCCTGGTAGTCAGCTCTCTCCTGAAAGAGGGACCTGGCCTCATAGACTGAACGAGCAAAGGCCCAGAAAAGGCAGTGGAGGGAGCAAGGCCCAGAATGCCCTGATTTGCATGAGAAAGACCAATATTAAGTAGTACGAGAGCTCAGCTTCCAGCCAGAGGGAAAGCCTGGAGCCTGGAAGGATGAGAGGAAAGGAGAGAGGGTGCCATTGAAACTCTCCTGGTGGATGGGGGCGAGGTAAACGTGGGGCTCTCACACCCACCCTGGGTCTGAAAATGACAGAGCCACAGGCCTCCAGGTTCAATTATTTAGTAGTGCTTACTCAGCAGACTTCTGTTTTCAGCCCTCAGAGCTCAACTGGGCTTTGTTTCGAAGCTGTCTCAGGTATTCTGAGCTCCCAGAACGTGTGTCGAAGAATGGGCGACCAAGAGTCAAGTTGGCTTTGCAGTTGGTGACCATTTCGGATTTTTCTTTAATTCACCTTCCAACACACAAAAGCCTTCTGTGGAAGATGTTATCTGCATATCCACATAGATTCATACATACACACAGCTGTACATATGTGTCGCAGATAGCTTTTAAGAGGGAAATAAAGCACAACCATCCCCTAGTTTCTGAAAATTCTCTGCAGGAAACTACATGAGGAAATGAAATCATTGCAGAGAGAAGGGAAGGAATCTGAAGGAACAAACTTCTGTACTGTTTTTCAGGTTTTACATTGAGAGCATATCGTTCCTGAAGGATAAAACCACCGTGGAGCTGTTTTTCCTGAATGCAAAGGCCTGTGTGCACAAGGTAAGGGCCCCGTTTGTTATGGTCAGTGGCAGACTCCAGAGGGACTGGAGAAGGAGGGAGCAATGGCAGGGCCTTTGTTTTCATGTTCAAATGGAGAAAAAAAGGACATAATCTTTTTCCTTGACATATCCTTCCCCACCAAACAAATAAACCAAAAAAAAAAGAAAGAAAGGCAGTTCTTCTCAAATTCTGAGTTGGGAAGACAGCCATGTACAGAGGCATTGTGCTCACACAGAATTACCACGGCCTTAAATGCAGTTCATACTCCACACGGGATGACCCAGCAGGACACAAAGATGGATTAAGAAGACTGTGATCGAAGCCTCACAAAAGTCAGGCCAGAAATCCTTTTTCACAGAATACGGCCTACATTGATCGTAATTCAAAACCAGTCTTCTTTAGGGGCTTCTGCTCAAAGCCATGTGTTTTAAGGCAGAGTCTCAGTTACCTGTGGTCAAGGGACCTGTGTTTTGGTTTGTTGTTTCCATCCAGTCCATGGAGGATACACAGCTTTTGTAAAATTCAATACACACGAATTGCTAGAAAAATTATCCCATGCCTGGATGTTGCAGCCATGTCCGTCAGATTACTGTAGAAGTTTTAGACACTCTCCATTTTTATCTTAGCTCCTTGCAGATAAGCGTTGCTTTAAAGGCCTCTAGTCTGGCCTCCTCAAACCATACCCTGCGCAACGGCAGGGAGTCTGTGGGCCAAGATAGGCTCAGCTGGAGCCCAGCTCCTCCCTTCAAGGTTATGTTCTCAGTGTTCAGGATCTCAGATCCCACGCCTGCTTCCAGGGCCGGTGGGAACCCCTTCTGCCCATACATATCACCCTAAATCTGAGGGGTGGCCAGAGACAGCTGGCCTGGAAGGACAAGGGGTCAGACTGTGGGTTAGGACACCTGTACTGGTACTCCTCCCTCAGCCCCCAAAGTGTTAAGGGTGGCCCCTGCACACATGCAGCTTTAATTAGTGTAAGACTCAGCAAAGAGCAGAGTTTTTGTTGTTGTTGTTTTTGGTTTTATAGCTTTATTGAGATGTAATTGACTACATAATTTTCTACGTCTTATTAGAAGTAATACCCTTGAAATGATCACTACAATCAAGATAGTGAATATAGCCAGCAACTACAGATCTGCTTTTTCTCACAGTAGATTACATTTTCTAGAGTTTAATGTAAGTGGAATCATACAGTAGATAATCTTTTTGTCTTTTTTCAATGAGCGTAATTGTTTCGAGATTCATCCATGTTGCTGCATGTATCGATAGCACTTTGCTTTTTATGGCTAAGTAATATTCCACTGTATGGCTATACCTTACATTGTTTTGTTTTTGCTTTTGTTTTTGTATTTTTGGCCGCACTGCATGGCATGCAGGATCGCGGGATCTTAGTCCCGCGACCAGGGATTGAACCCGTGCCCCCTGCAGTGGCAGCGTGGAGTCTTACCCACCGAACCACAGGGAAGTCCCTATACCTTACATTGTTTATGCATTCACCTGTGCGTTTTTTTTTTTTCCTTTTTCTCCCAGTTTTACTGGGATATAATTGACGTATAATATCGTGTAAGTTTAAGGTGTACAGTATGATGATTTGATATGTGCACATATTTCAGAATGATCCATTCACCTGTTGATGAACATTTAGATTATGCAAGTTTGGGGACTGTTACAAATAAAACTGCTATAAACATCCATGTACAAGTCATTGTATACACATATACTTTCTTTTCTTCTTGGGCATATACCTGGGAGTAGAATGGCTAGGTCACATGGTAGACAGATTTAACTTTCTAAGGTTCTTCCAAACTGTTTTCCAAAGTGGTTGTGCTATTTTAAATTCCCACCAGCAGTTTCTGAGATTTTTAGTTCCTTCATATCCTTGTCAGCACATGGCATCAACATGTTTTCCATTTTAGCCATTCTAATAGGAGTGTAGCAGCATCTCATTGCAGTTTTCATTTCCATTTCCCTGATGACATATGATGTTTGAGTGTCTCTTATGTGCTATTTTACCATCATTATATCTTCTTTATGTTTGAATCTTTTGCCCAATTTCTTTGGGTTGCTGTTTTCTTCTCATGAGTGTTCAGAGTATATATATTCTGGATATAAGTACTTTATTGGTTATATGGATTACAGATATTTTCTCCCAGTCTGTGGCTTGCTGTTCATTCTCTTCATGTCTTTCAAAGACTAAAAGGCTTTTATTTTGTTGAAGTCTCTTTTATCAATATGTTCCTTTATGGATTGTGATATTGTATCAGTAAACTTTGCGTAACCCAGGGTCACAAAGATTTTCTCCTGTGTTTTCTTCTAGAAGTTTTAGAATTTTAGGTATTGCATTAGGTCTATTATCCATTTTGAATTAATTTTTATATATGACACAAAGTTCAGATTGAAGTTCTTTCTTTCTTTTTTTTTTTTTTTTGCATATGGCTATTCAGTGGCTCCAGTGCCATTTGTTGAAAAGGCTGTCATTTCTCTATTATGTTGCCTTTGCACCTTTAGGAAAAATTAGTTGTCCATATATGTGTGGGTTTACTTTTGGACTCTATTCTGTTCCATTGACCTATTTGTCAGCCTTTATGGCAATAATATACTGTTTTGATCACTGCAGCTTTGAACTGTGTATTGAAATCAGAACAAACCTTAACTTTGTTCTTTTTAAAAGTTGTCTTATTTATTCTAAGTTTTTTGCATTTCCATATAAATTTTAGAATCAGCTTGTCAATTTCTACCCAAAACAAACAACCCTACTGATACTTTTATTAGGATTGCATGAATTCATAGACCAAGGTAGGAAGAATTGACAGTTTAACAACATTGAGTCATCAGACCCATGAACAAGATATATATATATATATATCCATTTATTTAGATGATATTTAATTTCTCTCAGTAGTTTTCAGTATACAGGTCTTTTGTTAGATATGTCCCTATGTCTTACATATTATTTGATACAATTGTAAATGGTATCTTTTTATTTCAATTTCTGAATGTTCATTATCAGTATATAGAAATCGAATTGATTTTTGTGTATTGATATTGAATCCTGCTAACCTCATGTATAACTTTTGGTAACTTTTTTGTAGATTTCATCAGGTTTACTTTATAGATCATCTGCTAATAAAGATAGCTTTACTTCTTCCTTTTCAATCTGTGTGCCTTTTTATTAGTTGTCCAATTTATAGCCATAGTTCATATTTTCTTATTATCCTTTTAATATGTGCAGTCTATAGTGGTATTGCCTCTCTCGATCCTGATATTAATAAATAGTGTCTTCTCTCTTTTTTATTTCTTATCATTCTGGCCAGACGTTTATCTGTATTGAGCCTCTCAAAGAATCAGCTTTTGGTTTCAATGATTTGAAATTTTTTTCTACTTCGTTGATTTCTGCTATGATCTTTATTAGTTTATATTTTATCATTATTATTGCCTTTCTTCTTCCTTTGGGTTTAATTTGCTCTTCATATACCAGTCTCTTAAGATGAAAGCTGAGATCACTGATCAAAGATGTTTCTTTTCTAATATATGCATTTATTACGGTAACATTTTCTAAGTACTGATTTTGTATTCCACAAATACTGATATGTTGTGTTTTCATTTTCATTCATTTGTAAATATTTTTAAATTTCCTTCTTGATATATCTTCATTGGCTCATTGTTATTTAGAAGAGTATAGTTTGGTTTCCAGAAATGTGGGGACTTTTAGGGATGTTTTATTTACCTCTAATTAAATCTCACGGTGGTCAGAAAACACACTTTGTGTAAATTAAATTCTTTTAAATTTAATGTGACTTATTTATGGCCCAGAATATGCTTCGTCTTGGTAAGTGGTCCATGTGCACTTGGGAAGAATGTGTATTCTGCTATCGTTGGATGGATGTTCTATAGATGTTAACCAAGTCAATTTGATAGTATTGTTTAAGTCTACTACTCTTGCTGATTGTGTGTCTACTTCCTGTACCAGTTATTGACAGAGAGGTACTGAAATCTCTAGCTATGATTGTGGATTTTTCTACTTCTCTTTGTAAGTTCTATCAGTTTTCGTTTCATGTATTTTGAAGTTTTGTTATTAGGGTATAAACATTTAGAAATGCTATATCCTCTTGACTGTGTTTATAGAATGATCCTCTTTATCCTGGTAATATTCTTTATTCTGAAGTCTGCTTTGATATTAATATAACCACTTCACATTTCTTTTGATCAGTGTTAACATGGTAAGTCTTTTCCCATCCTTTTAATTGTAAACTGTTTGTGTCTGTGTATTTAAAGTGAATTTCTTACAGACAACATATAATTGCATCTTGATATTTTTACCCATTTTATTTATCCATTTGTCCATCTCGGTCTTTTAACTGGTTGTTTACATTATTTACATTTAATGTGATTATTGACATGGTTAAGTTTGTCTGTCTTGCTCTTTGTTTTCTATTTGTCCCATCTGTTCTTTGTTCCTTTTTTCTGCCTTCTTTTGGATTTATTGAGTATTTTATGATTTCATTTTATCTCTGTTGGATTACTAGCTGCAACTCTTTGTTTTATTTTTTCTGTGATTGCTTTAGGGTTTATAGTATACATCTTTAACTTATCAAGTCTACCTTCAAGTGATCTTGTACGATTTCACATGTAGTACAAGGATCTTATCATAGTATATTTCTATTTCTTCATTCTTAGCCTTTATGCTGTCAGTGTCATACGTTTTATTTTTAGATCTGTTATAGATGCACATGACACTGTTATTGTTTTTGTGTAAACATTTGGTCATCTCTGTCTGCTTTTAAAATTTTCTCTTTATCACTGCTTTGAACAATTTGATATAGCTTTCTCTTTCATGGTTCTTGTGATTGGTGTTTATTGAGCATCTTGGACTTGTGGGTTTATAGTTTTTATCAAATTTGGGAATATTTCAGCCATAATTTCTTCAACTATTTTTTTCTGTCCCCATCCATGCCTCCTTTGCAAACTCCAATTGCACATATAGTAGGCCACCTAAAGTTATCCTACAGCTAAATAATGCTCTTTTCTTTTTCTTTCTTTCTTTCTTTTTGTGTTTTATTTTGATAATTTCTACTGCAGTATCTTCAATTTTATTCATCTTTTCTCTTAGAATTTATTCTGCCATTTATCCCACCCAGTATATTGAAGTTTTTATCTTTAGAAGTTTGAGATTTGGATCTTTTTAAAATCTTGCCTGTGGCTACTTAACTTTTTAAACATATGGGCTACAGTTATAATAATTGTTTTAAGGTCTTCATCTGCTTACTCTCTTTTATTTTTTTGGCCGCACTGTGCGGCTTGCGGGATCTTAGTTCCCTGACCAGGAATTGAACCTGGACCCTGGCAGTGAGAGCGTGGAGTCCTAACCACTGGACAGCCAGGGAAGCCCCTTCATCTGCTTATTCTAATATTTGTGTCAGTTTGGGTGGTTCTGATTGATTGATTTTTCTCCTCATTATGGGTTATATTTTCCTACCTATTTGCATGCCTGATAATTTTTGATTGGATGCTGGACATTTTTAATTGTACCTTTTGGGGTGCCACGTATTTTCATATTCCTTAAATATTCTTGACATTTGTTTGGGGATACAGTTTAGTTACTTGGATGCAGTTCGATTTTTCAAGGTCTCACTTTTAAGATTTGTTAGGCTGGACCAGAGCAGTACTCATTCTAGAGTGCCCATGACTGAGGCAAGACCTTCGTCAGTACTCTACTCAATGCCCCATGAATTATGAGTTTTTTCAGTCTGACTGGTGGGAACAGGCACCATTTTCAGCCCTGTGTGAGAACCAGGTAGCCTTCCCTTTCATCCTTTTGGCTAGTTCTTTCCCCAGCCTTGGGTAGTCTCCTTCCACGCATGCAGTGATCAGTACTCAGCTAAATACTCAAAAAAGACCCACTGTATAGCTTCAAGAGTCTCTCTTGGTGCAGCTCTCTTTTCTCTAGCACTCTGTTCTACAAATTCCATCCATTTCGGTTTCCCCATTCTCTCAGCTCCAGCCGCACAACTCCAAAAGTCCACCTTGCTCCATCTGGGTTTCCCCTTCACAGCCTGGAAACCTTCTCATGGCAGCAAGTAGGGACAGTCAGGGTTTACCGCATTCAAGGTTCACTGTCCGTTGCTGCCTGATGTTCCGTGTTTTGAAAACTGTTGTTTCATATTTATTGTCTAGTTTTTTACTTTTTTTCAGGAAACAGGGTAAATCCAGCCCCTGTTACTCCATCTTAGCCAGAAGCAAAAGTACTCAAAGCAGAGTTTTTGGCTACTTCTATGAGGAAAGGGTAATGTCTCCAGCACCAGAGACTTTGTGAGAGCCTCTTTTTGTGAGATGTGGGTTTCCTTAAGAACACCATGGTTTGACTGATAAGTAGACACCTGTATAGCCAATGCAGCATTTACTGAGTCAGGAAAATATTTTGTAAACAACAGTTGGTGATCATGTCTTATGTGGAGAAATACAGTTACCCCTTGTGATATTTCTCACTGCCTAGCTGGCCAAGGTCCAAAGAAATAGCCTCCTTGATGACTTGTTTGCTCTGTTGCTAATAGAAAGAAAAATAGGATGCAAATTTTGGCTCGTAGTATTTCTCTTGTAGTTTTGTATGCTATTTCTGTTGGTCTTGAAGAAGCAGAGTTCTTTTAAATTCTTCTCCGTCATATGTCAGGTCCTAGGAGCTCCTTTCTAAATGAGAGTATTCCATGGCTTGTCAAAGGATTCAGAACTTTTACAAAGCATAATGTTGTCAGGCACTATGACTTACGTTATTGGGATAATTTTTAAAAATTCATCTGTAGGAATTTACAGTTTGGTATTTTCTAGGTAATATGTAGATGGCTAGTAACGTAATCCCTCCATTAGAAAAATACTCAGTCGTCTTTCTCACTGGACAAAGCTAAGTGGAAGCTGAAAATTCCTAGTTGCTTTATCTAAAAAGAAAAGGTCTACTCTTTTTTTTTTTTTTTTTTTTTGCGGTACGCGGGCCTCTCACTGTTGTGGCCTCTCCCGTTGCGGAGCACAGGCTGCGGATGCGCAGGCTCAGCGGCCATGGCTCACGGGCTCAGCCGCTCCGCGGCATGTGGGATCTTCCCAGACCGGGGCACGAACCCGCGTCCCCTGCATCGGCAGGTGAACTCTCAACCACTGCGCCACCAGGGAAGCCCACAAAAGTGTGCCAGCACTGTGCTAAGTGGTATACAGTTAACTGCATTTGATCCTCACTGTAGCCCATGAAGAAGGAAACTTGTGACCCCTTTTACAAATAAAAGAACTGAGGCACAGAGAGGTTAAGTCGTTTTCTTAACGTCACAGAGCTATTATGTGGGAAAAGTGTCCTTGGCAAATTATACCAGCAGGACACCCTGGGTCTTAAAAACACCCCCCATTTACCTCAGCTTCCTTTTAGTCACTGCTCTGGGGAAATAAAAGTGTCCTCAATAACTTAGAACTCAGGGGCTGTTGTTACAGAGTTGGCAGGTCATAGCACTAACAAATATTAAATATGAATAATTTACCAGGCACTATATGTATTCATGCATTTAGTTTTCATTCCAACCCTATTAGATAAGTCAGGTAACTTACCTATTTGGTAAGTTCTATTATTATTATCTCCCATTTTATAGATGGGAATATTGAGGTACAGAGGTTAAGTAACATACACAAACCTCACATAGTTAATAAGTGGAGGAGCCAAGGTTCATCCCAGGCAGTGTAATGCCAGAGTCCACGAGTTTAACCATGACACATCCTAGCTCTTGATGGATAAGGGCTGTCTGCCCACTGCACGTGGCATATTTGTGGCATCTGAATTTAAGCTTCAGAAGTGCACTAGTGCCCTTGTTGGTACAAAACCTACCAGAATGTTAGAAACTGCCTATACGGTTCAAGAGTTCCCCAGAAGAGAGCTGTGGTCTGAGTTGTCTTTCAAGTGAAGGCTCCCGAACCTGTTTGGTGAGAATGCAGAGGGCACACTTTGCCTGCACACAGCCATAACCTGTGCCAGGTGGTAATGATGGGAAATGCCCAAACTGATGCTGGGGAACCCTGGGAGCCCTCAGTATGTGAGCTGTGGTCCACCTTAGACGACCTGCAGCCTGCTTGGAAAAGCCTTAGATGCATGAGAAACCCACTGCAGGTTTGCCTGCAGTGATGGTTTTTGGAGGCCTCCTCAACCATACGTGTGATTTTAGTAATCAAACAACATTTATCACTACCACCTCATTTTTAAAATCAGCGATTTGAAGACATGCTTGGAAAATTAAAATAGTATTGGCTACCTTGTCTCTTTAGGTGTGTATAGAATTATTATAATAGTGAGATGACAGAAAATGTGGAAAAGCAAGTGGGGTTCAAGAGGTGCTCTGTGGTAGAGACCGTGCATGAGGGTGGGTGGAGAAGAAGAGGACGGTAGCTCGACTTACTGAGAGCTCAGCAAACAGCCGATACTGATTTTTTCATGTATCGACTCATCTAAGCCTCGCAACAGCCGATAATGTTATTTATTGTTACTTTAACAAATGAGCAAACGGAGGCATAAATAAGGTAAATAATTTGGCCCTGGGTAAATAGCTCATTAGTAGTGCAGTAATCACTAGGCGGTCTGGCTACAGAAGCCATAGTATTTGTCTTTATTCATTCAATAAAAAATTATTGCATTCCAATTAAGGGCTAGGATTTCTGATGAGTGCTGCATTATCAGTGTAATATTTAGCACTGCTACCTTCCTGTGGCCCATCCTAAGTCTTAAGGATTCTCTCATTTGTGTATGGGTGGGTGTGTGTTGTGTTTATTTTAAAGGCAATGTACATGATGGTACTTTCTAACATAATATTTCTGAAAGATACCAGGGACCTTGGAGGGACTGAGCATACCCAGAATTCCATGATGTTATGTGTTACTCCTTCCAAAAATCACATAGAAAGCCATTTGAAACATTTTCCTAGTTCTGCAATGCACAAACAGAATTAGGATTTTGTAATCACACACACACACACACACACACACACACACACACACACTAATATCGTACTTTAAATCTGCAGCTCAAGAATCTACCTCATGATCATAAGCTATTTTCATATGAAAAAGTTTAAAAATTTTTGAATATTAGACCACGTTCTTGGAAATTCAAGAAGTGAATTTGACAAAGGCTTCAAGAAGTCCTTCAGTGTACAGGTGTGTGATTTTGTTTAACCCAATATTTTCCAAACTTACTTGCAGATGTAATTCTTCTTTCAAGCAGTGCTTACCAGTGAACTGCTGACCACGCTTTTGAAAGTGATGTTCTAGATATATCCTATACCGTTAAATAATAAAGCAAGACAACTGTAAGCTTCCTCGGTTTTACCTTAGGTTAGATCTGGCCACAAGATATAACCTAGGTCTATTCTGATTCTGTTTTTTGGCCGTGCCTCACGGCTTGTGGAATCTTAGTTCCCTGACCAGAGATGGAACACGGACCCTCAGCAGGGAGAGAACAGAGTCCTAACCACAGGACCACCAGGGAATTCCTTATTCTGATTCTTTAAATAAAACATCTTAGGACTCAGTCAAGAGATGTTAACCTGAGTACAAGGCAGTTAGGATCTCCCCTGCTCCAGGCTTTAACAGGAGCAGGTACCATATCAAGATGCAGGAGAAAATGGCTCAGTGATGCCTTCAGAGATTTACTGTGCCCCCTGCTTTCATAAGCACTCATCTCTTTGTACTTTGAATAAATGTGGAAATATTAGTGAGCCAAACATTAATAATCCTATTAAAAAACAAAGTCATTGCAAGACTATCCAATCATGTTTATTTTTATCCTCCCTCATTTCTGGACTGAGGCCTTATTAGGTGTGCCCTTTCATCAGGAGACTTGGGGAGAGTCTCAGCCTGTCACCCACAAACACGCTCTTGCCACACTTGCAGTGATAGAATATGTTGCATAATGTCCTCAGACTGTTAATGCCATTTGCATTTAAGTGTGTGAACCTGGAGGCACCAAAGCTCTCTTAAAAGCCCCTTCACAAGGCAATTTGGCCACGTCGGTGACAATGAAGAGTCTATCTTTTCACCCAGTGCTCCACCAACTTTAGGAATTAGCGTGTGGAAGATACTACTGAAATATGAAAAGATGAATATCAAAAGATCTTAGATTATTATTTCTAACAGCAGGAAACTGAAAACTGCCTAAATGTGATTGAATAAGGATTAGTTAAACAAGTGACCAATCATTCATGTGATAAGAATACTGGGCAGCCATTAAAAAAATAGAATAGCCCTTCTCGGCTGGTGTGGAAGTATGTCCAAACTGCATTATTTTTTTTTTTCTTTCATCCATTTTTTTTTCTCCGCACTGCACAGCATATGGGATCTTAGTTCCCCGGCCAGGGTTCGAACCCACACCCCCTGCATTGGAAGGGCTGTGTCTTAGCCACTGGACTGCCAGGGAAGTCCCGAAATTGCATTGTTAAGTTTAAAAAGAACCAAGCTACAGAACAGTAGATATAGTATAATTGTCTTTAACTTTATTTGCTTATATGTGTGTGTGTGTGTGTGTGTATAAAATGTACTTATAGGAAAAATAGAAAAATATATTGCATAGTATAAATTTTTATTATCTCTGAGAGTGAGATTATGGAAAGACTTTTGCTTTCTAAGTAATGCTTTTCTAAAATTTTTTAAATAGGATACTTGGATTCATTTTATATCAGAAAAATAGAGACAAAAATAATCAGTGTATTCATTAAACTTTACCTCTTTGAAGCTGTATGAAGAGAATAAAAACATTGTGTTGATCCCTCTCCCTCCATTAGAAAAATACTCAGTTGTCTTTCTCACTGGACAAAGCTAAGTGGAAGCTGAAAATTCCTAGTTGCTTTAGCTAAAAAGAAAAGGTCTGCTCTTTTTTTTTTTTTTTTTTTGCGGTACGCGGGCCTCTCACTGTTGTGGCCTCTCCCGTTGCGGAGCGCAGGCTCCGGACGCGCAGGCTCAGCGGCCATGGCTCTCAGGCCCAGCCGCTCCGCGGCACGTGGGATCTTCCCAGACCGGGGCACGAACCCGCCTCCCCTGCATCGGCAGGCAGACTCTCAATCACTGCGCCACCAGGGAAGCCCACAAAAGGTCTACTCTTAATGACAACTGACAGAACGTTTTTTTCTGATTGTAAAAATAATACTTGATTGTTGAACATTTAGAAAATACAGAAAAGGACAAAAAAAAATCAAAAAAAGGAATTGATCCATGATCCTACTACTGATGCGTTAATTGTATTAGTTTGACCTGTTTCTTTCTTTGAAGTATGTATTTTTGTTGGCTGAGATCAGTTGCTGCCTGCATTTTATTTTGTGTTAGACTTTTAACTTTTTAGGTATTTTGGCTACGTTGACCTCATCCATCCACTTTTCTTCCTATTTTCTATGTGTTCTTGCAAGAATCAGGATGCAAGATGGGGAAGGATTGCAGGATTGCTTTGAACATTCACATTTTTATTTCATTAAAGATAAACTCGCACATTGAGAGTAGGGACCAGGTTTTTTGTATGTTGGAGTCTCTAGGACCTAGATGTTACGTAAAAGGTTGCTTAAGTGAACGAGCGAATAATTAAAGAATGAATGAAGGGATGGCAGGATTGAGGCATTTTAGAACGTAAAATCAACAAGACCTTGTATCCCCCATGTTTAACGTCTTAGCCCCTGCTCCCTACAGAGGCAGTATTGTGCAGTGGGGGAAAGGTTCGACTGAAACCAGGCAGTCTGGGTTCAAACACATGGCTTTGGCTCTGACCTGGGCATGTTACTTACATTTTTAAGCCTCAGTTTTATCGACTGTAAAGTGGGGATCATAGTTCCTACTACAATGGATGAGTTAATATATACCAGGTAGACAGAAGAGTGTCTGAAGCAGACACTGTTTTTTTTTGTTTTATTTATTTATTTATTTATTTATTTATTTATTTAGGCCAATTCTGGGTGACTTCTTTTTTTTTCCCACACATACACACTGTATTTTATTTTCACAGGAGATAAATAAACTGACACCAAGCATTGTAAATGGATGAGCACACCAAAAGCAACAACAATTGCAATTAGCAAACACAAAACACACTCAAACTATGTCATAATATTGACATTCAGTCCAGGAATCCTCCACCGTAACAGCTCCTTTACTTTGCAGTGAAAATTGATTTGTATGTTTTTTGCCTCTGAGTCCTTGTGGGATTTTTTTTTTTTATTCAAACAGAAAGTCACCAAAATTATAATCATCCTCATCAGTTCACTCATTCCCATGCAATTAATTTTTTTTCATCTTGATCTTTTGTTAGCACTTTGATGAACGCATCAGTTTTCCATTAGAGTTCTGAAAATGCTTATTCATTCAGTTCAGCAGTATAGTCAGTTACCAGAAACCTGTACTTGTCAGAGTCTTTTCCATGAGCAGACACTGTTTTGCTATTAATGTTTTTACTATTATTACTACTACTCTGACATATGACGCTCCCTCATAGGACACACAAGCCCCAGTTCGTCACTCTAGCCTCCTCCGCACTCACCATGTTCATACTGAAATAATTCCTCATCCCCTGATTAATACCAGCTTTCTCAAGCTTCCATGCCTTTTAATATATTTATCCCTGTGCTGAATGTCTTTCTCTTTTTCATGTTCTTTGTCTGCTGAATGCTTTTCTCTCTCCCTTCATTTCCCTCTGGTAAATTTCCACTCATCCTTCTGAACTCAGCTCCAAAGTCCCCTGCCCTTAACCAATTCTTTCCTTCCCTGTGTACCACCACCAACCATATCCTAAAGAAATTAAGTTCCTCCAATCCCGAAAGTATCCTCTAAATACTTCTCTAGCTCTCTTCCCATAGCGTTGCCTTGCTTGTGTATATACCTGCCACCCCGCAACTGGACTGATTCCTTGGGATCAGGGTCAGCTTTACGTCCCAGCCACTGGCACAGAGACAGGCATACACTATAGGCCCTCGGTAAATATTTGTCAAGTGAGCAAAGTAAATGTAGCTTACACGCACAACTACATTGATCAAATTTTGCAGAATGGGCTTGTGAAAAGATTGAGCCAAATTGAAAATAAGATCTGCGTAACAACCTTAAAATTAGACTCTTTCAGCTTTCAATCTTATTTTGTTTTCATTACCTAAGATGGAGCTAGTGCTCCTACGTTCAATTTTCCAGAGTTGATATTGTACTTGTAACCTTGAAATTTCATATACTGAACCCGTTGGAATACCATTTGGGGCATCGCATGATCGGATTTTGAAGCACAGGAGTCTCAGCATATGTACTGTAACCTTTGCTGCTTTATTCACCGTAAATACTTTTTGGAGACGTTTAGGAGAATTGCTGTAAAATCGGCTACAAGGATAGTTTGGCATACTTCTCTGCTCTTAGATTCAAACAGCTTTTCTTGGAATTTCAAGGAAATAAGTCATCAACATTCGATTGCCTTTAGTATGGAAAGGCATTGCAAGTGTATGCAGAGGGAGTCCACTTAATCTTAAAACCTCATTTTAGCCAAATCTTCCAATATATTCTTCTACCCCAACGATTCAGCCAAACTATCTGAACATCATTGGCTTTCCCTTTTCCTTCTTACTAAAGCCAGAGTTACCATATAGGCAACAACGAAGCAGGAGTGGAAGAAAAATTGGAGAAATGAATCATCCCAAAAGTCAATAATGAGGTCCTGAAACAATCATGTGACTTTTGTGAGAGGGAAACATTCTCCTAAAATCTAGAAAGGTATTTGCTAATTTAATGCTGTTCCAGCTGCCTATTCATGACAAAGAGACTTTATAAAAGTACACGTTCATGGTAAGACCTATTATTATCCCTGTTTACAGTGCCTTAAAAAAGAGGAATTAGTCTCAGCTGGACTTAAACTAATACAACATGAAGCATATTCCTCTGTAACCAATCCATTACTGTCAGCACCACATTCATGGTTCTTGTCCTGGAATTATTCCATGTAGTGCAACAACCGACAGTTTGAATGGTTACCAAGGATAAAATATATTCAGTATATCTGCTAACCTGGCAGAGTTTTAGTATTTGGGATTTGAGAGTGTTTGTCTACGTGAATGTGTGTGTATGTGTGTGTATTTTAATCCTGAAACTCATTTCAAGATGCCGAAATTATTTAAAGGGTCAGTAACAGAAATTGAATTTTTTTTTGCAGGCTGTAAGTTCTGTCTATACAGAGGTGAGCGTGCTTTCTGGTAATAAGTAGCCATAGATATTTACACAGTGAAGTCACTAAGCTGAACATCAGAGTTGGTTTGAAGACTAGCCAATCCACGTGGAACAAAGAAATCGAATGCCATGTTTTAAAGGGCTATTGAGAGTTTCATAATCAGTACTTCACCTTTCCCTGTGTCATGTGGTTTTCCTTCTATGTTTTCCTGATATTGAAATGATGTGTGTCTTAAACCATGAGCATTTAGATCTGTGCTGCCTTGTGCATGTGTGAGAATCAGAGTTTTCATAATAATAGCTTATAACACATGCCAGTTGTAATCCTCAGGGACCTGTCCCCTGTGCTGTTTCGGTTGCCTTTACCACCTCCTTGAGGTGCTAAAGGGGAAGTTGTTGGGTCTTCAGATGAAAAAATCAAGGCCCACCGAAGGGCAAAAGGACATGGTCTTAGAGAACAAGGAAAATGCACTCTAGTTGGCACTACCCAGAGTAAATTTACAAAGAATGAATTATTTGTTCATTGATGTATTGCCAGCACAAGAAGGCACTCAAATATTTGTTGAATACGTTGAACAGAGCCACTAAACACCCAACTGGAATATTTGTATTTCATACTGGTGCCATTTAACATGAATTACCTTAAAACATTTAAACCCAGTGCTGATACTTTTGGTAGACCGTCATCTCAGAAAGAGACTATCGGAATATCGTTACAGCTAAATTGTCACTCCAAAAAAAGTCATAAACATAGTATGATAAATGCTTGGATGGAGGGAGGACGAGGTAGATGGTCAATTCAGCTGAAAATACAATATCTTAAAATCTAGGAAAGGATGAGAAAACTCTGGAAGATATTTTCTCAATTTATTATAGAAATCAAATTTCTTTGTATGTTTTCTGCTTTTGAAAATGCTTAAGTGGACATCCTTGAAGATTCAAATCTTATATTTCAAAAGGAACATGGCAAAGAAACTTTTAAAAACTAATTTACCCACACCCACTCTCTCTCTCTGTACATCCATCCATTTACCTGTCCATCTATCATCTACCATCTATTTGTCATCTGTTTTTTCAACCCATACTAGAAGCACATGTCATTTGCCTTTCTGGCGTGTTACACATGCTTAAGAGGCCTAAGGAGGAGGTTTGAAAAGCTACCTTTATATTTTTCAGAAAGAAGAAATTGAATGGAAGACTGCCATTTCGTAATTAAGGAGGCCTAATATTAATGTTTTATAATATAGATTCATTGGGAAATAGACCAAGTTACCCATTTCAGCTAAACCTGTTGAATTGGCCACAAATAGTTAAAATTTAAATTTACTAAGAACACATGCAATATATGCTATAAGAGTACAGTTTACCTCCCAGCTGAAGTGAAGTCAGTAAGTATTTCATGGGTGTTGGACACCAACCAAGATTGTTTTGTTCACTCCTTGGAGAGACCAAAATATGGCTCAGTGCATGACATGGCAAAGAGTTGGGGCACTATGGAGAGGTGGTCCCAGCTTGAATCCTGGTAGCACCACTAAGAGGGTAGGTGGCCTTAAGCAGTAATCTACTGTAATCTCCTAATTTCAGTCCTCACCTGTGAAGTGAGGTAATAATACCTCCTCATAAGGTTGTCCTGAGGATTCAATGAATTAATATATGTCAGCCTCTTGGAACAGATAGTTAGCACTTAAATGTTCTCGTTTTTATTGCTGTTGTTATTGATAATATTCTTCCAAAATTCCCAAGAGGACTATTATACGATGTTCTCATTTATAAGAAGTACTTGGGCATAAATAACCACCATTATGGCATAAAAGGAGAATGTTGGTGAAAACATTTTAAATGTGGTATATACCCTATTGGAAAAAAATGAAAAACAGGAGGCCCAATCAAATGGATGTACAATAGTCCTAAAAATAAAAGTATCATTGCATATTTACTCCTAGATGCAAAAAGCATCTCGGATGTTAGGCTAGGATACTAACTTTAGCAGTGCTTCTTTATTCAGAAGATTCATTTTAACATCATGACCGTAACTTTCTCTTCTTTCTCATGATTCATCCTTTTCTCCCTCTAATCATCCTTGATTATCTTGCAAGCCCCTTGCACTTTTTGGGTTTTTTTAATATGACTAGTTTTTCTTCAGGACACTCCACTGCTACAAATTCAAATTATAATCGTAAATTAGTGCCAGGGTACATTTAAGCAATTAGAATGCTGTCATTAAATTCTGCTGTGTATGTAATCTAATAATGCATACAGGTAAGTACAAAAGGAGAGAGCTGGGTTCTCAGTGTCTACTGACAGTTATTCATCTGTTCTCCAATTGTCTCACCTCCTATTTATCAGATGTGGGTGCCTTGGAACCTCCATGCTTATTAGTGGAACCTGACCTATTTAGGCTCCCCGTCTTGCATCGCTTAACGACTTGGCTGTAGATCACCACACCTCTCATTTTCAGAGCAGTCTCATAAACATTCAGCCCCTTGCTTTGCAACCATGTTGGTGCAAGAGTTTATTACAAGGTTTCAGATACTGGCAGAATGGTGGAGCCCGTGTCACTGATATTTGGCCACGTGACAATACCATTCTTCCTGGGATCAAAAGAAATAAAGCCGAGCCTCCAGATCTCAGAATAGGGGCGAAGTAAAAAGAATTGGGTGGAGGAAGACTCACAGTTCTGATGGTATTTTTGTAGCATCGTCTGGTAGAACCTTGTTATCAAAAGGTTTGGTATTTTTTTTAAAGTATAGATTAATTCATTTAAAAATATTTATTGAATGTCCACTATGTGCTACACTAATGTGCTGTGTGCACAGTGGTGACTTGGATCTCTGCCCATGTGCAGTTTAGAGTTTTATGAGATTAATATCATATTGTCTCAATAATTAGCTTTTGAGTTAGTTTGGTATTTGTTTGTTTGTTTGTTTTCCTTTTCTGGGCCAGGATCCATTTAGGATCACACATTGGTTTTAGTTGTCATGACTCTATAGTCTCCATAATGGGAAACAGATGTCCAGTCTTTCCTTGGCTTTTCTTACATTGGTATTTTTCAAGACTATAGGCCATTTGCCTTGTAGAAGGTCTCTCAATTTGTGAAATACGGATTTGTCTAATTCAGTGATTCCAGACATGTATTGTGTTGGCCACCTCTTAGAATCGTTAGGGAACTTGGTGAAACTACAGAGACCCACAACCTGCCCCGTTTCACCCTATACCACTTCAGTGAGTCTGGGTCTCTCTATTCTTCAGTGGCTTTCGGGTAACTCTGCTATACACAGATGTTTCAGAGCCACTAGTCTAATATAATTTCCTTGTGGCAAGAATACTACATGAGTGATGTTGGGTCCTCCTCAGTGTGTCTCACAGGGAGGCTTGCAACGTTAGTAAGCTTTGTTTTTGGTTAAGGTGGTATCTACCAGATTTCTCTTCATCTTTTCCACTTTGTAATTAACAACTTGTCTGGAGTCAACGCTTTGAGACTGTTTGACCATCCTGTTTCCCAACAGTCTTTGATCCAATGGTCTTGGTCTCCAGTGGTGATCTTGGCTAAGCCAGTTAGTACTGTGGTATATGGTGATTGTAAATGGTGATTTGCTAATTCTATCACCTTCAACATTTCTTAGCATTCATGGGTAAAGAATAATTTTCCCTTCTTCTCCATCTTTTTAAAACAATGGTTTTTATTATCAACATGGACTCATGGATTTCTTTTTATTCAATATATTATAATCCCTTCTCTCATTCATTTTGATGCTCTAAAGGCTCCCACTACCATCGCCTTGGAATCAGCCGTTTTTCCTTTCAGTGGAGAATGCTATCTAGAAACCAAGGTCTGGTTTCTATGTAAACTAGTTGGAACCTCATCTCAAGAACAAAAATATGCACCACCTGTCCACCAAAAAGAAACATGCATTGCACAAACCATACCTGGGCTCCACCTTGAGAAAAGATGATCTGATTCATTTTCCCTTCTTTCTCATTTCCATGTCTGTATATTCACTTGTATTATCCTCCCACAACCAAACACTAATTCATAAACTTTCTCTTTGTTCCCATGTTCATTGTGATCAAGTTTCTGAGAAGCAGTCTGTCCAGATACTTTGATCCTACTGCTTATATCTTTGAAACTGTGATACACACCCACAAAACACCTGTACTTGTTTGCTCTTCTTGTAATGCTTTTTAGTTTTTGAAAGCATCTTTTTTTTTTTTTTTTGTGGTACGCGGGCCTCTCACTGTTGTGGCCCCTCCTGTTCCGGAGCACAGGCCCTGGAAGCACAGGCTCAGCGGCCATGGCTCATGGGCCCAGCCGCTCTGCGGCATGTGGGATCTTCCGCGACCGGGGCAAGAACCCGTGTCCCCTGCATCGGCAGGCGGACTCTGAACCACTGCGCCACCAGGGAAGCCCTGAAAGCATCTTTATAGCTCATTTTTCTTTTTTTTTCCTCAAAACTCTGTGAAGTTGGGGGACAGATATATTATTTTCCTTTTACATTTTTAGAAAGTGATGCCAGAAAAGTAAAAGATTTTTTGATAAGTTTGCATATATATATATATTCTTGCATATATATATATATATCCTTGATAACTAGGTACTATGCTAACAGTTCCCGTAGCTGATAAAGCCTGAGCTATGTTCTCATAGTTCAGAAAGCTAGGATTCCTTATTCTGAGTTGAAAATCAAGGCAAATCAACTGTATAGTGAATCGAGAAACATAAGAAGCATTCCCTTTTTAAAAAGGAAAGATAATAATACACCCATCGACATTTTCCTTCACTACTCTTTTAGTTGATATTCTACAAATGTTTTGAGTACCTGCTGTGTGCCAAGTGGTCCTGGAGATATAGCTAGGGTCAAAATAGGTGAAAACCCATGCCCTAAGGAGCTTACTTATTAGGCAGAGGTGATGGTAGATAGGGATAAAGACAATAAAGAAGATAAATAAGGTTATACTGCATTAGAAGGTGCAAACAGGGTCACCAAATACAGTTGCACAGGTTGCGCACTGCCCGACTCTGTGCCCAATGGTACCATGGAGATCTTGGACCAAGCAACTTAGGATGAAACTGACATTAAGTAAGATGGGAAAGGCTGAGGAAAGATCAGTGGTTCTGTGTTTTATTTTTTTTTTCTTAACTTTATATTGAAGTATACACATGGAAAAGTGTATATAATGTAATTGTGCAGCTCAATGAACTTTCACAGATTGAACACATCTGTGCAACTAGTACCACTATCAAGGAAACAAAACATTACCAGCACCTGAGAAGCCCCTAGCATGTTCTTCCAGTCATTAATCCCCCCACTACCATGACTTTTAATAGTATTTATTAGTTTGGGCTGACTTTGTATTTTATAGAACTGAAGTTATACAGTATATGCTTTTTTAATATATGGCTTCTTTTGCTCAAATTATGTTTTTGAGATTCATTCATGTTGTGTGTCGTTACAGCCAGCTTAGTCATTTTCCCTGCTGAATGGTAGTCCAGAGTATGAGTATACCACAGTTCATTTACATAAATGGACATTTGGGTAGCTTTGCAGTATTTGGTTATTATAAGTAGTGCTGCCATGAGGATCCAAGTGCCTGCCCTTTAGTGGACATCTGTAAACATATCTATTAGGTGTATACCTAGGAGCAAAATTGCTGGGTCATAGTGCATGTGTATGTTACACTTTAGTGGACCTTGCCAAAAAGTTAGTCCAGAAGTAACTTAAGTTGGTCCACCAGCAGTGTATGGGAGGAGTGCTGTTTTGATGTGTTAAGTAAAATGTCTACTTTATTCAGTGCAATCAGTTATACCACCATACATTGAAAAGAACTGCACCAAAATATTATTTGGAGACAATTTTGCTAGGTGCCTAGGAAATGGAAATAAACTAACTAAAGTTTATTGGCATTATTGGCTTTGGTGAAGAAGTTGAATACAAGTTAAATACACTAAAAATAATATCCTACACAATGATAACCAGATTAACAGAATGAAAAAAGTGGCCTATTTATGTTGGAAAATACAAAAAAAACAATTATTAATCCTAAACCAGGTTGTGTGTGATCTTCATGGTATATCATAAAACTTTATGATCTCTGTAGAGCAATTTCAGTAGATACTTATTTTGGTTCCAAAGAGGAAGGCAAATTACTATATCTTTTTAAAAACTTGACAAGATTATTTTTAAAATTTCTTTAAAAACATAAATGGAAAAGAATGGCAAATATTATTATGGAAAGTTAAAGCCTTTGTCATATCAGATACTGAGACATATTATAAAGGAAGAATGATTAAATGTTATGGAACTACACAAAAATTGAACCGTGTCCCAGAACAAAGTAGAGAACCATATATATAATGATATATAAGGATGTAAGAAGCAGCATGGTAAACAGTGCAGAGAGAATAACATTGAGAGTCTTTGGGGGCTACCCTTCATGGTAAGTGCTTTATATTTTATACTTTATGCTCTAAACAACTCAGTAAATTCAATATTATCATTCCCCATTTTGCAGAGGAGGAACTGAGTGAGTTTCAGAAAAAATTACTTACTCAGGACCCCATAGATTCTTCCAATGTGGGAGGGCCAAGTCCAATCTGACTTCACAGGAGGAGAGAGCACATCAGAGGGGATGAGATTGAAGGACACAATTTCTGCCCCATAAACAAGACAAAGCGTTAATATTGGTAACTCAAGTTGAACATAAACTCTCAAGTAGATAAGTGAACAAAGGGTCATTTCACAGATAGGCAATAGCAAATAATAGGCAATTGCAAGGGAAATACTCAAGTTGGTTAGTAATCAAAAAACTGCAAACTGAAACAATTTTGCAGTATTATTTTGTACCTTTCTTATTAGCAAAAGTAATTTTTTGATATGATGTGGTTTATAAACATATATACCTTTCCCTAAGATGAAAAATTAGTAAGCATGTTTGATATCTTGATTCAGGTGATGGTTATATGAGTATATACACACATCAAAGTCATCGAGCTGCACAGTAAGAGTTGTGCATTTTACTGTATATACGTCAATAAAAAGGAAAAAAAACACTAAGATATGTTAACTGATGAAACCAGAATTATTTGTGAGAAAATAAAGGCGGAAATAATTAGATGCTGCCAAGGTTAAGCTTAGTATAAAACATTGAGCGTGGAACTCCCCTCGTGGTCCAGTGATTAGGAATCTTCCTTCCAGTGCAGGGGATGCAGGTTCGATCCTTGGTCTGGGATCTAAGATCCCACATGCCGTGGGGCATCTAAGCCCGCGTGCCGCAACTAAGACCCGACACAGCCAAATAAATAAATAAATATTTTATAAAAAAATTCAGCATGGTGAGTATAAAGCATTTAGCCCACAAATTTGAAATTCAACTTCTCTTACGAGCCAAAGCTCAGAGGAAGTTATGATCACTTACATAACGCACAGTGGTCATTAAGGTAAAAACAAAGCAGCTGCTCGAAGGAACAGTCATCACTGGTCCTAAAAATCAGAAACTGCTCCCACGTGTCCTTGTAAAGTGATATTATATGAGGTAATGAACTATGTCCTGAACAACACACCTAAAGTTATTAAAATAATGAGTTTCTGAGGGTTGTTTCTTACGTTGTTTCTCAACATAAGCCAGGGGAGTGATGCCAGAACACAGTTTCTAAAAAGCAGTTTTGGGCTTCCCTGGTGGCACAGTGGTTAAGAATCCGCCTGCCAATGCGGAGGACACGGGTTCGATCCCTGGTCTAGGAAGATCCCACATGCCGTGGAGCAGCTAAGCCCATGCGCCACAACTACTGAGCCTGTGCTCTAGAGCCCACGAGCCACAACTACTGAGCCTGTGCTCTAGAGCCCACGAGCCACAACTACTAAAGCTCATGTGCCTAGAGCCTGTGCTCTGCAACAAGGGAAGCCACCACAATGAGAAGCCTGCACACTGCAACGAAGAGTAGCCCCCGCTTGCCGCAACTAGAGAAAGCCTGCGTGCAGCAACGAAGACCCAAAGCAGCCAAAAATAAATTTAAAAATAAAATAAATAAATCATACCAAAAAAGGAGTTTTACCTCGGGAAACCTTATGGCTCAGTTTTGTAGGTTTCTGATGATTCTAGCTTAATCCAAGAATAAACTTAGTGAATCTAGAGCAATGGTTCTCAATTGGGGTGCCAAAAGGAACCCTTTGGCCATCTCTGGAGACATTTTTGGTTGTCACAGCTGGTGAGGAGGCTGCTACTAGACTCTAGTGAGCAGAGGCCAGGAATGCTGTTTACTACCCTATAGTGCACAGGACAGCCCCTCCCCCCAGTAAGGAATTATCTAACTCAAAATGTCAACTGTAGTGAGGTTGCAAAATGCTGCTCTGAAAGAACGAACGTGTAGTATTCACTGAGACCATCCTCCATAAACATTGCCTCTCACAGCTAGCTTGGATGGAAAAGGAGAAAGTACTGGCTTATTTACCTAGGGGGAGGAGGGAGTGCAGGTGTAGTAATTATGGCCTGGCCTTCTAGGGGCATGATAACCCCTAGAAAATAGGAAATTGCCCAGGGAAGTATGTTTCTATGGCCTAGCAAGAGCTGCCTTGTTAGACGGTAGGTAGGTATTAAGTGTTGATGCGGCCTCTCCCCCAGCCAAATTGTATAAAAACTAGTCAGCCCATCGCTCTGGGCTTCTCTGGCCTGGCAGAGTCTTCCTTCCATGTAGATGTGTCCACAGAAGGTGTTAGAGAGGCTCCCAGGAGCTGTATCAACTCACTCATTTGTGTCCTTATCCCATTGGTTCTTTGCACTGTTTGCAGGCTTACTGGTAAACTGAGGTGAGAGCATAGAAGCAGCATCCAAGGCATCGTTCTCGACAATTTTTGAACTTTAACCAGACTTTGAAGTCTGGCCCAGCTCAGCAGTGGACACAGTTGACCACCAATGTTAAGAAGCCCCTTTCTGTCCATCTGTAGTCACTGATTGTCTCTGGTTCACATCTTCCCAATGTCACCTCCAGAGGGAGAGAGCTTTCTTCCCTTAGTTCTAATTTGGAAAATCCCTAGGAAGGTCTTTGAACCCTCTTCCATCACTTGCCCACAGAAGGATGATTGTATTTCCATTAGATCCAGTAAGGAGAGAAGCAATTCTCCAAAAGAATGGGATATTCTGTTCAGAAAGGGGGTTGGGGTACGAGGCAGTCGAGACAAATAGATATCCAACCCTCCCGGAAAATACATCAATTTTTTAACAAGCTTTTTATTTTGAAATAATTTCAAACTTACAAAAGAGTTGCAAGAATAGCACACACACAGACACACACAAAATGTATGTCTATCAAACCAACTTCACCAGTTGTTGACATTTTCCACACTTGTACTGGTGCTCTCTCTATCTCCCCCACCTCCAAATGTGTGTAATTTTTTTCTGAACCATTTGAGAGTAAGTTACACTGTTTACCCCTAAATGTTTCACGGTATCTTTCTTAGGATAACGGACATCTCTTACAGACCCATATAACAATGATCACATTCAGAACATTTAACATTGAACCTATACTGTTGCCTAATATGCAATCCAGTTGTATCAGTAGTGCCTTTATAACAACTTTTCCTCTTGATCCAGGATAACAAACTGCATTTAGTTGTTATAACTCTTTAGTCTCCTTTGCTTTCAAACAGTTCCTCAGCCTTCCTCTGGCATTCATCACACAGACATTTTTGAAGAGTATGGGCCAGATTTTTGTCTCAAGGTTTCTCATGATTAGATCTAGTGGTGTATTTTTGGCAGGAATACTACCCAGCGGTGTGCTAGAACCAGTTAGTACCATCTATGAGAGCCAGTTGTCACATCTCTTCGCAGCTCCATGTTCTGTAATGTCATACCGGTAGCTTGAAATCAGCCATGGTGGGAATGTTCACACCATGGAAATCAACAAATGCTACACATCAGAGCTTGTACCCCCTCCCGCATTTCTGGTTGTGAAACATTTACATTTAGCAGCACAGCACTGTATGTAGATGAAGGTATATCCTTCTCAGAACGTATCAGAAGGCACATGATGCTGGTCTTCCCAGTTATTGGTGATATCTCATCCCTTGGTTAAGATGGTATCTGTCGGGTTTCACCATTGAAAAGTTACCATTTCCCCTTTGTAATTAATTCTGCCCTATGGAGAGATCCTTTGTGATTATGTAAATATTCTGTTTCTCATCTAACTTTCACCCAATAGCTTTTACTTATTGAAAAGTACTGCCTGAATCAATTAGTACTATGACTGTTGCAAATTGTAATTCTTTTTATCTCTTTCATTTCTTCTACATTTATTTGTTGGTGTTCTACAGGTTGTTTTTGTTTTGTTTTTTGGTAGACTTAACCCTTAAATAGATGATTAGTAGTAGACTTGGAAACAAATGGAGGTTTCTCAACGTTTTGTCAAGTAGTTCTCCATCTGAAGTATTTGTGACCAAGTTATGAATGTTCATTGCTATAGTGCAGAATAGGAGTCCTATCAATACATCAATACAGAAAATGCAGAATGGGTCTTCAGAAATAGTTTTCCCATTCTATGTGAGTGTGTATGTTTGATGGTGACATACTATCCTACCAAGAGTGGAGGTGGCATTTGGAGTCATTTTTCTGATCTTAACCTGATTCCAATTTTTACCAAAAGCATGCCTTTAGGACATTCCTGGTGAGATTTGCACTGGCGTTAACTAAAGCACGGTAAAGTCGAAAGAGTCCAGAGTCAACATGTGCTGCAGGATTGAGTAGTTCACTTCTTGCCCCTGGCCCTCAGTGCCATCATCTGTAAAATCATAGGAGTCATATTTTCACAAAAGTCCCTTTCAAGTTCTAAAACTTTCTTTTATTCTGCTTTCCTACTTGGGAGTCAAAACCTAGAGGTCACCTCATTAGCATGATGTCTTGGCCAACTGAGCCAACAAGTCAAGGACCAAAAGTGAGATGTCGAAGGTGGAGCCTGAACCCAGTGACCTCGTGATTGGATCCATAATCCTGTTAAATGAGCTTTGGGAGTATAGCACCAGCACTTGATACTGTTTCACGTTACCTCTGTGCATTCAGCCACATCCCCTGCTTCACTCCTCTGCTTCTCTTTGTTTATCCTTGACAATCATGGAAACCCACTGAAGGATCCCATTACCTCTGCCTTTGAGGTGATCCCTTTCTCAAGTGTTATCTTTCCCAGTACCTATAAGGTTACCTCGGTTGCCATGGTTGTAAGTAAAGGAAATGTTCTATCCAAGAGCAGACTGCAGTTTCTAAAGAAGTTTTACCCTTCAGACATGAAACTCCAGAGTTCTGTACAAGTCTTAATTAAATTTCACCATATGAAATCGCTGAGAACCAGGCAAAACAGTATTTTCTTGATGAATCCATTGTTTGGTGAACTCCACGCACAAGTCAGGTAACCTTGACAGTCAGTTTTAGAACTTAAAATATGTTGCCTTGTATTTCCAGAAGAGTGGTTAACTGAAAGGTGAGGTGGGGCCTAAGATGTGTAAAAGAATGTGGGGCTTTGCCAAACCACTCATTTTCCTCTCTTCCTGGAACGAGATTTCTCAAAGGCCCTACTGTTCCGTCCCACCATGGCCTTCCTCCACCAGAATTGTGTCGGGGCCACTGGTGTAGGTGAAAAAGTCCACAGGCAAGCTTCGTATTTGCCTGCCCTCTCCCCTGGAGCTGTCTGAGCCTGGTACTTTGCATGCTTTAGCTCCTCATTTCAGCATTTTTAATATTTGATGACCCTTCCAATGTAGAGAAATATTTGGCAACTTCCTTAAGAGTATCTGTTTGAGGTCTTTTAATTTACTAAACTGAAAAGTTGGTGTCTAAAATATTGTTCCAGTGACTCATCTAAGGTTCTGAGGACGCAAAGGGGTCCCAGGGTGTCAGAGGAGTTGGCAATAATTTTCAATATACTTTATTCATCTTCAGTTTTTTTAAAAAAATATTTGAACTAACGCACTTCCCCTCTTCTCTCTGATTTTAAGACAGATTTGACTTTAACGAGTTCAGGTCTAATTTAAACTCAAACATGTTCTTGAGTTCCCCTGTGAAGCCCTCACCCCCATGCCCCACATGAGTTTCTATTTCTTTGAAGATAAGGAATTTAGCTTTTCTAAAATTTAATCTCGATCAACACCCACCTCACCTGTTGGATTAACTGCTTCATCATCTTTCACCAGATTAGAAAATGACTGTCTCTTGCCTGAAAGACAGAGGGCAATTGATTTCTGCAATCAACCTGGCTTCTCTTTGATTTTATAATCTGTTTCTAGAGATTATAGGCGAGCTTTGAATTCCAAGGCTCTGGGCCTGTCAGCTTTTGAAGCGAAAAACTTTGAAGCAGATCCACTGCCTCAGGTTTCAGAAGGGATACTTAGTTGTTGGAGGATGAAATATAAGGGAAACAGGTAATTATCACTGTTGACATTGTAATATCCCAGGTTTGGGGTTTGTTTATTTTATTTTATGGCTTCTAAAAGAATTATTACTAGTTTTGGGTTCTTTTTTTTTGTTGTTCTTGTTGTTTTTTTGAGAAGCCCGATCAAATCACTTGGCCACTTGAGAGAAAAGCATAAACCTTCCAGAAATTCTCACTGAGCTAACTGCTTCTATAAACCTACCTAGTGTGCATTTACTTTAAAACTACTTAATTACTCACCACTGATGCACTTGGTATAATTAGAAAACTCTCCAGCTCAGATTCAACAGGTAGAGAGAAGAAAGAAAAAAAAGTGTAGGGCAATTTCCAGACCCATGTTCTTAAACACTATGCACTTTCAAGTACTAATTATATAGGATTTATGCAAGGAGGGGGTTATATGGAATTGTTTTAGCATGTGTTAATGCTTATAAGCTAGCATCTCACCCAAAAAAAAAAATTTTTTAATAAAGACCCTGCTCTACTACTCAATGTTGTAATTTATCCCATAATGCAATAATGATATTTACATATGTCATCACATTTAACAAAATAAATGAAGGTGCATGTGAGTGTTATTGATAGAGGCAATACCCCGACACAGTTATGCATCTGTACCAGGCACCTGAAGAAGTATTCCTGTTAGTTACAGCCTCAAACTCCTATTTTTCTTTGGGATCTTAAAGGCTGAAAAAATAAAATAGTGGAGGGCTTCCCTGGTGGTGCAGTGGTTAAGAATCCATCTGCCAATGCAGGGGACATGGGTTTCCGTCCCTGGTCCGGGAGGATCCCACATTACGTGGAGCAACTAAGCCTGTGCACCACAACTACTGAGCCTGTGCTCTAGAGCCCGTGAGCCACAACTACTGAAGCCCGTGCGCCTAGAGCCCGTGCTCCGCAACAAGAGAAGCCACCACAATGAGAAGCCTGCGCACCGCAATGAAGAGTAGCCTCCGCTCGCCGCAACTAGAGAAAGCCTGTGCACAGCAACGAAGACCCAACGCAGCCAAAAATAAATAAATAAAATATTAAAAATAAATAAATAAAGTGGTGGGGGGGAGGGTCGAGTGAGTACCAGATTTCCTTCTGGGAATGAAAATGTTAAAAAATAGAAAAAATAAAATAAAATCATGGAAAAATGATAAATTAGGGTTCATCAAACTTCAGTATAAAGCAACAGAATTTTTATCTCGAGCATTTTCTGTAACTGGTTCTTTTTTTAATTTTTAATTAATTTATTTGTTTTTGGCTGCATTGGGTCTTCATTGATGTGCGTGGGCTTTCTCTAGTTGCAGCGAGCAGGGGGCTACTCTTCGTTGCGGTGCACGGGCTTCTCATTACGGTGGCTTCTCTTGTTGAGGAGCACGGGCTCTAGGCACACGGGCTCAGTAGTTTTGGCGCACGGGCTTAGTTGCTCCGTGGCATGCGGGATCTTCCCGGACCAGGGATCGAACCCGTGTCCCCTGCATTGACAGGCAGATTCTTATCCACTGCGCCAGGGAAGCCTTGTAACCTGTTCTTAAGGCTTACATTTTCTCTACAAGAGTATAAATATTAATTCAATAATGTCTCATTGACACAGAAGTAGAACTTATATTTTTTATAATATTTGCATTGTGTGTGTACCAAAATAACTGCTATGACACAGGAAAACACTGAGCAAACTAATCTAAGAAAAGCAGAGCTTCAAAATGAACTTAGAGAGGTAAAAATTATTCATTTAGAAGCTGTCTGAATTTTCAGTTTCAAAGTCATGTGTGTTCCTTCCAGAATACTGCTCTCAAAACACAATTTCCCACAGCTAATTAAAGTGCTGGCGCGCGCGCCCTCTCTCTCTCTCTCTCTCTCTCTCTCTCTCTCTCTCTCTCACACACACACACACACACACACACACACACACACACACAATGTGGCTTCCCCTTAACCCTGGATACGTCTCTCCACGCCCCCCTCCCTTCCCCCTGCAATGGTATGATCTGCGTTCAATCCTAAACTGAAGGTACCAAGCTGTGACAGCTTCCCCAACTCCACAGCCATTTGCTACGACCTAGGGCAGCCTGTGTTCAGTGATGCTTTCCTTTTCCACCGACAGGGGCAAATCGAAGTAGACAGCGAAACTATCTTCAGGTTAGCGGCGCTTATTTTACAGGTAAGAACTGACAAACTGCCTCTTACCCGCTTCTTTTGTTTGTTGGGTTTTGTGAACTGCCTGCCCTTTTGAATCTTTTGCATGGGCCAGTGGCTGACGGCTTTTTAAAGCCTTCTGGTTGTTTGCCAGTATAAGATGTGAGCCACTGTTTTCTGTTTTAGTGTGGATTGCATGAGCGAGAGTGTGATATGTCTCAGAAGAAAATGAAACTTAGACTTCACTGAGGAAGAAGAGTTAAGACCGTATTGCTGGCAAAGAGCTCCCGGTGGCTTGAATTTGGGAGGCTGCAGTTGTTACAACAGCTGTAATTTGCATTTAAATTTAGTAACTTTTGTATACTTTTTCTTGAGGTGGAGTTAAAGAGCCCTTTAATTCTTAAAGGCACATGTAGCTGAAAAAGCAGTGTGTTCCATGCTGGTTTAGAAAAAGAAAACAAATGGCATGTGTTGATTTACCTGTGTCATGGTTTAAACAGTCTGAGGCCAGACTAAAAAGTGTGCTGCTCCGAAGGACAGGCCTTTATCTCGTGATCTTCAGAACATTAAAGGAGAAATAATCATCTATGCTTTTTCAGATAGATTTGTCTCTTCTGTTAAAAACAAGAAATAATTATTGGGTAATAACGATTTCTTAAATGCCACATTCTTCTCCAGGGTCATATGTAGGGAAGGTGTTCCTTGTGAAAAAGTTTTCAAAACAAAACTCAGGCATTTTAAGAGGGGAAAATGATCAGGAGTACAATTCTTTTAGCTTAATCACCATCAATACAAATTGATCATCTATATTTGTTTTTTATTTCAGGAAGCCAAAGGGGATTACACCAGGTATGGTTCCTTTTCGAATATTACTATGCAAAATAACCCTAGCTGAATCTTTTAATGCTATTTTAAATAACAATGGATGCAAAGCAAAAGAAAGTAGATCCCCAGGCGAGAGACTGAGGTCTCTTTCCTCTTCAAATAGAGACCTATTCTTTTTGTGAATGAATCCGGGAATGAAGCTTTGCAAGCCAGAGTGACAGCAGATTGTACTCAGAAGTCCTCCAAAGTTCTATTTTCCATCATCTGTGAGCAAGACGAAGAAATCTATAAAAAACTTGGGTAGCCCGTGCTGATTCTTTAAATTTATAATAATCCTGTGTTTAAAGAATTATACCATAAGCACAAAAAGATTAAATCCATCAGCTGCTTAGTTAAGGGATTAATAGGGGCTTTCTTTTTGCAGCTGCCCTAAAGGGGCCTCACCCTTCATATATTTGACCTAACAGTTGTATTGTGGCCACCGAGGCACTTACTGGTTCTAACTGCCTAACTGGCCAAATCGTCAGAGAGTGTTTATATTTGAATTCACCCTCTATCTGCTCCATTCTGTTCTTTTAATGCAATAGTTGCGTGGGGGTAGTAGAAAGGGTTAAAGGTGGAGGCAAGACCTCCAATTCGAAGCAGCTCACAGGCCAACGACCCACAAAGCCTCGCCTCTACAGTGTTAATGTTCCACTGCTGGTTAACCTTTACCTGTAGATTATTTACAGATCAACTAGTACTCATTCCCAGCCAAGGCTTTGACTAGTGTGCTGAACAGGCTGATAACCAAGTAATGCCTTCCAAGCTTGAAAACGTCCACTCATGGAGTCATGCTTCACCTCAGAAACTCCAAGCACTTTCCACATCTGCCCATTTAATGCGGTAGAATGACTGAGGCTTCCACTTAGCACGCCATGATCCACTCACCACACTCTCCTTTTAGCTCTGTTTTGTGCTATATTATTTTTTAAAAAATTTTAGATTAGGAAATATGCTTTGAAGGACTCATAAAGATCAATGAACACCGAACTTTTTTTAATTAAAAGAAAATGTCAGAGCATGAAAAGAGGATAAATTAGTCTCTAGGTCATTAACATCAAGAGCGGCTGTGTTCTCCACTGTTGTCTTCCCTGGAGGAGCCATGTTTCCTAGGAAGATCAGATATGTGAGGAATTCCATCGTGTAGGGGGTGAGTCTGAAGTTGATTTATAAATGAGGGCTTCTGAGCCAACAGCTCAGCCTCTGCGGTCTGTGAACCGCTAACCCTTCCTCCCCCACTTTCTCCCGGTCAAGCGTGTGATGGACACCCTCTGAGCTTCATTTCCTCATCAGGAAAATGGTACCTCCTTCGTAGGTCTGTTGTGAGATTAATTGTATGTAAACATTGCCCAGGGCGGTATCTGGCATGTAGCAAGCTCTCTATACGCTTTGGCTATTATTATTAACTATTATAGTATCATTATTGCCCTCATCATTATCATCCTGTCCCATCTCTTGGCAACCTCTGAAGAGGCTTTTGAGATGTAGTAGGGTCTGAAGAAGCTGTAATCACGTGTCAGGGGAAAGAATCAAAGAGAAAGATTGATTCCACAAACCTTCCTTAGGGAAGATCGCTTGCCTATGGCAGGAGAAGGCTTAGAAGGAACGGTCCTTGGGTAGTACAGACGTTTTAGCCCTAGGATTTCAAGGTTGGTGAGTCAGTCTGGCCAAGCACAAACCAATTCTTTTCCTTAATTTCAGTGTGTTTCTGGTGGTTTCCTGAGTGATTACTAGACTAAAGAAATGGAGGACACTGTTCTGGAATTGTCTAAACCACACTGAGTGGTAGAAGGAGCTTGGGACTAGGAATCAAGAAACTAGCACTGTGACCCTGAATGCCCTCTGTCCGTTCTCAGCCTCGGTTTTCTCATCTGTAAATTGGGATTAAGGAAAATGGGACTTGGCAGGGTAGTTTTGAGGCTACGAATGATGTTTAAGGACTTTGTAGATGACAGTTTGTTTTACGAGCATTAGTTATTACTGATGAGGGTGAAAGAAAGAATAGGAAATGTGAACTTTTGTCATTGGGTATATAATGAAGCAGAATTCTGGTTGACTGTCACCACCCCTTCCCTATCTGATCTCCTCCTCCCCTGAATGGAGAGGGTATATTTTTCCTCCAAAGTTCTATTATAAAACTAATTTAAGAAACTCAGGCCAAAAATTTAAAAATACCATGCAGCGGTGTGGTGTAGTGATCAGAGTAAAGACGCTAGAACCAGAAAGCCTCACCCAAATCCCAGGTCTGCCACTTATTACCTATATAATCTTGAACAAGTTATTTAAACTCACCAAGCCTCAGTTTCCTCATCTGTAAAATGGGACTTATACTAACAGTATACACCCCACAGAATTGCTATGATGACCAAATGAATTAATATATATACAAAGTACTTAGAACGGTTCCTGCAGTCTCCACTTTCATATTCCATCAAATTGATGGACATAATTTATCACTCCTCTGTTGTCTTAAATATGAATTGTTTCCCATTTTTTGCTGATATAAATAATGCTTTGATGAACATCTTTGTGTAGTTGGGATTGGGGTTGTCTGTGATTTTTTTTTTTTAAAGAGTTTTTGATTTGGACCATTTGTTAAAGTCCCTTTTGAGCTTGTTACAATATTGCTTCTGTTTTATGTTTTGGTTTTTTGACCCTGAGGCATGTGGGATCTTAGCTCCCCAACCAGGGATCGAACCCGCACCCCCTGCATTGGAAGGTGAAGTCTCAACCACTGGACCTCCAGGGAAGTCCCTGTGATTATTTTCTTAAGTGATGTTTCTCAGGTGGCGAACAAGCAAAGGGAAATTCCTCAAAGGAGGCAAAGTATGAAGCGCTGAAATGGAATTTATGCATTCTTGATACCACTAAACTAAAATTATACAAACTTCATAGCTTTATCCAGTGACGTCTCCTAAATGCCTGAAATGGGTCCGCACCCATCTAGGCAACTAGGATGCAGAGGTACTTAGGCAGGGGCCTTCCTTCCAGAGAAATTTGACTTTCTATCAAGAGCTACCTCCGTGGCAGTTCTGAATTCCACTTCTCTGTTTGTTTACATGTCAGTGGCTGCAGCTCTTAGCTTTTAGAACGTCACTGAGGTTTGATTGTGGATCAGAAAAAGTCCCCAATTATTACCCTCCTAGACCAGGGCAATGTGGCTTTTTCAATTAAAACAGTGATTGAACACCTAATTCTTGAGGCTGCTGTGGTCCACCCACTCCTCGTGAATATGGTCTTCTTTCTCAAATGTAGAATTTCCAAAGCTGAACCCGCCACCATCCCAGCCCCCAGACCAACTCCTCCTCCAGTGTCTCCCCTTGAGTAACCACCATTCTCTCTTGAATCATCTCTAAGGATTTTCTCTTTTCCCTCCCACCTTCTTGTCCATCTGTCAGACACCTCCCTTCTTTCCTTGTCTTTATCAGAACGCTGGCTTTCTCAGCCCTTAGTCTCCTCCACTCAGCCTGACTGTAAAAGTGTGTGTGTGTGTGTGTGTGTGTGTGTGTGTGTGTGTGTGTGTGTGTGTGTGTGTGGTTTCTTTGCCTGCTTTCTGTGACATTATTTTAAAAGTCAATGCCTGATTTCATTCAATTCCCACCACAGTTGTTATCATCACCATTTAACAAATTAATAGATGGAAATTTTAGGGCCAAAGAGACTATGTCACATAGCCAGTAAGTTCCCAGATCTGTTCTGATTCCGTTGTATACTACCACCTGCACATAACCCCCTGGTATCTTACTAAGACATAAATGCGATCATTGTTGTTGACTTCCAGACACCTCTTACAGTTTCTCATTGCACAGACACCCATCTTCCAAAACCCTAACTTGGCATTCAAGGTCCCCCATAATCTGCATTATACATTTTAACCTCCCACACTCTACTGCTCATACACCTTAATATCTGTTCCTGCCTCTCTTCTCTTTTCTTCACATGCTTTCACTATTTCACCTTTATGGCTTTGCTCAAACTCTTCTTCCTAGAATGCCTTTAAAAACAACAGTCCTCCCCTATTTTGTTTCGTGCCCTGTTTCCTTGAGTATTTTAAGTTAACATTATCATGACCAGTAGGAAACCTTGCTCTCTGAAAGTTAATTAAAATAGTGGCATGGGGACTTTTTTCTTTAAATAGTTGACAGCCTGAATTTCCAAGTCAGCCCTTAAGCTGCAAAGATAACAAGCTACTCGGGTAACACAACACAGACAAACACAGGATTCCTGAAAGCTGACACGGCAAGGAGGCAAGGTTTCATCACTGAGCCAGCCGCAAATGAGTTTGTAAAAGCAAAGCATTTTCTTTTCTTTTTAAGATCCTGAAAGGTGGAAATTACTAAGGGAACTATGTGACTAGGGCACTTTTTGCTTATAAGAAAGAGTGAGTGACTACAATTTACAATTCAGTACTGGGTCACCATGAAGGCATATTGTCACCTAGCTTCAAATGGGAAGGAATAATTCACAATTTACAGCTGTGCTACTGGGAACAGCTGTTTTCCCATGGGAGAGGAACTTCTCTGGATGCCTTGAGAGTAGTTAATGAAGGGAGGGGGGAACAAGCAAAGACTTTAAAGAACTTCTACTCTTACACCTCTGGAGCACTTGAAGCTCTAAAATATCATTCCATTTCCGGGACCTTTAAAATCAGTTACAATGATAAAAATAGCAGCTCCCGTGGGCTAGGTGCTGTGCTGAGTATGTCCTTATTCACATCAATGGGGAGGCAGGAGTGAAGACAAGAGCTTTGGAATTTAATTGCCCAGGCACTTGCTGTATTACTGTGGGTAACTAACCTCTCTGGAACTCAGTTTCTTTGTCTCTATTACTTGGTATTACTATTATTATTGTTAATATGTTTAACCTTTCCACCAATCCCGTGATGACAGGCGCTACTGGTATCCCCATTTTACAGAGAGGGAATCAGCTTTGGAGGGAGTAAGTAGTTGACTGTCTAGGTCACATGGCTTAGAGAGTGGCCCAATTAGGACTCCACGCCTCATGCTTTCCACCTTTGTCAGGAGTCTCCTTTTTTGTATCTCCTTTTTTTGTATTTAATGTAAGAATCATTACCTTCCTTGCTGGCAGAATAAAGAAGGCTGACTTGACAGAAATTTAACGTTTCTGTCTGATTTCAGGCCAGGGCTGTAATGAATCAGCAAAACACTTTTGTGAAAAACCTATTAAGAAATGGCTTTTCTCTCTCCTGGTGTCATGACTCTATTTTAAGGTTTGACTTAAAGATACACATAGGTTCTTTCATTAATCAGTTCAGCGCATTAATATTTCATTTATTTTTAATGATTGGTAAATAATTCTACGTGTCAGGCTGTTTAACATGTTTTACAAACATTAACTCATTGTCTCCATCCATGAGGTTGGTGGAATATTATTCCCACGTTACAAGTGAGATTAAGCGATTGTGTGTGGATTATGTTTATATTACCATATTATGGTTTAACATTTCCCCATGGCTTGGCCAGATGTGTAGAGTTGCTATGTTGAATAAACAAACAAGATAAGAACACATAGGGAACCACAGACAAATAAGTGTGGGAAATACGTGGTTAAAAGCTAAACAGAGTTCTTTCCGATGAAGTTCGAATCTGCTCATGTGCGTGGCGGGTCTCCCAGAAGTAGACACATAAACAGTGTTTCCAACACTTATTTGTCCCTGATGTGTGAGTCTCCTGCCAGAGCAGTGTTCTATGGACTTCACTTTGTGAAGCAGGGGATTATTTATTTGCTGAAAGCTCAGTATTAAAATGCCTTTACAAGATAAGCAGTTTTGGCAGACCTTTTCTTGGTACTCCTTGCCAGATTATCGCATCCCTCGATTTTAATTCCAGTAACTCTTGGGGTAAACATTCATCAAGTTCTGAACTTGCTTTTTCTGGAGAGCCCTGAATTTGGAAGGAATCATCCATCCCATACAGTGGGTGCTTTTTCATCTGCTCTGTGCAGAGAATGTTAGGGCTGCCCAATACTATGAATTGGAACCCTCATTTCATAGCTGATGAACTAACAAGTGACATATCCATGACAATTCAGGTTGACAGGACCAGACCTACAGTCCCCAGGTCTCCCTGACCATCTCAGATTTACCATCTTGTCTTACACTTGTATCAGGAGGCCTCCATGGATCCTTGCTGTCCCTGATAGAAGGCAGTGAGGACAGCAGGCAGTGGACTCTACCATGGTAAGTGGTGTTATCACTGGAGTGGCCCCGAGGCTAATATTAGTCACTTGAGGACATAGCTTAAGAGGGAGAAGGCCGGAAATGAGCACGCAGTCAGCAGTGCCTTTGGAATACCTTGTCTTCTTCTCATTGCTCGACCTTATTCACTCCTGTAGATTGAACACCTAATACCTACAACGTGAGAGGCATTGGACTAAGCGAGGGCTGTGATGGAGGCAGACTGAGTTTCCGGCCTTCCTTTTATTCCTGAGCCACGGTCCTTCTACATCCTTTATAAGAGACACTGGAGAAAGGCCTGGGCCCTGGACTCAGACAGGCAGGCATGAGGTTGAGTGAAACAAGCCCTCCTCATCTGCTAGTGGTGCGACCTTGAGGCAGTTTTAAAGCCATCTGAACCTAAGGTCCCTTTTCTTTCGGAGATTCGTTGTGAGGATTGAGTGAGATCAAGCACCTTGCAGGGTGCCCGGTACAGAATGGAGACTTAGTACTTGGGAGTCTGGTTCCACTAAGTCCCATCTAGTATACTGAGATGCATTTGAGATGATGTTGCTGTTGTTGTTTTACCATCTTAGCCATTTTTAAGTGTACAGTTCAGTGGCATTAAGTACATCCACATTGCTGTGCCACCATCACCGCATCCATCTCCAAGATCTGTCATCTTGCAAAATGGAAACTCTGTGCCCATTGAGTGATAACCCCTCTCCCTCCGCCCCCAGCCTCTAACAGCCGCCATTCTACTTTCCGTCTCTATGAATCTGCCTTTTCTGGGTGCCTTATGGAAGTGAAATCATGCAGTATTTGTGTTTTTTTTTTTTTTTTTTTTTTTGCGGTACGCGGGCCTCTGACTGTTGTGGCCTCTCCCGTTGCGGAGCACAGGCTCCGGACGCGCAGGCCCAGCGGCCATGGCTCACGGGCCCAGCCGCTCCGCGGCACGTGGGATCCTCCCAGACCGGGGCACGAACCCGTGTCCCCCGCATCGGCAGGTGGACTGTCACCCACTGCGCCACCAGGGAAGCCCCAGTATTTGTTTTTTTGTCACTGGCTTCTTTCACTCAGCATGGTGTCCTCAGGGTTCATCCATGTTGTAGTGTGTGTCAGAATTGCCTGTACTTGAAGGCTAATATTCCATTGTATGTATATACCACTTCGTTTAGCCATTCATCCATGGATGGATACTTGGGGTACTTCCACTTTTGGACTCTTATGAGTAATGCTGATATGAACAAAAATAGGTAAACATCTCTTTGAGACCCTGATTTCAGTTCTTTTGGGAAGAGAGATGCATTTTTAAGAAGAATCCCTGGCTTCCAGATAGTTAAGTATATTCTACTGTTCATTGGAGTGGGGGTGGGGTGAAGGCATAGGACTTGAGGATGGATATCAGATCCTTGTTCTACATCATCAGATCTTACTTACCAAAATTAATCCTTGAGGAGCCCAATACTTACATTAAAATATTGTTGTAGGTGAATATTTATTGACATGGAAAAATGATTACAATATAGGAAGTAGGAAAAAAGCATATATATATTATCCATTTTTATAAAAAAATTATATATACCAATATGTTCAAATACATGATACAGATATAAAAACTGGTCCTTAAGTTGTAGCATCGTGCAGGAGCCCCTCAATTTTTTTGTTCATACAGCCCCTTTCATTCTCAATATGCATATACTTTTAATTATTTACTTAATTATATAGTTATGTACATGTAGAACTATATTGACATCACATACATTATAAACTATTGTCAAAAGAGTAATGTATCAAAAGGAAAGAGATAGAGTAACATGTTCCAAGAATGAATAAAAATAAATATCATTAGAAGTTCTAGTATTGGGAGTTCCCTGGCAGTCCAGTGGTTAGGACTCAGCGCTTTCACTGCTAGGGCCAGGGTTCCATCCCTGGTCGGGGAACTAAGATCCTGCAAGCCACGTGGTACAGCCAAAAAAAAAAAAAGAAAGAAGTTCTAGTATATTCTTTCTGCACACCTACAGATCTCTCTACCACATAGACTGTTGTAGAGTAGATTCTGAAGTTAGGCAAAGCTGAACTGGATTCCAGAGCCCACTTCTCACTGGTGAATAATCTTAGCTGAGTTACTGAACATCTCCAAGCTGCAGTTTCCCATCTGTAAGTGGGAATAATTACAGTTCTTTTATAAAAAAAATTTTTTATTGAGATATGTTTTTTTTTGAGGTATGTAATATTATATTAGTTTCAGGTATAGAGCATAATGATTCAGTATTTGTATATATTGCAAAATGATCACCGCAATAAGTCTGGTTAACATCCAACACCATACATAGCTACAAAACTTTTTTTTTCCTTGTGATGAGGACGTTTAAGATCTACTCTCTTAGCAGCGTTCAGATGTGCAATACAGTGTTAATAGTGCATTGTGCCCTGCCTGGTTTATGGTAGGGGTAAAAAAAATTAAGCTGGTACTATTGTCATGACTAACAGTTGTCTCGGGATGGTGGGGATAGAAATGTTTACAGTTTTCCTTCTTTGCATGTCAGTGTGTTTTCATTTATTGAAAATGAAGATATAGTGCTTATGTCAGAATTTTTTTAAATGTTATTTTGTCTTGTTAAAAAACTCAGAGCTTAGCACAGTGACCTAGAGATCTCCTGCACTGCATCCTTTTTCAAAATGAATGTAAGATTCATGGAACACTACCCACTTGGCCTAACGGAAACTTCCCAAACCAAGGCTTAAAGCCCTTCCCTGCCACCCCAGAGCAGCAAGCCTGTGATTCCCCCCCCCCCCCCCCCCCGTATATGGGAGGCCCTGCCCAGAACCTGCTGGCCCCCAGGGGCCTGCGCGCCTCTGTGAACAGGCTCATTCAGTTCTCAGCACAGGCGCCTGAGGCTGGGCAGGCAGAAAGGAAGCAATTAAGACAGTGGAAACCTACCAGGGAAAAAGCTGTTGGCAGGGCAGACTTCATGGGTGTGTGATCTGTGCAGTCACACAGGGCCCCCTGCTCGGAAGGACCCCACTCTTGGTTTGATGCTCTTCTGTCTCGAAATCTTGAAATTCTCCATGATTTTTTCCCAAAGAAGCTCCACATTTTGATTTTTCACTGGGCCTTGCAAATTGTAACTTGGTCCTGGCTGTTGAAAACTGTAAAGCATTGGGAAGGCCCGGGTGTTGAATGGATTGTTAAAGAAGGGGTCCTCTTGTAGGTGTCTAAATGGGTACTCCATTGAGGAAGCTGGAACCACACAGAATTCTGCAAAACAGCCTTTTTGCATATATGTCTGGGAACCTCTTACCCTTTTCTGATTTCACTATGTTTGATCTCCCAGGTCTGAAGCACGGGGAGTAACAACCTTGTTGTGAAAATCGAGAGAGAAAATGCACGTGAAAGGGTTACAACGGTGCCTGGCACCTGGAATACTCATTTTTAAAAGCTTCCTAAATACTCAGTTGCTACCCTGGTATCAACAATATGAGCTAGGTAGTATCATTATGCTCATTTTATTTTTTAAATATTTTTCCTGATGTTTACATTTTGTACTTCATTTATTTATTTATTTGTTTTTGGCCACACCCTGCGGCATGCAGAATCTTAGTTCCCTGACCAGGAATCGAACCCACGCACTCTGCAGTGGAAGCGTCGAGTCTTAACTGCTGGACCACCAGGGAAGTCCCTAGCCTCATTTTATAGATGAAGATACTGAGGTTCAGAGAAGTTGAGTAACTTGCCCAAGTCATACAGCTGGTTACCATATGGAGTTAGGGTTTGAACTCAAGCCATCTGATGGCAGAGGTCATGCTTTTTTCACTCCACCATTGTGCACCCTGCTTTCATCATCATCTATTAGGTGCCAGGTATTCCTGTGTACTTTTATCATCTGCTTCTCAAATTATAGCCATTGAGATCCTCATTCTGCAGATGTGGAGACAGACGTAGTGATCATGGTCACATATCTGTTCCACATATGGTGGTACTTGGATTTTAACCCCCATCCTCTGAATTTCTCCTCAGCCTTTCCACTTGATAATTCCTCAAGAGTGAATCCAAAAGATGTTTAACAGTATCTACTGCTTTGGGCTGATAATGCAAATGCAGTTAGACTTTGGCGAACTCCTGGACCCACATGCCAGACAGTTCTTCATAGCTTGTTTCTGGCAGCAATGGAATGTCATCAGCGCTGGCTCAGACCTTGGAATCTCACTGGGTTCCCCCCAACTCCTGGCAACCACCATTCTACCCTCTGTCTCTCTGAATTTCTAAAATGTTTTTATTTTAAATATTTACAAATTTTCATGTTAACCTAATTCTCAGCCAAAGTCATCCTTATGGATTACATTTCTTCTAAAAGAGTTGAAGTTTCAAAGTAGACAGGATCAGAGTCCTTGGCAAGCTGACTAATGTTTAGAAAAATCTCTCATCACATTTTCATTATTATTAGAAATTCTTTAGACTTAAAAAAAAATGTAGTTTGACAGTTGATCCCTATCAAGCCCGCAGATGGACAGAGTAATTCGTCCTTTGTTACAAGTTAGGCCACAGACAGAAATTTAACAGCAACGGAATTCTAGCTGAGTGGACGCTGTGTTCCCCAGAACGCACACCGGTTTCTTGTCTCTTTGGTAGAGTGCTGAGGTGAGGGGGATCTGACACAAATTCCATGGATTGGTCATGATGTTGGAGGAGCAAGTTTCAAGGCTGAAATTCCACCAGTTACTGTGGGTTCTGTTGAACCAATCCTAAAGCCACTTACAACCTGGGACTTGCCAAGTCCCTTCCAAAGTTCTTTTCCCATGTGGCTTATTACCAGCCCTTAGGGTTGCCAGATTGAGCAAATAAAACAAACAACGAATAACTTTTTGAGTGTGTGTTCTAAATATTTAATCTGGCAACTCTAATCTAAGATCGCCCACTGGGGATTCTTCTCAGTGGTAGTAATCCACCCGCAGCCTGTTCTGAGAATGGTAGAAATAAAGTGTTTATAATTGTTGGTTTCATGGGCTGTGATCAGAAATGAAGGAACACATTTATTGAACATAGGCAGGTGCCTTCATAGCAACATAGCTTCATAGCATCTTCCCAAGAACCCTATAAAACAGGTCACTATCCCTGTCTTTATAATGAGGAACCGAGGCTCACAAAGGTTAGTTTATCTAAGACCACAAACGTCCTACAAACATGGAGACCTGGGACTGTATCCAGTTCGAAGTCCTTACCTTATTACTGCACATTACAAGTCTAGGGCCAGCTGGTAGGCTGCTCTGTTGATTTGTTTCTAAGTATGTGGCAGCTTTGCAGTAGCCTGTGTCCCAACCCTGGCTGCCCATGTGCCAGCTCTGGTGGGACAGTGGGCAGCCAGGTGACCTCTCTAAGCCTCAGTTTCCTTATCTGTAAGTTAGAAATAGCACCTACATCTACGTTCGCCATAAGAATTAAATGAGTTCTTTTTTTGTATTTTGTATAAGTAAAATGCTGAGCACTTGTCTGCCACACAGCACATGCCCAGGACAGTCTCCTTTAAAGCCACAAGAGTTTCATTTATTGTCCTGTGAAGGGGCTGAGTGGTCGGAGGGAGCTGCAAACCAGAGGCAGCCTAGAAACGTGTGCTCACGCCTGATCCCCAGGGAAGGAGCTTCAATGGGTTAAGATGAATGGAGGGCATCCCTCCTTCTCCCAGAAGTGCTGGGGGAGCATCCCTAGCTTAAGGGGGAGGCCAGGAGAAGGGCTCCTTTCAGGTCTCACTTTCCGCTCTGCAAATGGTGACCACCTGATTTGGCTTGAGGCATGATCAAGAGCTGTTCAAATGCGGTGGGAAGAAAATTCCAAGATTGGAAAGACCCTGTGACTTGGGAGGAGAGGGGGCAAGGTCTGGCCCAGCCCACCTGGCTTTTCCGGCCCCTCCCCCCAGCCTCCTCCTGCCTTTCCAGTTCCCTCCTCTGCTTCCTTCTCCTCCCCGGCTGCTCCACTTTGACCTGGAGTCCAGAGACCCAGACAAGCAGCCACTGGTCCTCTCGATCTAGCGCCACCTCTCCGAAGGGCCCCTGGGTAAGTCTTTAACATCAGCGGGCCCTGTTTCCCCCTGAGAACTCAGGGTCGGACACACCAAATCAGCTTGCCTAAACCAGCTGGCAGGGTTTGGTGTGGAGGGGTGGAAAGTGAGGCGGGCACTTTATTTTAGCTATTATGAAATCGTCTCAGTCTGTGAGCAGTTTGACTAAACTGCAACAACCAGTGGTGGCTTTAGAATGGGGTGGATTTGAGCCCTAGCTTTCTGCCTTGGTGTATGATTGACTATGAATGATGACAATTTGTTTCCAACTTTCTGCAGCACCTCCCAAGCCCTCTGTTCTCTAAAAGAGAGAACTCGACAGGGGTAGATATTTTACTGTGAATTTTTTTAGTCAAGATTAAAAAATCGGGCATCAGGAACACCTCGTGTGTTTTAAGGAAACTTTGTTGGGTGTTGGGCTTCTCAGGCGGATTTGGGTGCCCTGTTTTAAAATTCTGCTGAAAATGACGGGTCTGATTTTGTGGCTCTTAAAACAAATTGTTTAAAACTAAATTTGGTATCTTTGCTATCAGGGGACAACTATAGCCTGTAGTGGTTTTGGTTGGGTTTAAGAAACATTGAGTGATAACACATATTCAATCTTCTTATCCGTGTTCAGATCTTTGTGGTTTAATCCAGTTTTTGGCTAATCCAGATTATCTGGTTTAAAAAATGCAGCCTATCCTCACCGAAGAAACTAACTTTATTTCTTTTATTTATTTTTTAAATTTTATTTCTTGGCCACACCGTGCGTCATGCGGGATCTTAGTTCCCCCACCAGGAATCATGCCCCCCTGCAGTGGAAGCGCGGAGTCCTAACCACTGGACCGCCAGGGAAGTCCCAGAAACTAACTTTAGTAGAATCGATGAGAGGCCACTATAATTATAAATTCTGAAGCCTCGAGTTAAGCTGGCAGAAGCCTTCCATCTCCTCACCTCCTCCTCCCCCCATTTTCTGTCTCTTTTTGGAATTAGAGGAGTTAGACAGAGTGGTTCAAGCACAGGCTTGGAGTCATATTTGCTACTTTCTTTTTTTTTTTTTTTTTTTTTGCGGTACGCAGGCCTCTCACTGTTGCAGCCTCTCCCGTTGTGGTGGAGCACAGGCTCCGGACCCGCAGGCCCAGCGGCCATGGCTCACGGGCCCAGCCGCTCTGTGGCATGTGGGATCCTCCTGGACCGGGGCACGAACCCGTGTCCCCTGCATCGGCAGGCAGACTCCCAACCACTGTGCCACCAGGGAAGCCCCATATTTGCTACTTTCTTGCCGTTTGAGTTTAAATCTCTCTTAAATCTCAGTTTTCACATCTATGTAATGGGGATGCTGGTGATAATAGCATAACCTGTAGAGAGAGGTTTTTGTCCAGTCTCTGAAACCTAGTAATGCTCAGTGAGTGTGAGCTGTCGTTCAAAGCCTTTCTTTTTTAGGGACTGAATGAAGGTATCCACTCTGTATAACTGCTGGCTCAGCCTCGAAGAGTCTTGTGAAACTAACCTCCTGGGCTGTCCTCAGCCTCTTTGACCTCCTTTCCTGTTTTAAACTGTAGATTGCTATCTCTTGCTTGAAAATCTCCCTTTGTTTTATGATGTGTTTATTCTGTTATTCTGTTCCTGTGGTTCTCAAGTCATTTATTAAACGGATCGCTGGGTCCCAGCTTCTGCCCTCCTGATTCTGTAGGTCTGGGGTGGGCTCGAGAATTTGCATTTCTAACAAGTTCTCAGATAATAGGGATGCTGCTAGTCAGGGGATTGTAAAAGAACTCCTGTGTTTTCTCATGCTTGTCAACCTTTAAAATCCCTTTACCTAGGAATTAGTGGAGACAAATTTACTGTTAGAACTCCCTAGTTATTAAGTCAAGGAGATAATAAACTAGATTCATCACTGAAGGCCAAGTTCCCAGATAACTGAAAGAAACATGATTTTTTTTTTAAATTAAAAATGGGTGATGTGAAGGCAATCTGGCCAGTGAGCAAATGCTCTAAGTAAACTGAGAACATACCTTAAACTGCTAACGACCAAGGTGTTGATCAATGCTGGTAGATTAGTTGAGGAAATTAGTGTTTCTATTCAGTATCCAAGATCCTTCTAATAATGGCATGTTTAAGCAAGCTGTCCTCCTTAAACACTGGATCCAGCTGGAATGCTTTAGTAATTGAGTTGACACCTGTTACACCATTTAACAGACATTAAATACAGTTTTTCTGGCCGTTATGATCATTGCCATGGACCATTCCTGCAGTATAGTGCAAAACTTTGACGGCCACCCCAGCTCTCTAGCAAGCATAGATAAGGAAGTGGCTTGTCACCAGCCTCTGTACAGGCAACTCCAGAAGACTGGCAAACGTTTCTAATTTACACCAGTTCCTAAAGACAGTAAATCTTTAGCTTGCACATAGCACAGTATTAAATAGAGCTCCCAGCTGTGACAACTTGCTTGAGGTCTTGGAGGCCCCTTAGGCTACATGGTAGACTTTATCTTGAGTGTTCAACAGGCATTAACTATAGCTTTTTTACATTTGCATATGCATGAGTTATACTCATGCAAGACTCCAGTCCCAAGTTACTTTTTAAAGAGCTTAATTTATGTCTTGGTGATGTTTCTACGCTCATTTCCATTGGGTCATTATATGTAACGTGCTTTGTAGGCACCTTTGCTTGCAATTTCAGTTAAGGAAGAGCGTTAGCATCGAAAAGAAAAGGGAAGTTTGGGGCTTGGGCTTTTTTTTTTTTTTAAACTGTCCTAGAAACCGAAGGGTGCTTCCACACCAAGCATTGACAGCTGCCATCTTTGAGGATCTCATTCAGTGATCCGTTTGCTCCACAAGTGCCAGCACCACAGTTTGCTAATTGCACGCACTCCCTCGTCCTCCAGCCTGAGAATGGCAGGTGGCTGACTGTCACTGTGGGCAAGTTCCCAATTAGGCACAAACAGGTGCACACATCTGCTGGGGGTGGCTGTTTCCACACAACTGCTCCAGCGCACACAAAGGGTGGCCTCAGCTCTGCCAGCCATGTGGCTCTCTCAAAAATGAGTGAGGTTGGCACATTCCTACAGGGCTTTTGCGGTCAGTAAAGAAAAACAAGAGCCCGTGAAAGGGGCTTGGGAATGCCAAAAGGAATCATCACGGGAAAAAGAGCGGCGGTGGCTAAATGGTGGGTCATGGGCCGCTTCCTTCTAGAAAGCTGTCAGAATAGGAACTTGGAATACCTAAAGGAGGTATTACCAGGTATTTAATCTAATTATCAGCCTAGATAATTAGATAAAACGCAGTGTTCTTCATTGTGGCATCTGAATTCCTGCTGAAAGGATGAAGAATAGCAGTTTCTGGTTTGTTACTGAGAAGGAGCTAGTCTTGTAGATTTATGGGCATTGTCTTTGGCTAGGACCTGGAGAAAGCAGTCCCTCTTGGCAGTTCTGGTCAAGTTCGTCTTTAAAATAACACTTCCGTTGCATTCGGGTCAAGAACGTCCAGACAGGACTTTCCTGGTGGCGCAGTGATTAAGAATCCGCCTGCAAACGCAGGGGACACGGGTTCGATCCCAGGAAGATCCCACATGCCGCGGAGCAACTAAGCCTGTGCGCCACAACCACTGAGCCTGCGCTCTAGAGCCCGCGAGCCACAACTAGAGAAAGCCCACCCACAGCAAGGAAGACCCAACGAAGCCAAAAATAAATAAATTAAAAAAAAAAAAAAAAAGAACGTCCAGACAGGGTGAGTGCGTTTCCTGCTGGGACGAGGCAGAGACATCTCCGTCCAGGCTTGCTCACCTCCCGGCTGTTAGAGGCCCTCCCTTGGGATTCTGAGGTTGATCCTCATTCATACAAACCTAGCCTCCCACCCTGCCTGCCTGTCAGCCCCAGGAGGGGCCTTCTCTGCCCAAGCCAGACCTGGCTGCGTCCGCCAGCTCAGTGGATCCACGTGGCCTTGGCTCCCAGGCAAATTCCCCCGCAGGGGTTCTTCGGAGGGTGAACAAATAAGCACTCAGCTACTGGCAGTCCACTCAAACGTGAAATCCTTCAGGTTCTAAACTCTGAAAATGATCAGGATTAACTTAAGAATAATGCACCAGTGTTTGAAACACTTGCCTCCTAAATGGCAACGGGCTTGCTCATCAGTACCCTCCCTTACACCCACTAACCAGATTTGACTTAGTTTTAGGTGAATTCTATCACCCGGAAGGATGTGTAAAACATGTATGAATGGTTTAAATAACAAATTAGAAATTACACAGCCACATAACCACACCCGATGAGGAATGTTGCCAGGATCCCACCCCACCCCCATTGTGTAGTGGACCCCCCTTTCCCAGTAAAAATCCTCTCTTTTCCCCAGAGGTGCTTGGGCTGTATAGAACATATTTTCTTGTTTTGCTTTATACTGTATCACCTATGTGTGATTCTCTGTAGTTTCATTTTGTTTGCTTTCGAACTTACATACATGGGATGGTGATGTATATATTATTTTGGGTCTTGCTTCTTTGCTAAATATCGTGAGATTCATCGTGTTGTGTGAAGCTAGTCTGTATTTTGTTTGCTGCATGGTATTCCATTGTATGAATACTGTAATTTTATCATTTCTACTGTTATGGGATATTTGGGCTGTTTTCTTTATTTGTCTTACTGTGAACAATGCTGCTATAAACCATTTTCTTTTGCATAAGTTTCTCTAGAGGTATACCTAGGAAAGGATCTCTGGGTCATGGGGTATGCAGATTTCCAAAAAGATCATGTCAATGGGCATTCTACAGCAATGGATGGGAGTTCCTATCACCCTTCATCTTCATGTAACCTCAGTGCAGTCGGGTGCAAAGTGGTAATTCATTGAAGGTTTAATTTGCATTTCCCTGAGTACTTATAAAGCTGAACCCTTGCTTCTGCCTGTTGGCCATTTGGGTTTCTACTTGTGCACTGCTTGTTGAACGATTTAACCCATTTTGCTGCCAGGTCATCTGTCTCAGCCATCTTTTTCGTCCTCTTTTAGTGTCATAGACAGGTCCCCAGCTCAATCACCTCCTTATTGGTGGTGGCTTGTTAGAAGTTTCCTGTGTTAATAGGTCCTTATAGAAAGTGATGTTGTGTATTCACAAGAAAGGATATTTTGCAATAGCACAAGTGAACAGATTTGGAGGATTAATAGGAACCTTTTCTAACACAAAGAAATTAAGGCTGTGTTTTTTCCTGAGAAAGTAATCTTTTGGGATGGTCCAGATTCCACATTTGTCAGCATTATTTATGTGTCTCATTTACTCCTGCCCTACTGATGTTTTGCACTGTAAGTAAATTATCTGAAACTAGAAACCAAGCTGAACTGAGAAGGGCCTCCCTATACATTCTTTACTGTTAGTTTGTCAGAAATTGCAAAGCGATAGTGATGGTCTGCAGGTATGTTTGATATAGCCTGCACAATGCTTTACTTTTTATTTTTGGCTTTCCTTTTTTGTTTTTTGGTTGAGGCAATATTTTAAAATTCAGACATTCTAGGTAAAACTGTGAGATGTTGCCTTATTTTTGAAGAAAGTGCAATCATTAGGCAATAGTGGATCCACATTCTCACGTGGCAGAAATTACATTGATCTGAGTGGCGGTTCCCCATCAGCAGTGGCATCTGAGTGTTTCCTTAGTATGCAATCTCCCTTTTCTCCACATTAGTAATAATATTAGTAGCAAGGCATGTGGCTGCCCAAAATAAAGACTACATATCTCAGTGTCCCTTGCAATTATCAAGAGCCTTGTGATTTTTCTGGCCAGTGGGATTAGGGGATGTGGGCAGCTTTCAGGTTCTGCCCCTAAAGGAGTGGCTATGTCCTCCTTTATTCTTTTTCCCCTACGTGATGGCTAAAAGGTGGACATGGTGGTGAGCTATCTCAGACCATGTGAAGGACAGCAGAACCCCACGAACGGTGAAGCAACAAGAGTCTCAGTCCCTGAACACTTCATGCTGTTCTAGCTCTAACTTGTAGGTAAAGAGAAATTAAAGTGTTGATCTCTGTCCCGCACAGTCAAATCTATATCCTAAGTAACTTCAAGTGGGTAACGTTCTCTCCTCTTCCTCATGGTCCCCACCGAGTCCCCATTGTGTCCCTGTGTCTGCTGCCCAGCTTGACTTGCCTTTCTCAGCTGGCTTAGACAGTTGGATTTCTAATGCTTCTCTCACTTGGCTCCTGTTAGAGAGTTGCATCTAAGATATATTTATATTCTAATATTTAATAGTCTAAGAGTGACACAAAAGAAAAATTCTTAAGTCTGAAAGATACAGTACAATTAGAAGTTTTAGGGTTGAATTATCAGGAGTTTTATAATAATCCAAATCAGGGTTTCTCAACCCTCAGCACTATTAACATTTGGGGCAAGATAATTCTTCGTTGCTGGGGGCCCATCTTGTGTATTGTAGGATGTATAGTAGCATCCTGGCCTCAGCTCAATAGATGCCAGTAACACCTCCTTCCCCAGTTGTGACTGTCAAAAAATGTCTTAAGACATTGCTAAATATCCCCCGAGGGGCAAAATTGCCCCAGTTAAGAACCACTAATTTAAAGTATATTTCTTTATTTTTTTACCTTTTTAAAAAAATTAATAGACTTCAGTTTTTAGAGCAGTTTTAGGTTTACACAAAAATTGAGCAGAAAGTATGGAGAGTTATATATCCTCTCTCCTTCCCCTCCCCCTCTCTTCACAGTTTCCCCTATCAGTAACAGCTTGCATTAGTGTGGTACATTTGTTACAAGTGATGAATCAATACGGACAGATTTTTTTTTTTTTTTTTGCCGTTTTACGGTTTTATTAAACAAAACGTGCACACGAGCTGTCAATTCATTTTCTTCGCCGCGCAGCCTGGCGTTGGGATTGGTGACTCTGAGGGCCAGCTGGGCTGCTCTCTCCACAATGGCTTTGCGGTTCTTGGAGGAGACGTTGTGCGCAATCTCAGCACAGTAAGACTTGTTGCACATCAGCAACACTTCAAGCTCCTTGACGTTGTGGACCAGGAACTGGACCAGGAACTGGGCAAAGCCGCTGGGCAGCATGTGCTTTGTTTTCTTGTTGCTCCCATAACCGATGTTGGGCATCAAGATCTGGCCCTTGAATCTCCTGCGCACCCTGTTGTCAATGCCTCTGGGTTTCTGCCAGTTCCGCTTAATTTTTTTTTTTTTTTTTGGTGGTACGCGGGCCTCTCACTGTGTGGCCTCTCCCGTTGCGGAGCACAGGCTCCGGACCCGCAGGCTCAGCGGCCGTGGCTCACGGGCCCAGCCGCTGCGCGGCATGTGGGATCTTCCTGGACTGGGGCACGAACCCTTGTCCCCTGCATTGGCAGGCGGACTCTCAACCACTGCGCCACCAGGGAAGCCCAGTTCCGCTTAATTTTGACTTACCGGTCTGACTGGTGCCGGATGAACTTCTTGGTCCTCTTTTTGACGATCTTGTGCTTCACGAGGGGTCTGAGGGCAGCCATGATGCCGAGTAGGAGATGGCGGCCACCTCCGTAGGCAGCCGAGGAAAAGAAGACGACAGATTATTATTAGCTAAAGTCCATAGTCAAATCATGGTTCACTCTGTGTTCTATAGCTTTTGATAAATGCATCCATGATTACAGTATTATTCACAATAGTTTCACACCCCCCCCCAAATCCCTTGTGCTCCACCTATTCAATTATATTCCTTTTAAAGTCGTCTAAACTTTCCTTAAAATGATCCCTAAGCCACTTGCCTATTAATGCACATTTTAGTTGCTTCCCAGTGATTGACTAGTATCCCAAAAAAGTCTTAATGAGTAAATATTCATTGTTATTTAGGATGCTGCCTTGTGATTAACGTTTGGTAATTTATTGATTTATTTAGTCACCATTTCCAGATGTATAATGTCTTATCGCATCTTAGGACTAGGGTAGGTTCTAATGGTGCATAGTTAAAATGAAAAACTCCTTGGGAAGGTGACATGTCGAAGGCCAAAGTTCATCTTTCAGTATATCCAACACAGGTAGTATTTTTCTCCAGTTGTAACATGTAGCTATTTCTTAAGTTAGTCACTAGATATACAAGTTGTGTGTTTAGCAGACATGTGTTAAATGCTTTAATACTAGAAAAATCTCAGTATACTGAGAGACTGGTGCTTTAAAGACACAGGAACTAAAATTGTCTTAAAGGACAGCAACTTCAAGTCTCCCGTTTCACACTTATTCTCAACCATGAGCTTGTTGAATAAAATGATGGATAAAATTTCCCTCTTATTTCATTGCCCCCTCTCCTCTCTCCTTTGGCTGACTACATTGGTATAAGTTAAAAGCAACTTCGTCATATGACACTTGTTTCTACGTGCTCAGCATGCAGTCTACACTTTATACGTATTTGCCAAATGAATAAGTGAATTTATGGTAAATAGCAGCTTCTCTTCTACTCTCGTAGGTCTTGATTGCCACAAAATTAACTATAATCCAAAGAAATAAGTGAATGTGAGGCTGAGTTCTTGGAACACAGCACACAGTTCACATGAACCCAGGAGATAACACACATGTGGTTGGTGGTGATGATTAATAACAAAAAGTGTTATCCTTAGTCTGTCACTTTAGAACATGTACAGGTATTTGCCCTTCACAAAAAATTCATAAGCCAACCTCTTTGAAAAGGAAATGGGATTTGAAGGACAGAGCATAAAAGAAATCATTAAGAGAAATAAATATCATTACTGGGAGTCGACAGGTGACCTTTACTGTGGTTAAATACTATTGTGGTATATATTTTGGTTTTCAGGAAGCCCAAACCAGTTTCCCGAGATTGTCAACGTGGTTAAGCCATACTGCTCAGATTTCAAATGAATAGAGAGATTTAGCCTTATATAAGAATGGGAGCCAAGTGACTTTTCATTTCCTGGAGTAATTTGTAAAGTCAGATCTCTCACCTTTAGGAAAGGCCCCAAGCCTAGTTTTGAAATATAGCATTGACAGGTACAAATCCTACCGTCTCTAAGCTAGGCGACACTCAACTCTATCTGTTCCTACTGAAAGTAAGTTTATGTACAGGTTGCTCGTGGGTTCCCCTGATTGTCCTGTGGCCTGGTGGGGAAACTTGGTGATAGAACCAGTAAACAAACCTTCTGTAGACATTGAAGGAGAACCAGTTACACCAGGCCTGATCAAGTGACAGGAGAGAGCAATTTCTAATCCAGCACAGTGCAACATAGACCAAACAAAGCCTGTCTGCAGGCCATACTTGGTTCCCTAGTTTGACCTATAACATTTGATCTAGGTAATTGAATGAATGCTTTGGGAGGAGATTGACCTTGAGTTCAGCGTTTAGTCCTACAGCTGGGGGTTCATCTCTTTCAGTATCACGATTCACATTGGGGCAAACCCTGGGGAAGCTAATGTAAAAATGCTTGAGTGATGGATTTTGCAACTAATCAGTTCAGAGTTTTCATTTATAAGTAGGGGTGAGGGTGAAGGGGAGCTCTGCCTTGCCAGAGATGAGAATGTCCCAGGACACTGCTCTGGGAGTCTTTCAGAGAATCAGGTAATAGAATACAGTGGTTATGGTCTTGGCCTTTGAAGCCTTCTGGCTCCTCCACATAGTAGCTGAGAGACATTGAACAAGAGGCTTAGCTTCTCTAAACCTCAAACTCTTACCTGTGAAGTAGTCTGGGTAATAATAGTACCTACCACATGAGAAGAGTTGTGATGGGACTTCCATGAGGTGAACAGTGCCCTAGAAGTGCATTTCATGCTGCTCTTGGTAACCTCAACAAAGAGATGATAATGGCAAAGATATGAAGAGGTGGCAAGTAAGTGGAAAAAAGTTACCAGTATGCTGTTTGATGAACACCAGGGTAATCATGATTTTGAGTAACTCTTTAATGTGCTTATCCTAGGCTCTAATGAACCCCAGAAAGTCATGTCTGTTTCATCAGAGACTGCCTTCTTAAATACTTGGGACTGTTCTCACACTGTGCAGGACAAACCTGACTGGGTCATATTACCTGTTCTCCCTTCTGTTAAGTTCCTTAAAGACCACACCCTTCTCTCTCTCTCTTTTTTTTTAACATCTTTTTTGTAGTATAATTTCTTTACAGTGGTGTGTTACTTTCTGCTGTGTAACAAAGTGAATCAGCTATATGTATACATATATCCCCATATCCCCTCCCTCTTGCGTCTCCCTCCCACCCTCCCTATCCCACCCACACCCTTCTCTTTTCACAACCAGAATTTTGCCTTCTTTTTTGGTTCTGTTTTGTTTTCATTGTGTTATTGTTTTTAACTGAGATATAGTTGGTTTACAATATTACATGTTTCAAGTGTATGACATAGAGATTCACAGGTTTTAAAGATTGAACTCCATTCATAGTTATTATAAAATATTACCTGTATTCCCAGAATTTTGCCATTTTAAAATTAGCTGATGTTTCATGAGGTAAATTTTAGTTCACTTGTTGCAATTTGAGGGATAACTTCCTTGGATTTCATTAGAAACACATTTTCAAGTCATCTTTTTTTTAAATTTTTTATTTTAATTTAATTTTTATTTATTTAATTTTGGCTGCGTTGGGTCTTTGTTGCTGCACGCAGGCTTTCTCTAGTTGCGGCGAGCGGGGGCTACTCTTTGTTGTGGTGCGTGGGCTTCTCATTGCGGTGGCTTCTCTTGTTGCAGAGCACGGGCTCTAGGCGCGTGGGGTCAGTAGTTGTGGCTCACATGCTCTAGGGCACAGGCTCGGTAGTTGTGGCGCACGGGCTTAGTTGCTCCGTGGCATGTGGGATCTTCCTGGACCAGGGCTCGAACCCGTGTCCCATGCATTGGCAGGCGGATTCTTAACCACCGTGCCACCAGGGAAGTCCCTCAAGTCATCTCCTATCCAAGTGATTTCCGCAGATGGCTGACTTGGTCCATTTTATTTCAGAGAATGGTAAGGAAGTAACAGACGAGTAATAGAAAGGTCTACACTCAAGCGTTTTTATTGCAATGATAGCTGTTATGAAAAATGGTGATTCTATGTGAATGGTTTTAGAATAACCAGTGTTCCAACATTGTGAATATTATATAACCACTAAAAATAATTATGAGGGTACTACAGGAGTGTGGAGAAAGTGTATAATGAAATTTGAAGAATGCTGCATAAAAATAGAATATAAAGTGTGCACAACTGTAGTAATAATTATATATCAATAATAAAATAGATACATATAGGAAATATACAATGAAAATGGAGTTTATAAGTAAGGAAAATGGAATTATGGCAATTTAATAGTATTTAAAATTTTTTTTTTTTGTCTTTTAAAAACTTCAGAATCTCATCAGGTTGGTTGTCCATTTGGGGGCTGCCTTTAGTTAAAGTCTACAGCCTTATGTATGCTGACACTAACATTTGACAGAGCCCAGTGTGCTGTTGTTACTTTACAGATTTCATGTGGTGACCAGCTTGGGTAATCTTTTAGGTAACAACGACTGACATACTGTATTACTTTTCTTTTTAGTGATGAAAATGCCAGGAAAGATTTAAAGACATTACCAGCCTTTCCAACCAAAACTCTGCAGGAGCACCCCTCCCTTGCCTACTGGTAAGCCACGCCAAGATTGCCAGTGACCCTGTTACAGTAACCTCCACGGAGAACGGCATGCTCTTCAGGGAACTAAAAGAAATATAAGTGCGGAAAATATCAAACTGCCCATCATACGTGTCAGTCTAATCATGAGTAGACCTTGATCCTTCCAGTGAAAAGGTCTTATGAAATCTCTCTGGAGATCATTGTCCCAAGACTGTAGTCATGTGTGAAGAGTGGCCATGTGCCTTCTCGTTCAAGTGCATGATACATTTGTAGAGTGTGCTTTTAAGTGAATCCTGCTCAGTAGATGTGCAGTCACTGTATAATGCAGGCTTAATGTGGCAGAGGGCAATACAAGTGGTATAAAATACAGATTTCCTTGAACAGAGGCATTCATAATAAACAGAAACAACCCGAATGAGCAGGTTTCCTCTACAGCCAGAAGTCATTGTCTATTTTGAGTTGTTTTATTTGCCTGTATTTTAATGAATCCATAGTCCCCATTTCCCATGCAACATTTTTCCTAGAAAAGTACGTTTTCTCCCCTTGAATTACTTACATTCCCTTTAAATATATTTTCCTCGATTTAAGTCTGTGAATCCTGAAGATGGTTTTCCTTTCCACCAAAAATACTGGTTACAAAATAAATATTCAACATGAATAGCTGTAATATGAAAGTTGGAATATTTCCCAAGTCAATAGTGAGAGTAGGTACTGAGGCTACATTGCATCCTGAGTCTGGAACCTTCTAAATAAATCATTGTTAAGTGATAGTTGCTTAAGGATAAAAAGCAAAGACCAATTACTGTTGCTTATTTGTTGTATAGAGATAAAAACGTTTATTCTTCTCAGTTATACTTGAGATATGACTAATGAGCTACCAGTCTGAAAGGAGGGTAAATAACTGAATGATGTCAAGGGTGACCAGACTTCAGCCTGTTTCTCCTTTCTAGTCAAAAAGTTTTATTCTAAGACAATAATGAAGGGTTTTCTTCTAAAGTATTATGTCCACAAGCAGTGACAGTAGAATATTTTAGATTGAACACTCACTCAGAAGCATTTTTAAATCTTTCTGAACAATTTAAGGAAAATGTCTATAATACCTTACACTTGCTGATCTCTCTAAAAAACCCTTTTAATTTCCCCAGCAAGGCTCTCTCACTAGCATTTAATAACATTATTTTGTATTTATTATATTCCATTCAGTTATGGGAGAGAATATTAGTTTTTTATTTGATGAATTGATATTATGTTTCCTTTTCTAATAACTTAAGTTTTTAAAAATTTACATATTATATAAGTATATTATATAAAATTATATAAAATCGAGACAAGGTAGTTAAATGTCTGAGGTTCAGGAGTCCATATGTCCATATCCTACAAAAACAAAAGTCAACTAGCTTCTATCTCCCAAACAAGTTGGTCTAGGCCTTCTTTCTCAAGTGTTTCAAGTAGGCCACCTGAGAATCTTGAAACTGGATCTGTACCTCATACAGTCATGCATTGCTCTACTTTTCATTTCCTTGTTTTACAGTGAGGACAGGGTAATTGAGCATTATTTGAAAATCAAAGGTCTGACTCGGGGTCAAGCTGTGGTTCAGTAAGTATCTTTCTTTTTGCTTAGATATAGTTGTAATGTCTTCCGTGTGAGAAGGTCATCTGAAATGATTTCTATTGTGTAGTTTGTGTGCATATAGTAATCATCTGGTTAGAAGTATCTTATTGAATTATAATTTATATTTATATTTATAATTTATGATATTATAAATATAATATTTATAATTATATTTTTATAATATAATTATATTTATATTTATAATTATTTGAATTATAAAGTGTCTTGGGTCATTCCATACTTTGGTGTCATCAATTCAGATGCCTACCAGTGTCAGACAGGTAACAACAATGAGAACTCATAGGCCAAGCGTAGGCAATAGGGAGTGCTGGGGACTGTGGTGAACTAGAGAGCTTTTGCCCTGGCTAGAGACAAGACTACTCAGCTTCAGCATTCAGGCATAATGTTACCAGATCATCTGATGTTTTTCAAGAAAAGCTGGAAATTACAATTTTTTAAATCCTAATTTTAAACATTGCAAAGTAATTTTAAGAAAATTTTAGTACAACATGAGCCAAACAGCATCTATCTGGAGGCCGTGTTTTGTCACCTGGTTTGTGACTCTATTTTGGGTGGACCACGCAGTGTCAGTGTTGGATAATCTGTTTCTTTATGGTACCAATAGCAGACCATAATGATAGATTTCTGCATTTTAGACCTATAGAGTTACCGTCATTTATTAAGAACAGTTCACAGGCTGCACTGAAGTTTTTAAATTGTAAAAAGTAAATTTATAATTTAAAAATTTTTGAATTGTAAAAACGAATGTAGCATTATTGCTATAGTAATTGTACAGTAGAATAACTGTTATGGCCATAGAAGTTTTAACAAAAAATCTGCTGAATATAGCTCAGAGCATGTGAGAAGTGAAATAAGGACTTGGCGATCACTATTCCCCAGGTCAGTGTATAGATTTCCCCCACATCCCTGCTCTTGCGCTCATCTCCTTTTTATCATAGTGCACCTGCTGTGATCTTCAAGACAGAACTGAGAAGTTAACAGCCTGAAGTTGAATCCCTGACTTGTGCCTGTTTTGTGAACTGGAAAACAAAAAGGAATAACAATTTCCATGAAGGATTTTAGGTTAGGTTAATGAATGTATTACGAACTGTCCTTGTTGAAATGCAGCATCCTCTTACTTCCTTTCATCATTATCATTGCGGCTGCAAATAAGAAATTGTCTAACTTGGTAGTTAAGGCTGTAGACTGTGGAATCCGACTCACTTTGTTGGAATCCTGGCTGTGCAGTGTAATTGCTGCCTGGCCTTGGCACATCTACCTTTTTTTAAAAAAATTAATTTATTGGGCTTCACTGGTGGCGCAGTGGTTGAGAGTCCGCCTACTGATGCAGGGGACACGGGTTCGTGCCCCGGTCCGGGAAGATCCCACATGCCGCGGAGCGGCTGGGCCTGTGAGCCATGGCCGCTGAGCCTGCGCGTCCGGAGCCTGTGCTCCGCAACGGGAGAGGCCACAACAGTGAGAGGCCCGCGTACCGCAAAAAAATAAAATAAAATAAAAATAAATTTATTTATTTTATTTATTTACTTTTGGCTACGTTGGGTCTTCATTGCTGCATGCGGGCTTTCTCTAGTTGCGGCGAGCAGGGGCTACTGTTTGTTGCAGTGTGCAGGCTTCTCATTGAAGTGGCTTCTCTTGTTGTGGAGCACGGGCTCTAGGCGCACAGGCTTCAGTAGTTGTGGCTCACGGGCCCTAGAGCACAGGCTCAGTAGTTGTAGCAATGGGCTTAATTGCTCCGTGGCATGTGGGATCTTCCTGGACCAGGGGTCAAACCCTTGTCCCCTGCATTGGCAGACAGATTCTTAACCACTGCGCCACCAGGTAAGTCCCCATAACTTTTTATATTCACTAACATGTAGACCTTTTACTTTAAAAAGTTATCACATTATTAATAACAAGGTCCAGAGCCATTGATCTCCAAAATGTTATTAAAGAGTCCACTTGGGGCTTCCCTGGTGGCGCAGTGGTTGAGAGTCCGCCTGCCGATGCAGGGGACACGGGTTCGTGCCCCAGTCCGGGAAGATCCCACATGCCGCGGAGCGGCTGGGCCCGTGAGCCATGGCTGCTGAGCCTGCGCGTCCAGAGCCTGTGCTCCGCAACGGGAGAGGCCACAACGGTGAGAGGCCCGCGTACCACAAAAAAAAAAAAAAGAGTCCACTTGTATCATACAGGAACCTCAATTCTGTGTGGGCAGAGAGGAAATCTTACACAATTTAGTCCACGCCATAAAGTCTTAAAGTTATACAATAAATACTTGTTGAATTAAAAATAACAAGAGGTATATCATCACTTTAATTTTTTTTGGGGGGTGCATAGTTTTAAAAATCAGGTTTGCATATAATAAAATTCACTGTTTTAAAGCATATATTTCTAAGAGGTTTGACTTAAAAGTTAAGTATAAATTTCTAAAAGTGTACCACCATCAGTGATAAAAACCACCGTGTTTTTATTATAGCATGTTTGCTTAATTTACAGCAAGCAGAAAATAAGCTTTATTTTTTACTTATTATGAGCATGACCCAAAAGTTGATTCTCGTGACTTGCACCATTAGGTGCTAGTTTAAAAATACTTGAAGTTTGGGTTTATAATAAAGTACAATATGTTTCTAAGCCATAGAAATTTTAATATGCAGAAAATAACATTTCCTATAGCTTTTTGAAATTGGATTTTTGTTAACAACCTCCCAACATTTGGATAAAGTAAAATATATTACTCCCTGGAGTGGTTTATTCTATTTCTACTTTAGTCAAAGACAAAGTTATAATGAGGAAAGTAGATACAAATTGTGTTTCTTTAGATCACTTTTCCCAAAAGGACCCTCCAACTAATTTAATAAGAGGTTATAATATATATTCATTTTCCATAGGTATATGAAAATAGTAGAAGCTCTACCGACCTATGGAGTCCATTATTATGCAGTAAAGGTAAATACTTTTATGTGACAAACCTTTCATCATGCCTGTGTTATTTTATGAGAGTTAGTGAACAGCACCAGCTTTCTAAAATCACATAAATCAATATGCGTATATATGTAAATTATCTCTAGAAATTTCAGCATTTAGAATAGGATTGATTTTCTTAAAAAAATAAAAGCCTGATTGTATCTTGTCATTTTTAGCAAAGCATAAAGCACATTATTTTTGCGAAGTACTAGCTGTGTTCAGATGTGTTCCCGAAGCCTCTGTTAGCCCTGAAGTATTCAGGTCATTCTCTTTTGGCACAGCTAATCTTTTAGCTACTTTTGCTGATTTTTCTCTTTTCCAATTGTGCACCTTTCTAATGCTACTAGATGTTCATTTGATAGTGCCTTTGTATGAGAATCATTGAAGAATCATCCAGTATCATTTCAGCAGCTTCACAAAATCCTCAAGTTTTTACAAGATTTGCAGTACCCATTTTCAATTGGTATGTTTTATATTTGTGTAGTACTTTCAGTTGTTTATACACAGGGAGAGATTAAGAAATATTTTGAGATGATAGAGGATAAAGCATATTGTTAAGAAGAGAGTCTTGTTTGAAAGAGGAATAATTTTATACTTGATCTATCTTGAGTGACTTTTCAAGTTCTGACAGTGTTTGCAATTCAAAATGGTGGGGAATTGGATAATACCTGTATAATGAGGACACCTTGTACTAAAAATACGTGCCAATTCCACTTTAATTTCTACTGATTCTTAATTTGTTTGCATATGGGTATATGTTTAAGCCCAAGTTTTTCTTTCCCTATGGCAGTATATATCCCTTTCTTTGGCAAGACCTAAAAGATAAATTTATGATAAAAAATGTATTCCTCCCCTCCCCATATGTACCTCGAAGTCATTATTCAAGCATCTCATCTTTGAATCATATAATTCACCCAAAGAAGTTTTTAGTATTCCCATATTCATTTGTTAAGTATATTATAAACATTAGGATTTGGAACCACTTTTCTCATCGTTGTAATTCTTTGGAAACTTCTCTGACCTTTATAGCTGGTTACTAATCAAGAGAACAAAGAGCGTTTTTTCTTTCTCTTCTTCTTTTTTTTTTTTTCCCAGTGGTTAACTGGCTTTGTACTCTGGATTAATTCCTGGTTGAATTACTTACATTTTATTTCTTCTCTCCAACTGTTTAATCCTAACAATAATGCTACTTTCTTTTTGATGGTGTTAATAGTATTGGTGTGCTTTGACTTATAGATCTTATTTGAAGAAGCTCTAAGAAAGCGTTTTAATAACAAGTTAGGATTTTAAATAGTGTTTTGCTTTCCAAGACAAAGTTATTTTAACTTGTTGATACTTGTTAAAGGATGAAATTGGTAGATGTTACTTCATCTCTGTAAGCCTTAACAATTAGGTCTTGGTTCTCATGATTTTCCATCTTCCAGGATAAACAAGGACTTCCTTGGTGGCTTGGAATCAGCTATAAAGGAATTGGCCAGTATGATTTGCAAGATAAGGTGAAACCTCGGAAAGTAAGTGTGAATCATTTCAGACACTTATGAGAACATTGAGCTGTTCTAGAGCTAGAAACATCATTTTATGGGGCAACAAGCAGTCTTGGGTAAAGAACTTTTGATTAGTGAAGTCCTAGGTTTAGAGAAGACTCAAGTTAAATGTGAAATACTTTTTATAATTCATTTGTGCCCCATTTATACAGCAGTTCCACGTCTGATCATTTATCCTAAGGAAGTAAAATTACACACAAAGATTTAACTATAAGGATGTTGATCACAACGTAGTTTACAAGTGCTTACAATTAGGTTTCTATTTAAGTTAGTATGAACATGATGATGTCATTTGTTTAATGAATTTTACATATATAAAAATGTGTACATGCATCCACACACATATGCACACATATACGTATGTACATTGGATGGATAAACAAATGGGTGAATTGTAAAGACGTTAAGTCAGAATTTTTGGTGCTAGTTACCTCTCAGTGATACAGTTATAAGTAACCTTCTTTCTACTACTGCTGCTAGTTTTGCTTATCTTTGTTTCACAATTTTCCACATTTAACATGTCTACTTTTTTGTAGAGGAAAGTAAGTTACATGCTGTTTATTAAAGGGTCACACTATCAGATTTGGATTTTCCAGAGCTAATAAGTTACATTCTTGGCAATTTGATTATGAAGTTGTTCCTCTTGACCAAGCACAAGTGTACAATACTTTTTTGCCTATATAAGAAGTGATGAGTTCGTGTAGATATCCATCCTGCTGCTCTGGCCTACTCAGTATTATAATGACATAAAGGCTTACCCGTGCTGTTAGGTTTTGCCGCGCTCCGTGTCCTCTGCTGCCAGCCCTGGGAATCACAGCTGTGAAACAATGACCTATAATAACAGACCGTGGTTAGGCTGCCTGCTCTATCACACCCCGACATCACCGCCTTAAATAGCTCTTATCACTTCCATCTGTCTCTTGCTTTAATTTGTACTAGAAAAACAGCCATATTTTTCATAAAGTCAGGCCCTGGTCCTAATACCACAAGCTTTTCATCTTCTAAGTGTCCTTTTAGCTTCAATCAGTACTTACAATCTTCCTTCGAGTTTAGAGAATAAGTTACCCTTTTCTTCCCATTTTATGGTTGTGAAACTGGCACAGAAAACATGAAAGGGTGTTGCCCAGCCCCCGTTGAATGCCCATCCAGCTCTCCTGGATCAGACTAGCTGGGCACTGTGGCTTCTTATTGAGAATTATCAGTAAAAATAGGAAGGCATTATTTTTAACAAAAGATCCGTCTGTGTGAGGCATGGTAAGTAAGCATTTGTGTAATCATACAATTAGAACTTGATCTGTATAATTTTGGCCCAGTGACCCAGATCAGTTGAAGTAAGGAATACTTGATTTCCAGGAGGAATACGAGTAATTTTGGTTATATTTGAAAACTTGTTTCTAAGACCAAATTTCTAATAATGTTAGAAATGATATGGGCGTACAGTTTTTCTTTACAGTCATATATTTTAGTGTTTTTACCAAAAGTTTTAAATAGTCATTGTAAAAGAAACCAACAACAACAAAAAAAAGCACACACTACAGAAACATCAATTGGGGCAGGAAGTTCTTCAGCAGCCCCCATCCCTCCCCTGTGATAATCACTGTCAAGAGAATGATACTGGTTGGTTTGTTTGTTTATGAATTTTATTTTGTTTTATTTTTTTTTAATTGAAGTAGAGCTGATTTACAATATTGTGTTATTTCTCCTGTACAGCAAAGTGATTCAGTTATACGTATACATAAATTCTTTTTCATATCCTTGTCCGTTACGGTTTATCACAGGATATTGAATATAGTTCCCCATGCTATACAGTAAGATCTTGTTGTCTATCCGTTCTATATATAATAGTTTGCATCTACTAACTCCAAACTCCCACTCCATCCCTCCCCCCATCCCCCGCCGTTGGCAACCACAAGTCTGTTCTCTATGTCTGTGAGTCTGTTTCTTTTTTGTAGATAGGTTCGTTTGTGTCATATTTTAGATGCCACATATAAGTGATATCATATGGTATTTGTCTTTCTGACTTACTTCACTTAGTATGATAATCTCTAGTTGCATCCATGTTGCTACAAATGGCATTATTTCATTCTTCTTTATGGCTGAGTAGCATTCCATTGTATGTATGTATCACATCTTCTTTATCCATTCATCTGTCATGGACATTTAGGTTGTTTCCATGTCTTGGCTGTTGTGAATAGTGGTGCTGTGAACCTGGAGGTGCGTGTATCACTTTGCTGTGTAGTTTTGTCTGGATACACGCCCAGGAGTGGGATTGCTGGATCATATGATAATTGTATTTTTAGTTTTCTGAGGAACCTCCATACTGTTTTCCATAGTGGCTGTTGATACTGCTTCATTTAGACTTTGTCAGCATGTATACTAAGTTTTTACAGAGAGAAAGAAATCTTACTATTCCATACTATGTCATATTTCTCCAAATCACTTCTAAAACAGATGTCTTTTTACTCTTTTTAAAGCTGACTAGGATTCCATGGTGCTGAAATACATAATTTATTTAACCAGTCCTCTCTTGATGGACGTTTGGGTTGTTTCCATTGTGGGAAGAGTGGGTTGGAGGATAATAAATTTCAGCTAAGGCAAATAACTAGCCCCTATTATCTATTTTGTAAGATCATGTTTTCTTAAGGTAGACCTCATCCATGTTAACATTTTTTTTTTGGCAATTTATTTCTTCCCTGAATTTTACTTTAAGAAATAACATTTCTTTGGTTTTTCTCAATCTTGCATGTAAAATATAACTTAAATCGACTCACAAGTAATTTCTTAGCTGTTGTGGCTTGAGAAAATTGAGATTCTCACAGACTCCAAATGCATCTACTAAAAACAACCAGGCTTTCTTCCAAAATAATGGTGAATCAGAATCTACACAGTAAATATTGCTGTTAATTTCCTCTCAGTTGCTCATGACTCACAGGCCTTTCTTTACATTCACAGTTTCATAGAAATTGGTAAATATTGTTTGACACTGATCATAATCAGGTTTGCTTGTTCATTTCAGAGTCTATAGACAATGATCAGAAGCCACTTCCTTTTTTCAGTGTGCAAGAGTTTTCCTATTTCATTTTCAAGACATGTCATTCAGGTGGAAAAGGACCATAAACAGGCCATCTGGCGTCATCACTGTCTTGCTTTCTCTTTCTTGGTTATTTTAGTAGGTGTCCACTTTGTACCACTGCTTGCTTTCTCCTTGCTTCTTCTGTTAAACCTGACAATGGGTTTTGCTTCCGTATCTTTATTTTTTCCTGTCTAGACAACTTAAGAGTTTCATTGGCAGGAGGACGTTCTAACGTCCCTGTCTTGGCTTAGTTGCACAAATAAGGGAATGCCTAACTTAAAGGGACGTGAGCACTGACATGTAGAAGGAGGCTTACGCTTCAGCTGTCTGCATGGACCTATGTTCCAGCAAGTTACCAATGGCCGGGCAGGAATGAAGGTCCTATTGCCAAATTGGAATGAAACAAAGGCTGGAATGGGAGGTTGCGTAGATGCTCAGCCTCTTGAATCACATGCCTGCTGCATTATAATTACATGGCTTAAAAACAGGCCAGGAGGAGGAAGAATTACCCATGATAAGATGGCGAAAGTCCGTTTTGAAAAAGGGTTGGTCCGAGGTCCCCAGGCTGAGGCCTCTGTCCTTTCCACATAATGTCTCTCAGTTATAGGGTCTGAATATTGGGGACTGTGTTTGTGTTACCTCCCAAAACACCCAGCACAGGCTCTTCATGTGTCCTGTCTATAAAGCTTTTGCCAGTCAGGGGCTTCGATTTGTTTGCAATCCACGTAGTATGATGCAACAGGGCAAGGGTTTGGGAAGCAATCCAAAGACTGTCTCTGATGTCATTTGCTGTGTGACCTTGGACATGTTGCTTAACCTCTCTTTAACTTTAGTTTCCTCCTCTGTACAATGGTAATACCACCAACTACTAGGGTGGTTGTAAGAATTAATGCGATTATATTTAGTGTCGTGCCGGATGCACAGTCATAACTCCATAACTGGTAATTACTCATTTGTAGTGAGGGAGAGAGACGATAAAGAAGGGTATGAGAAATAGTCTTGGATCACTGGTTAAGGAAGGACCCAACATTGCTACAAACCCAGAGCCCTAGTGTCCCACATAAGAGTCCACACTCACAGTTACTATTTTCAGAGACTGGTAAGCATTCTGCCCCTCCCAATTCATTAACCACAATGCCCTAAGGTATGATGCAAATTAAGAGAAATTTTTTAACTTCTGAGTTACAATCCACAAAAATTACGGTATTAAAAAATCAGGTCATAAGCAGTTTTTCTTTTAAATCCTTCCTTTGTGCATGAAATGTGTCATTGCAAACTCTCAGGGAAGGTGAAACATCCCAGAACTCAACTTCAAATCGTAGGATGTTCAAACTTAAAAACGATGAAGCTTTATTTAAAAAAGAAAAATTCAAACACGTGCCTTCTAGGTTTTTATTGTTCATTCGGTATTTCAAGGAAAAATGTCTGTTCTTCACAAAGAAGTAGACAATGGGTCTGTGGCTGAGTAAAGTATTAATATATGTCATGACTGATTTGTACCCCTCTAGCAAGTTATTTCCCTGGGGAAAACCAGAACCTGTCAGAGGTGGGAGGAAAAAAAATGACATGCTAGTCAAGGTGTTACAGGTAGACCATAGTAGGATAAAATGATTTTCAAGATTAGTATCTTTGGCATTATAAGACTAATAAAGTCTTGTGATACATGTCATTACCCCAGGGCATTTCAGGGTGGGGAAAAGGTCTTTAGCCATCAGTTAACCGAGTTTTTTAAATTAATTGGAATTCCCAATTGCCTAGAGCAGAATTAAGTAACCAGCCCAAAAGTCTTCCTGTTTCCTTTAAACTCAGTGGCTTGCTTATTTCTCTAAGCACGGCCATCTTGATCATTTCTAAACCCACCTGGCTTCCTCCAACACTACCCCATCACCATGGACCTCCATTAGGATGCTGCTTCTAAAGCTGCTTAAATTCTAGGTGAGGTTAACTATAGGAGAGACAAGAGGATGTGTGCCATCCAGTTGTATTATACTTTCTACATCAATACAAAATGAAGTATGATGTGCAGGGAGAAAAACAATTACAGAATGTCACCCAGAGACCAGTCCATCCGGTCTATACTTTGTAAAGTATATGATTAAGCTCCCACCACACCAGGAATCAATTTGATCGTTAAAACCTTCTACAGAGTCAGTGGGAGGAGAACTCCAACCCTATAGCGTGGATTTGAAATAAGAACCAGTCTGGCACTCCACTTACTGGTTGGCTGACCTGGAGCTGTCACTCAACCTTCTGGGTCTTTATTTTCTCAACTATCAAAATCAAAGAATTCTATCTACCTACCTCACAGGTCATGATGTACACCCAATGAGTTAGTGAATTCTTTCACTGACTATATATTTTTCTTTTCTTGTTTTAAATTTATTTTTTTTGAAGTATAGTTGATTTACAATGTTGTGTTATTTTCATGTTTACAGCAAAGTGATTCAGTTACACACATGTGTATATATATATTTTTTCAGAATCTTTTCAGATTCTTTTCAAAATATTGAGTACAGTTCTCTGTGCTATCCAGTAGGTCCTTGTTGGTTATCTATTTTATATATAGTAGTGTGTATATGTTAATCCCAAACTCCTAATTTACCCCTCCCCCTGCCTCTTTTCCATAGATATAGAAAACAAACTTATGGTTAATTATTTTTCCCTCACACCATACTCTAATTTATAGAAAGTTTACTGGGCAGCATAGGCATTTGTCTTTTCCTCCTATAGTTAATCACTATTGGAATTTGAAGCAGCTCTTCTAAAACAGGGTACTCTCAGAGAATTGGATGGGCATTGGTAAGTCTCCATTTCCATCTCACCACCGGTAGGCGGATGGAAAGAAGCCAAGGCAAGCAGCCTTATTCATAAAATCACCAAGTTTAGGGACTCCCGTGGTGGTCCAGTGATTAAGAATCTGCCTTCCAATGCAGGGGACGCAGGTTCAATTCCTCGTCGGGGAACTAAGATCCCACATGCCTCGGGGCAACTAAACCCACACGCCACAACTAGAGAGTCCGTTCACCGCAACAAAAGATCCCACGTGCCAAAACGAAAGATCCCGCGTGCCGCAACTAAGACCTGACACAGCCAAATAAATAAATAAATAAAATATTTTTTTTAAAAAGGTTTAAAGAAAAAAATCACCAAGTCTAACTGCAAAGGAGGCTGGGCAGTGTATACTCTAGGTGGGTGTTCATGGACAAAGCCATCACTCAAGGTGTTTTGTTAGAAGGAAAAATAGATCCTGAGGGTGATAAGTAGTTCCTGTCACTCTGTGTTTGTTTCCTTGGAAGTCTTCCAGGGGGATGGTAAATAAACAAGTGAGCAGAGAATGAAGACATAAGTATACATTTTGAATAATCTCTGATGGAAACAAATGAGACGGAGGGACAAAAATGGGATGGGTAGGGATGTTTCAGGCCTCTCTGAGAAAGGTGACATTTAAGCTGAGACCTGAAGTGTGAGAAGGAGCCAGGCTTAAAACAAAGAATGGGTTGGCACGTTCATGTCAGAGAACAGTGTATGCTGATGGGAGGGAGGTGGGCGCGTTATAGAAACTGAGAGACGCCTACAGCTAGAGCTTAAAGAGTGAGTGTGTCCCCTGTAGAAACTGAAGGTGATGGTTGAAAAAGAGGAAAGGGCTGCTGGACAGGCAAAACCATTCGATTTCATTATCTCATCTGCTACTCTGTGTCTCTAGGCATTTACCAAATGGCTGACTTGCTGGCACATACAGAAAAATGAAAGGTAGCTCTCTAATAGGATGGACCAGTCCAAATGCAGAGAAAGCCAGTTAGTACATAAAGCATGGTGAAAATTTTTTCTATCACGGGGCATAAACAGTAAAGTTTTCTTCATTCTGTACTTATAACCAAAGATGGGTTTGGTTTTAATTCACTCATCCTTCAGGAGCAAACCTCTAACAAAGTGCAATGTACTCTGATATTTTTCCAAAAAAAAAAAATAATGAGCCCATTCTGTCTGGAAGGGCCCTATCGTACTTGATATATATTTTTTAAGATTTATTAATTATTTATTTAACTTATCTTTGGCTGCGTTGGGTCTTAGTTGCCGCATGCAGGGTCTTCGTTGAGGCGTGCGGGATCTTTCGTTGTGGCACATGGGCTTCTCTGTAGTTGTGGCGTGCAGATTTTCTCTTCTCTAGTTGTGGCGCCCAGGCTCCAGAGCACGTGGGCTCTGTAGTTTGCGGCACACGGGCTCTAGCTGAGGCGCGCCAGCGCAGTAGTTGTGGCCCGTGGGCTTAGTTGCCCCGCGGCATGTGGGATATTAGTTCCCCGACCAGGGATCGAACCCGAGTCCCCTGCATTGGAAGGTGGTTAACCACTGGACCACTGGGGAAGTCCCCTACTTTATATTCTTTATCTCGTTTAAGGAAAAAGCCCAGTCCCAGTCGTCAAGGACCTGACAACCCATCTGGAAAGACAAAATCATGTTCAAAAATTAGAGATTTTTATTGAAAATATTTAATAAGCAGACTAGGTACCAACCTGTGAGGAGGGATGCCAGCTGTAAACATCCAGAAGAGCCATGCAGGTGTCTCTGAGTGACAGGCCAGCCCTGGTTATACCAGATATGTGCAGTGAGCGCTCTATTGCAAGTACTAACAGAAGTCATTAGATCAGCTCTCAGAGGTTAGAGATTTGGCCACAGAGGGAATTTATATGAGGTGGCATCCTCTTAGATGGTCAGATTTTTATATCATGCATTTTCTGATACCCAGGACTTCTTTGTCTAAATAAACGTTTCCAAAAATACTCAGAATGTTTCACTCCTTGTGTTTAAGACCTGATGTTTTGTGTGTGAAGGGTTATCACATCACATCTGAAAAAGTAATTTTCTCTACCTGAGTGTGTACCATTTGGTGTGTTCCCGGGCATTGAGAGCATGGCCTCTTGTAGTCTGATCAGTTGTTCAAAGTCCTTCTGGGAGGGAACATTTGCATTTAGAGAACAATCCAGGGCTTCCCTGGTGGCGCAGTGGTTGAGAGTCCGCCTGCCGATGCAGGGGACACGGGTTCGTGCCCTGGTCCGGGAGGATCCCGGAGCGGCTGGGCCCGTGAGCCGTGGCCACTGAGCCTGCGCGTCCGGAGTCTGTGCTCCGCAGCGGGAGAGGCCGCAGCAGTGAGAGGCCCGCGTACCGCAAAAAAAAAAAAAAAAAAAAAGAAAACAATCTAGACATCTCTTTGTTCCTAAAGACATACCTAGTTGAGATAAAGAGAAATCCAAAATTCATTATTTTATAGCAAAAATTTTATCTTCTTCATCAACACACTTCACCCACCAAAGCATAGTTATGTCACCAGAAATTATCGTCTGAGTCAGGTGTTCTCATTCTCTGCGCTATTTATGTTTTGGGCCAGATCATTTTGTCCTGAGCATGGTCTCATATTCAGCAGCGTCCCTGGCCTCTAACCACAAGATGCTAGTAGCAGCCTCCCCTCCAGTGTGATAAACGAGAAATGTCTCCAGACATGGCCAGATGTTCTGGGAGTTGTGGGTGAGGGTGGGAAGTGAAGAGAAATCATCATTGCTGGAGAACCACTAGTCTCAGTAAAATGTGAGAGACTGAGTTCTTTTCTGCAAATGGCTGCCATAATTGCTGCCGTTTTCTTCCTATGAGGTTGAACTGGGAATTACTCTCTTTCTCTTTCTTTTTTGGTTAACATAACAAATCTCTGTAGAATACTCCTCCCAAGTAAGAAAGGCAGGATAGTGTGCTCTGGTAACTGGGGAATTTGGAGCCATGGTTGTGCTTGGGTGTGAATCCCAGATCTGCCCCTATTTAACTTTGGGACCTTGGCCAATTAAACCTCTCTGAGCCTCAGTTTTCTCTTCTGTGAAATGGGGCTAAATGTAGTACCTCCCCATAAGGTTGTTGGGAAGACTCATTCTCAGTCACACAAATATTTGGTCGAAATGGATAGCTGGATAGAAGGTAGGTCAATTTGGCTTTCTCAAAGCTCATCATCCTGCAAAATTCTCATTTTCTGGTACTCCAGGAGGCCAAACAGATCTGCTAGCTGGCTTGTGGGTACTAACAGTACACTCATCAAGTGTAACTTTTTTTAAATGAAAAAAGAATAAATCAATAATACAGTGATCTTGTTTTGCATCACGTTACAGCAGGGGAATCACCCCATGTGAGTCATTATTTGATATACAGTCATACACCACGCTGCTACTATTCCAAATTTAGTCATTTCCAAGTGAATTCGCAGTTAAATGATTAACCTGTATTATAAGTTCTATTACAAAAAAAACCAAGCCTCTGATGATGTCTTTCCTATCATTGCCTAGTGTTAAACATTTGGGTGCTGTCTACTTTCAATCCATCAAGATTCAAAGAGACAGTGCATCCTTTCTGCCCAAGACTTTTCCTTGTCTTTCGCTACCCCAAAGGTCCCCCTTGCTGGTAGTGGGTCACACTCCTCAGCATTTTTGTACATGCTAGGGCATGTCTCTTCTGGGTGCTCCAGTCAGGAGGGAGCTTGCTAGCTTGCTGCCGTTGCGTCTCCCTGTGGACGTGCCTTTGACACATTCCCTTGCCCCTCCTCTATGATCTCTGTGATACAGGAACAGTGAACAGATTCCCTACCTAGAGGGTGTATCAGGAAGCCACCAATGAAATCAACAGAGATACAGCCGTTTTTACAGAGGCTGAAGCTCATAGAATTGGAAATCTGAGGGACACAGAAGTGTCAACAGAATAACTTGACTATTTCTCATCAGTGGAAAGACAGATATGGGATCCAGACAGCAGTTTCTAGTTCTCTTTCTGCTGTTAAGTGGCTCTCCTCCATCTTCAGAAGAGATGATAAAATAAGGGAATTGGACTGAGGGTCCTTCCTAACAGATGCAGCTAGCTTTATCGCTTACTAAATGTTGATTCTCTGAGCCAGGCACTGTGCTAAGTGCTTCATAAACATAATCTCACTAAACCCTTCCAGCAGCCCTCTGAGGCAGGCATTGTTGGTCCCATTTTACAGATGAGGAAACTGAGACTCAAGAAAGTTAAGCAACTTGCCAAATAAAGCGCATGTGGTGAAATCAGCATGTAAACCAAGCAATCTGATGTGGTCCAATCGGTTCAGGTAAGCATCACAAGGAAGGGGACCTGGCTGTTATTTGCCAACAAGAATAGGACCTCACGCATAGAAGGTGGACAAGAAATATTTGTTAATTGAAGAGGAATGTGTAAAGGACTCCAAGAGCTACTTAAGTGTGTGACTCCCGGTTTCCTAAAAGTCCCTCTGCTTTTCCTTACAGTCTTTTTTCCTAAAGTTTGACAATGGCCTCAGATGTTTAGGAACCAGTGTGACTGTAGCATAGGAAGGGGAAAGAGGTGATTTCTTCCAGTTCTTTAAGGCTGTAATAGTGGGTGGCTATCAGTAACTAAATATTGAGGTTTATTTAGTTTTCCACAAAATGGCTTAAATATTCAACCCATGCATCTCATTAAATAAAGTGTAATAACGTGTGGCAAATTATTCTAAAACCGTCAACTTCCTTTACACCTAAGGATAAAGACTATGGCATTTTACACACGTTCACTTTTAATATAAGATTTGATGCAGCTTTGGTTTTCTGTGTCAGTTATTAAATTTTTGACACTTTCTTTTTTTAAGACAAGGTGATCTGTGACCTAAGGAAACATTCTCTTCCTGTTGTAGTTTTTTGATTATCTCTTTGTTACTATCGTTGTTCACATTGCTCCTCTTTGACTTTTTTGTTTTATCTTTGTTTATTTATTTTGTAATCTCAAAGTAGTCCATGCTATTATTTCATCTCTTGCTATCTACTTCCTTCTTTTGATGCTAAAGGGCACAACTAATCATTCTAGATGAGAGTAGAGTAGAAAGAAGTCCTTAAGACCTAATTTATGGTTTTATTGTCGCCATGCGAGTATTTCCTTTCATTACTAACACCATGAATTCTAAACACAACACAATTTCAAACTCATCCCTCCTAGTGAGTGCTACATAAACAACAATAAATACTAATTAATGAATGTCATTATGCTTTTTAATGATCACTTTAGAAAACAGTCCAGTTTCGTGCTCATAACTCTGTGTTGCAAAGCAAATAAAAGTCCTCTTCTCCTACCCCCCACCCCCAAATCTCCAAGAGTGGGAATTTTGTCTTGGGCAAATTTTTGTTTTTCTGTTTTAATACGAAAATTACAAATTTTGTTTATACATACACATTCATATAATATAATATATATAATAGTCTTGTTCTATCCTGTAAGACATCGTACCCTGTAATAGTCCTCCTCTGTATGAGCACCAGTGTTCTCCAAACAGTGGAGAATGTGAAGCATGCTTTGCTCCCTTCTACCTTCCTTTGAATTTTGTTCTTTTTTCTTAAATGGTTTCTTGTGACCATTCTTCATCTTTCAGGTGATTTAGAGTATTCCTTATATGTCAGGCCATTTCTCTCTCTTTCTTTTCTTTTCTTTTCTTTTCTTTTTTTGGCTCTGCTGCATGGCTTAGCTTGCAGGGATCTTAGTTCCCCGACCAGGGATTGAACCCCGGGCCAACGGCAGTGAAAGCGCTGAATGCTAACCACTAGACCGCCAGGGAATTCCCTGTCAGGCCATTTCTGTAATACAGAGGCCCCAACAAGTCAGGTCAGCTTGGTGGCTATTTCTTTGGCATTTTCCTATTATCCTTCCATTGGTCCGAAGTCTTGAGTGATTTTGACCAGAGGGGGGCCTTTTATTTACCCTTTAAGGAAAACACTTAAGGACAAAAAGGACAGGAATGAAGATCGGGCAGCTGCCTGCTATGTGCCAGGTGCTGTCCTAGCATGACATGTTGCATGAGCAATGGAATCCACTTTAACCTCGGCTCCATTGCCATTTTCAGAGCCTTGTCCTGCCCTCTGAGATGGAGAACTCCAAGATAATTTAAAAGCACAATAGAAGAATGATTTCAGAAATTTCAAAAGAAAAACTAGCTTATTTCCAGCTGCCAGCTAGATCAAGAGCAGCTGCAATTAGAAGTGTTTTCCTAGCAACTTCAAACATTGATAAGAATCACAGAGGTAATACCTGCATAAAATAGAGGCCTCCCAAATGGTTAGGGAGTGGAAATCTCACTCTTGTGTGAAACAGACCAACCTTTGGTCATTTTATACAAACTTCTATTATTTTAATTTTTAGAAATTAAAAAAGTACAGGAATACCAAGAATGTGACTACACCTGCATAACCACTTAAATTGACGATTACTAATATTTTGTTATATTTACTTCATCTTTTTTTTTTTTTGCGGTACGCGGGCCTCTCACTGTTGTGGGCTCTCCCGTTGCGGAGCACAGGCTCCGAACGCGCAGGCTCAGCAGCCATGGCTCACGGGCCCAGCCGCTCCGCGGCATGTGGGATCTTCCCGGACCGGGGCACGAACCCGCGTCCCCTGCGTCGGCAGGCGGACTCTCAACCGCTGCGCCACCAGGGAAGCCCTCAACTTGTTTTTATTAATAAAGTAAATCAAACATGACTGGTAACATTGAAGTTTTCTGTGCCACTTACGCCTCATACATTCTACCGTCCCCAACCGCTATCACGAAGGAAGCTTGTGCCATTCCTCTTCACTTTTATACTCTTACAGGCACATATATGAAATTACATTTTGCAAAAGCTTTCCAGGGATCGAACCTGGGCAATAGCAGTGAAAGCACCAAGTCCTAACCCACTGGATCTCCAGGGAATTCCCTGCAAAAACTTAGGATTTCAGGTGGGGAAATGGCTTTGCCTTTCAGACTTAAAAATGCAGTCTCATTCCCATAACTTCGTTTGCAAACCAGTTGCCATCTAATTATTTCACTCTTTAAATTAGCTGAAACCCTTCACCTTTTAAGTAGGGTTTTTGCTTGCAGGGGGACCGTCTGCTGTCCGTCTGCTGGCAAAAGCGCTAGTATTTCACGTTTGTAAGTGATAAGAGGGAGAGGTGGCGGCTTTCGGAGATCAGGTTTCAAGTCTGGCCCTGGTTTTATGTGTGTGGGAATGGACGCAAAGGAAAACACAGCTGAGCTGTATTGTGGCTCTTCCTGTCAAACCTGTTCGTGTCCAGGGTGAGTTAAGCGGGGGAGCAATGTCTCCCTCACCCAGCCTCTAGTGAAGTTTATGCCTGGATTCAAAGCAGCTTACTTCCCAGGAAACAACCATCTGAATCTACCCCGTACGGGATTTGAAAAATGTGTCTCTGTCCTGGGAAAATCTGCTAGAGAGAACTTGGCTGTCCTCTTCCTGATCAAAGAAGGAGTGGAACTGGGGTGATGTCACTCGGTGGAGTTACTGATGTCAGTAGGGTGTCAGCCGTGGGAGGTTCGGTTTGTGAAACTGAGTTACACCTAAGTGTCTTAGGAAACTCCATTCAGAACTCACCGGAGCTGCCCCGCCAGGACGGGGCGGGGAGGGAGAGAGCACCTCGGACTTTTCCTTCCCATTTCTGTCCCACTTTTGGAACCTTGGGATTAAAAGAAATGAAAGCCTCAAACCTATGGACATTTTAGAAAATCGGTATGTAGCTTTAAACTCTCACAAATCCTTCTTTCTACCTGGGTGATGGTTGTAGTTACAGACACTACGTGTTCAGACCATGAAGGGCTGTGTTCTTAGTGGGTGCTGGTTTATTTTACTCCGTTTGGGACTGGGGGTCCAGTTTGAAAACGTCTGTCTTCCAGCTATATGTGCACAGGAACCTTTAGCTCGTGCTGTTGCTCTTCGTGAGGTTTACATGTTGGTGAAAAGTCTTGGTTCCCGGACCCCAGGAAATGGTTTTGCTGATCATGCATTGCAGAGAAGTTACTATCTTGATGATTAAAATGCTTTTTGAAGATTGTCTGGACATAATTTTAAAATCCAGCCGAAGTCTAATAATGGAATGAAATCGCTGTGCTAGTATTTCTCTCATCATCAAGACTGGGATGGAGAAAAGAAATTCAACTATGACGTCAAAGTTAAAAGGACAAGCAGGGGCTCAGGTTAACGTGAGGGGTTGGGAATGAACCCAGAAAGTGCAGCAGGGCACACTCAGTTCTGTGAATGAGCTGCTTTTCACAAGTTATTTATTAGATTTCAGATGCCCACTGCCAGTAAGTAAGTTCTCTTTCTCCCAACCAACTGGCAGATAACACCCAGTGTAGCATTAGAATGTCAGCAGTAGAAATGGGTTCTATTTACAAAAGCTGGAGGCTCTAGCTCAGAAACCAAGAGGTCAGTGTCAGTGTTCAGTCCCACCCTACCCTGCCTCCATTTCCAAATGCTCGGTTTCTGTCCCATTTAGAGGAACTCTTGTAGGCGGGAAACTGGTATCTCAGAGACTCACCCCTGCTTGGGGTTCCATTTTACTTTCACTTCGCATTCTTTTGAATTTAATCTGTGGTCTTATTGAGACAACCCTTTGAATTTCTTTCCATTTAAATATGAAGTCAACGTCTTTGAACAGAAGGCATATGGGCTTACTGGAATCGACGATTTCCTTACCCTTTTATTTAGTTGAGTCAGAGGAAAAATAGTATGCATGTTCCCCACAGTTGCTTGGTTTTATTGTTCAGGAAAGATTGAGGAGGTGAAGATTACCATCAGAAAAAGATTTCAGGTTATAGTTGGTTTGTAAAAAGACTGCATTACATATTCGTGCCTAATCTTAGTGCTTAATTCTTAATCTTAATTCTAGTCTTAATCCTTGATTTTTTCATTATTAAGCTGATTTCTAGATTTAGTAAAAGTTAACCTTAATCAAAGCTGTGTGGCTTTTCTGTTTTCTTCATTTCTTAGTTATTCCAGTGGAAACAGCTGGAGAACTTATATTTCCGTGAGAAAAAGTTTGCTGTTGAAGTTCACGATCCACGGAGGTGAGGATCCCAGACTGTTTCCTGTATGAGCCTGGTGACCATCCAGATATGCTGCTCTCAAATTCACGTGCGCGTGTTGTCATTTCTCTTGGGCATATATGTACGATTGTAATCGCTTGATCAAATGGTAACTCTTTAACCTTTTGAGGAACTGCCAGACTGTTTTCCAAAGAGGCTACACACCCTTTTACATTCCCACCAGCCATGTGCGTGGTTTCATTTTCTCCGCATTCTCCCTAACACTTGTTATTTTTAGGTGTGTGTGTGTGTGTGTGTGTGAGAATAGCCATCCCGGTGGTGTGCAGTGATAAGCTCGTACTGCTTTGAATTTGCACGCTGAGCATCTTTTCACGGGCTCATTGGCCGCTTGTACATCTACTTTAGAGAAATGTCTATTCGGATCCTTTGCTCATTTTCAAGTTTGGTGTTCTTGGTCACTTAAATAAAAAGTTGCTAAATTATCTACGTGAGTTGAAGTCAGGATGTAGGCTCTCCAAGTTCTTCAGAGGAATTCCCTATCAGCCCTCAGCGGTTGCTTTTCAGATAAGTTTATGGATATTTGGAGGTCTGAGGGATGGAGGAAACAGCTGTGACAAAAAGATGACCCAAAGAGATAAGGCAAATTCCTACAAAGCACATTGGTGCCCTTCTCCTACCCCCACCCCTACTCAGTGTCTGCTTCCCCCCTCTGCCCCATCTTTCTCTCTCTTGCTCTCTCCTGACTCTGACCCTCTCTCCTCTTTTTATCTGGTGCATAAGCAGTACTGTGGACCAGTTTTGGACATGCATCATATTATTATGTTCATCCTCTGACAGTGCCAGAGCCAGACAATTCTACCTAGACCTGAGATGCTCTCTTACCTTAAGGAAGGTGCTGATCCCGCAGATCCTGGTTGCTTTGTCTTTAAAATATTATCACGTTTATTCCCGCCTTCTTGTGATGGTCGCACATCCTATGGTCTTTAACTAAACGTTTTTATTACAGCCTCTAATGTGGCTAATTCTCATCTGCTGCTTTTTTTAAATATTTAATTTCTGTTATTTCCAATATCATGCTTCTATACAGAATGCAGAATGTGTGTATTTATGCACGTGACCATACTAGACTTAGGTTCTTCTAAAATATTATACAGTTGGTATATTAGTAATCATTTTCCTTTTTAAATTAATTTATTTTTTAATTTTATGTTGGAGCATAGTTGATTAACAATGTTGTATGAGTTTCAGGTGTACAGCAGAGTGATTCAGTTATACGTATACATGTATCTGTTCTTTTTCAAATTCTCTTCCCATTTTCTCATCTGCTTTTGAGTGTGTGAATGTGTTGTTTAATATGCTGCTTTGACAGAGAGCTATTACCCAGGTGGGGTTGGTTTTCTCATAAAAGGAGAAAATCAGAAGCTTGGCCCCTGAGAGCAAAAGAGTTTTGGCAGAGCCCAAACAATTAAGGGGAAGCTTTGTTACATTACCCACTGGGTACATTTTATGTTATGCTGGGCCCGAGACAGATTGTTTGAGTGCTTTCCTTACTCTTTCAGAATTTCAGTATCCAGAAGGACCTTTGGGCAAAGTGGCCTCTTTGTGCAAACGTGGTATGCGAACTCTTCTCTCATCAAGTCCATCTGGGTAATGGCGATTAGTCAGCATCAGTTTTACTTGGACCGGAAGCAAAGCAAAGTAAGTAACTAGAAGCATTTCTATAAGGACAGAGTCCTGTCCCTCATTGGCTTTGTGTTCTCAAGATAAGCTTTCTCAGAAAAGATGCAAGCACGTGGGTTTTTGTTCCTTGAGTTTTGTTTTTTTAAGCTTTACTACCAATTGTTTTAATTTTTCTTACATTTAAGGAAGCGGGCAACGTATAACCTGATCTGAAAACTGTAAGATTTGCCAACTTTGTGGCATGCATGTATGTGTGTACACTCAGGATGTTTTAATGTTAATGATCGAACTATACCATGAGAAAGAATCATGCCTAGTTACTAAAACATTTTAACTGCAAAACTGAAATCTTATATTTTTGTTCTGAAAAATATCACTTTTGTATATAAAAATTTTATATTGTCCTCCGTGTTGACATTTTTATTCCATAGTAACTGAATTGCTTTATTAATTTGAAATAGGTTTAACTGAATGAATTCCATTTCAATGTTATATTAGGCAAAAATTCCTTCAGCCAGGAGTTTAGACGATATTGCAATGGATTTGACTGAGACGGGAACACCAAGGGTCTCCAAAATGGTGACACTAGAGGCAAAAAGTCAGTTCATCATGGCAAGCAACGGCAGTTTAATCTCCTCAGGTAATATTTTTGGATTAGAGAGCGTGCAAGCGATCTTTATGTTATTTCACATATTTTTCGTTGTAAACCACTTTCAAATGTATCTTTTAACCCATTTTTTTGGGAATAAATAAGCATATGGAACCTACAGTATATTGCGGTTTTGAATAAATTTTGAAATTAATTTTTAAAAGAGTATGAAGAGAAAAGAAAAGAGTATGAAGAAAGTTAAATAGTAAAGTCAGTTTGTATAATTAACAATAGATACTAAGGTAGTGAGTGCCTCAGGGTAGCTTGCAAGAATATTTTCTCCCCAAAAGGTTCATAAGCTTTTTCTTTCCCCAATATGTAGTTTTTGATACAAACAGTTATCTAATTCTCCATTTAACATAAAGTGAACCATGACTACAGCCTTCAAACCCACCTCACCCCCAAAGTGATTTTTGCCCCTAAACCCTTCCTCTGTAGAAATTTTGGATAAGAGTCTCACTAAGTATACATAACTTCACTAAAAATAATTTCTCATCTAAATCCCATTGTCAGCTTGTGAACCTGAAGCATAGAATATTCCTTTGCCTTGCTTACATTCTAAAAGAACATTCTAAACAACTATCTCAAGGAACATCTTACCTTCTCTCCTGCTCAGAAAAATGAATTTCTTCCTTGGGTGTGTCTGAAACACTAAGCATTTTATCATTGCTTCTAAAATGACTGAGCCAAAATGCAAAAGGCATATCTTATTACCAGGCTCTGTTTAATGCCCAGAAGCATGAGAAAATGTTCTCCAGTTTCCTTTTATTATGTTCAGAAACAAGGAGAAAAGAAATAAACTATTATTAAACAGCAGGTTTGGCTTAAAAATCCCTTGTCCTTTAAAAAGGAAGGAAACGGGCTTCCCTGGTGGTACAGTGGTTGAGAGTCCGCCTGCCGATGCAGGGGACACGGGTTCGTGCCCCGGCCCGGGAAGATCCCACATGCCGCGGAGCGGCTGGGCCCGTGAGCCATGGCCGCTGAGCCTACGCGTCCGGAGCCTGTGCTCTGCAACGGGAGAGGCCACAACAGTGAGAGGCCCGCGTACTGCAAAAAAAAAAAAAAAGGAAGGAAACATGCCGTGCGTAAACCTTCTCTGCCCTCCCTCCCAATCCCCACCAGGTTCTCAAGACTCAGAAGTCAGTGAGGAGCAAAAGAGAGAGAAAATCCTTGAACTCAAGAAGAAAGAAAAGCTGTTGCAAGAAAAACTTCTGAAAAAAGTTGAAGAGCTTAAGAAGATTTGTTTGCGGGAGGCTGTAAGTGTCTTCTGCTCTTAGGGAGCACTTCACATCGTGTTTGACAGTTCCAGCCAGGGTCAGTGATCTCCCTCTCGGTTCTGTCCTGTTTTACAGGAGCTCACAGGCAAAATGCCAAAGGAGTATCCACTGAACGTAGGTGAGAAACCTCCTCACGTCAGAAGGCGTGTAGGTACCGCATTCAAATTAGATGACAACTTGCTGCCGAGTGAAGAGGTATGAACACCAGCTCTGAGCGTGTCTATCAACAATGAGACAGAAATGCTGTCAGTTCTGTGTGGCTGACTTGTTCCTTTGGTTTTTGAGTTACTGCTGTACATTTTTATCTCACCAGTTAAAAGTGATCATGGAGACCAAGTTGAATTCTTTCTTTCATGCACAGTCTAGTTAAAATTGAGTTCTCTCTCATGACTTTACCCCCGCCAGACAGAAAGAGCACTAAATGAACTCTAAATGTTTATAAATTGAGAAATATTTTTGTAAGAATTAAGACTTCCAGCACTAGAGTCTCCCACTTAAAACCAAGTAGCCTTTGGCAGATCGTTGACCCTCTGTGAAGTCTCAGTTCTTGGGTTTTCTCATCAATAAAATGGGGGTAATGATTGTTCTTCCCTCTGAGAGATGCAAGGAGTATTCAGTGAGATAACACATGTATAGCACTTGGGTATAATAAAGTTAAAATATTGGTTAGCCAATATAGAGGGTACTTTCTCATCTGCATGACATCAGACACTATGACCCTACTCGTGTTTCTTGCAGAAGTTTAGCCATCTTGGCTTTAGAAAATGATAGCAGTTTCCATTAATAATAAAGTGAGCATTGCTATTTATTGAGTGTTCACTGTATACCCAGCTCTGAGCTAAGCAATGCACATACATTATTTCCTTTAATCTTCACCATAGTTTCATAAGGTGGGTGTTATCTCCCTTTTAAAAATGAAAAAAAAATCGAAGCATTAAAAATTAAGCAATATGTCCAGGGTCATGCAACCAGGAATCACCCAGAAAGAGGAATCAAACCTCAATTTATCTGTTTCTAAAGCTGTGCATGTGAATATAGCATTCTCTGGCTATGAATCTTGGGTGAAGTATCCCTTCTTGAAAAATACGATCTTCATCCAACCAACTGAATGAATGGAAGGCCATTCCCTTCTTTGAAAAGGACAGAGAGTTGGACTATTCAGTTAAAGTAAATGGAGGAGGGAGGTCTTGTTTTCTAGGAAAGTGTTTGAGAATACCTAAGCAGTAAAACTTAGGATTTTGTTCTCAGAGAGCATCTGATTTGAGAGCGCATGAGAAAGAGAAATGTTATTATCTAGTACATATCACAGTGACTGTGTGTGTCCATAAAAATAAAACAGTATCATCATGTAAATGCAGGACCCTGCTTTGCAAGAACTGGAGAGCAATTTCCTAATACAGCAAAAGCTGGTTGAAGCTGCAAAGAAACTTGCCAGCGAGCCAGATCTTTGTAAAACTGTGAAGAAAAAACGAAAGCAAGATTACACGGATGCAGTGAAAAAGCTTCAGGAGATCGAAAATGCAATAAATGAATACCGAATTAGATGTGGAAAGAAACCCAGCCAGAAAGCATCAGTTATCTTACCAGGTTAGTAATTAGTAAGGTTTTTTAGAGTCACATAAGTCAATCCTCTTGATGGAATGTACCATTTCCAGACCAGTTCCTTTGGTAAGAGACAAAAGAAAGAACAGGATTAATTATGAGTTTCTTAGGATAAAAATGGTTTGGAATTTCAGTCTTACAAGTACGTTAACTTGGTTTTTAGTGACCTTCTTACTATTGTAATACTATACTATTGCATTGCTTTAATTTTCAGCTTTCATAGCAATGTTGGTTCCTAATAAGACGGATTCACCTTTAACTGGCCTGATGTCACTGCAAGAAATACATTTGAAAACACAGGATATTAAGAGAGCTGGGCCCTACCTAGTAGTTTCTCAAAGGTTTTTAATGCAGCAGACCATACATTTTCTTAAGGACCTATCCAACATATATGGATAGAAAAGAGCTCTTACAGTTATTGTCATTTATGGAGGCTATTTAAAGATACGGGCATATGTTCATGTTATATTATGGAAGGCAGAAGGCAGAATACAAAATTGTAACCATAACATGGTCCTGACATTGTATAATTATATACACACAAAGACTAATTGGGAAAGAGTTCAGAATATTAATAGCTGTAGAATTTCATGTCACTTAATTTTCTTCCTAATTATCTTCCATATTTTCAAAATTCTCAACATTATATATCTAAAACTTTAATATTCAGGAAAAAAGTAAACTGAAAAACATCTCATTTAGGTCGATTTCAAGTCCAATTGGCCTTCCATATTTATTAGCATGACTTTTAGCCTTGATCACTGGTTGAAATACGATTCTATTTCTTTGATTCCAAGACTTTTTTTTTTTTCCCATTTAAACATCTGTGAAATTGTTATAATTCTTACACTAGATGGAGTGTTACAGTTATGATCGGCAGTGCTTTTTTCTTTTTTTACTGGGACATCAAGTAATGATACATCTTAGATTTGACAAAATGTGGTAATCAGGTTTAAAGTGTACTCAGCTTCAGAGCATATGATTTGCAAAGCAGAGATATGGCTTTCAGGAAAGTGAATGCACAGACATCAACACACAAGTGTGCGTCACCTACAGCTGGGGAGTTTAGGATGGCTTTGACTCTGAATGTGAAATCCAGTTGGCCTAGTCACTGGCCACATTCTGGACCTACAGAGACGGATGATGAGCAGTGCACTTAACTTCCATAGCCATTTGTTGTGGCCCGTTCATCCCCAGCTGTGTAAGATTCAAATGTTATCCTTTTCAGTAACTGACATTTGGGCAGCGCTGGTGCCAATGGTTGAGCATATATCGGGTGGATTTTTTTAAAGCCTGCCTGACAGCTGACTCTACTGGCATTTCGCCTTCAAGCTCTACTGTGTGTCCAGTTAAGAGACAGTCCTCCTGGCTCTGATAGAGATTAACATTTGAGACTGGATGTGGAGATTCACTTCATAATGGCTTTGAAGCTTACACTGAGGTGTCGTGTTTGCCTGTAACTTTGCCCATCGTTGACGCTGAGCATGGAATGACTTGCCAGAGTACATCAACATCTGAGATATCGCTTTTTGCTAAACCCATTTTGTAACATTTGACGGGCACCAGTAGTAATCAGATCATTATGGGCATTTTCAACCACCAGAGTTCTTTCACCAGCATGCTGTGTTTAGGGAACCAAAAGTATAGCTAACATTTATTGAGCATTTGTCCTGTGCCAGGAGCTGGGCTAAGGGCTTTACATCTATTACGTCATTTAATGCTCACCAAAGCACTAAACACTAGGTACTATTCTTATCACTATTGTAGAGATGAGCCAAATGATGCTTGGAGAGATTAAGTAATTTGCCCTGGGTCTCACAGCCAGTAAGTGACAAAACCAGGATGTGAACCCAGGTCTGTCTATTTCAGTAGTTCTCACTCAGGGGCAGTTTCACGCCCCAGGGAGCATTTGGCAATGTCTGCAGACGTGTTTGATTGTCAAAACTGAGGGTGGGGTGGTGTCGGCATCCAGTGGTGGAGGCTGGAGATCCTACAGTACAAGGGGCAGCACCCACCCTCCTCCACCACCACCACCCCACCCCCCGCAACAAAGAATCATCCAGTCCAAAATGTCAGTATTGCCACCCACTGTTAAGAAACCGTGGTCTGATTGAGAAGCTTATGCACCACAAGTGACCACCACACTCTATCAAGAAAAACCCCTTCTCTTCAGGGGAGGGCTCAAAAAAATAAGTGATCCTAACAGTATAGTAGATTCTCAAAGGACCGTTCTCAAACTCTGTTCCACTTCAATAAATAATCCAATGTAATATTTGTACAGTATATAAGATGTTTATACCATCAGTAGTCAATGAGTTCATTCTTACAATAGTTAACTTCCTAATGCACTGCAATTAGTTGTGTTTATCTAAATAAAAATAAGATGCACTCCATTGCAAAGGGTTTTATTGAACTATTAAGGGTGTCCAAATGTACCATTATACTAAAGGCAGTTTATTTTATTCACAGAAGACATAATCCCATCAGAAGGTAGCTCCTTGTCTGACACTACCACCTATGATGATTGTAAGTAGCTCCCCCTTTTCAGTTTAAAACGTTATATATTCTGAAATATTAAGAATATTTTTGAGTTCAGTAAAGTCTGTTTATTATTCTTCTGGGAAAAGTAGATAGCTAACTTACGTTTATGCAGAATGGCTGGGAATGGGGGATTAGGATTAACGTCTACACAGGTTAGCTCAGCATTAAATACAGTACCGTACAAATCACGACTTCAGGGAATCAGAGTACGGTAACTGGAGTGAATAGGTATCTTGATAAGGATTTGTAAGGCTCTGTAGGATTTTTTTTTTTAACGTTTGAAGTAACTATAGAGAAGTTGCGTAAGTAATACAGAGTCCTTCACCCAGCTTTGTCTACTGGTGACATTTTATATAGATAGTGTCCAATACCAAAACCAGGAAATTAGTGTTGTGTAGGCTACACTACACTACCAGGAAATAATGTAGAGTTTATCACTGTCTACTTATTCCCATTAAGTTGGAGTTTATTTTATTTTTCTTAGGAAGAAACACACATTTTAGAAATTGGGTTACCTGTCATTATGTTGGTTTCCTAGAGGTAGACTGTATCTATTGTAATGACCTGTGGTCAACATATTTCAGGAATGGATTTCATTTCAAGTGATAGAGTATTTCCTTATAATCCATTCCTTGTGCTTTAGCAGAGGAGCTCGCTATCTGTTTGATGTGATTTAAAGAATTTGGGGGAACCAGTAACCCCTACTTCTTTATCTTCCCCCAAATGGAATCGTTCATGAAAGTCTGCCATTTCAGAATCCTTCCTTTGAGCTGAGGTTTGATCATGTTTGCCATTCCTCTTTGGAAATACAAATGCCAGTGGGAGACACAACAATTCCCTAATGACTCACCGTAAATCAGATTCATCACTTTTAATGATAGGATGAGCCTTTGGTCAGCCAAGGAGGCCTAAGAACATTAAAAGTAAAGCTGAACAGGGCTTCCTTGGTGTCTCAGTGGTTAAGAATCCGCCTGCTAATGCAGGGGTCACGGGTTCGAGCCCTGGTCCGGGAAGATCCCACATGCCACGGAGCAACTGAGCCTGTGTGCCACAACTACTGAGCCGGTGCATCTAGAGACTGTGCTCTGCAACAAGAGAAACCACTGCAATGAGAAACTCGTGCACTTCAATGAAGAGTAGCTCGCTGCAACTAGAGAAAGCCTGAATGCGGCAATGAAGACCCAACACAGCGAAAAATAAAAAAATAAATAAATAAGACAAATGTACAAGTAAAGCTGAACAAAACTGATCCAGGCCCACTTTACAGGCCAGCTTCCTCTTGGCCCCTTACACGCTGAGGTTTTTCTGTAATATAATTCAAGAAAAGTATAGTATAGTATCACCCATTCCACCTGAGAGATTTATTTGCTCAGCATGCCACCTATTGAGTTGGCATAAGTTGGGTCAGGCCCCACAAGAACATTCAGTAATTCTTTTTCTATTGTATAAAATATAAAAATAAATTTCCTGAAACGTATGTACTTTAAAAAATATCATCTTTGGAAGACCACTTTGCTCACCAGACAAATCTTCCACTTTCTTTTTTGGGAGGTTTTGGCATGGTATTTGTTTACTTTTTTATTTATCTACTTATTCTTTCATTCAATTTACTTATTATAGCCAGTGACACCTGTACTCTTGCTGGGCAGCAATCAAGTTCGGTACCTCATTCTCCAAGAATTCTTCCTCCCAAGTCTCTCGGGATTGAGAGAATCCATTTCAGAAAGTCGTCCATCAATGAACAGTTTGTGGATGCCAGACAGTCCAGGTAAGAAGTCACATTATCAGTGAGGTGAATGCCTTGCCACTATGAGATCTTTTCTCCAAAATAGTCAACCCATTTTTGCGTTATCCTTTTTATTCTTTCAGAAAGTGTTACCTTGTAAAACCAAAGCATACAAACTAACCCAGTTATTTATTGTTGCTAACAAGTGGAAGTGTTTTTAAAGAGATCTTTTGAAAAGTATTTGGTGTTTCCTTGATTTTAAAGTCTACTTGATTTATATTAAATTATAGGAACATTGATTATAATCTGAATTTGGGTATAGTGTCCAAAGTTCTGTTTCATCACCCACGGTTTCAGGAAACTGTCATTAAATACCACTCTTCCAAACCAACTGAGAGAACTGACTTCTGAACTTTCAAAGGAAAATGGGACTTCAGTACATTTTTAGTCTGTAAAGTAGATTAATACAACTTCTCAAGTGTCTCAAGTAAATATTATCAGGGCAATAACAACAGGGCAATAACTTTTTAAAAGATGACAGACCAATGGTTCCCAGAATTTGGCTGCAGGGATCAATACTAGTTTTATTTTTCTTTCTACATAGGGCTCAAGGTAGGATTACCAACTTTTTACTTTGCCTAATCAGAACGTTCAAACAAACAGCACTACGATTTCATGAAAAAAAAAAAAAAAGACATTTACATATCCAAAATACAGTCATCGTTGTAATAATAATAATAACAATAATATGAAGTTAACCTTTATTGAGCACTTACTATGTGCCAGACACTGTTTGAAGTGTTTTAATATGTATTAATAAATTTAATCCTCACAACAATCCTGACTGTATTACTACCATCCTTACCAATTATAGATAAGTACACCAAGGACGAGAAAGCATGAATCACTTGTTGGGTTTGTCAACTAGTGAATGTCAGAATTGGGATTTGAACCTAGGTAGCCTGACTCCAAAGCCTATGATGTGATTTTAGCCAATATTATATTGCATCTCAGGGAAGATGGAAATTAGTCTCAAAATAAAGGAAGATTATTTAGATTAAAGAATTTTTCGCTTATGAAAAGAAAACCCACATTTTGTTATATTTCTAATTTGTCAAAGACCAGTGAAAACTTTCATCTCATTGGCCCAAGTTTTTAGATTAGCATCTAAAAACTGTTGCCTTAAACAATAGAGATCCAGGTGTCTAGAGCTGTGCTGTCCAATTTAATTAAAAGTAAATAAAATTTAAAATTCGGTTCCTCAGTCCTACCAGCCACATTTCAAGTCCTAATAGGCACATGTGGCTGATGGCTGATATTGGGTACCACAGATATAGCGCATTTCCATAATTGAAGAAAGTCCTATCAGATAACACTGGACAAGTGTGTTTATTATATTAGGGAAAACAAAGCTATTTCAGCAAGAGGAATTATAACTGGGAAAATCATTATCTTAAAAATTATTATGCCTTCATCCCCAAGCGCTTAAGATGGGTTTGCTCTTTGATCCAGCAATTTCTCTTTTAGGAATTTTTCCCCTTGAATTAACTACAGGATGCTTTGTTTAAACTAGCATTGTTTATACTAGTAACAAATGAAGACAGCCCAAATGCTCAACTAGTGGATTGTTTAATTATGGTCAGTCTTTACACTGGAATACTATAAACTCATTAAAATAACAGTGTAGGTGAATATTAAGTGACATAAAATGTTAAATCAAATTTTTTTAAGTGGGTTTTGAAAGAGAATATACAGTAAGATCTCATTTTTTGTTGTTAAAAGTATAAATGCTTTTTTTAAATTGAAGTATAGTTGTATTACAATGTCGTGTTAGTTTCAGGCATACAGGAAAGTGATTCAGTTATACATACGTGTGTGTGTGTGTGTGTGTGTGTGTGTATTCTTTTTCAGATTCTTTTCCCTTATAGGTTATTACAAAATATGGGCTATAGTTTCCTGTGCTATACAGTAGGTCCTTGTTGGTTATTTATTTTATATATAATAGGGTGTGTGTGTTAATCCCAATAAAAGTGTAAATGCTTGTAAGTATATATGCTTAGTAAAAATATCTGAAAATGTTTAGTGTTCTGACATATCTGAGGCACCAGATTATGGACATTTAAATGTTTAGCTGTACTTTTAAACTTTTTTGCAATGAACTTGACATGCTTTTGTAACAAGTGAGGTATAATCAAAGTCATTTTTAATTAAAAAATTAACTTCAAATTGTGTTCTCACTGTGCTGGAAAGTGGACAAAGTGATTTAAGGATGCTGTGAATGACAGTCCACTACCCAAATTCATGCTGCAGAGTATTTTTGTATGGCCCATGGTTTTAGATTTTTGAATACTGGAACAGAAATCAAAAGCAGTAATATTTTGTGACATAAAAATTGTATGAAATTTTAATTTACGTGTCCACGGTCAAATTTGATTGGCACGCAGTCACCTCCATTCACATACATATTGTCTACACTGGTCTCTTACTTCAAGGGCAGAGTTGAGTCATTGCGACAGAGATCATCTGGCCCACAAAGCCAAAAATATTTGCTGTGAGGCTCTTTACAGAGAAAGGATTTCCTGCTCTCGTTGCTTCCAATCTATTTTATTCAATACACCCTTTTTAAAAGTCTTTTAGTTTTTTCCTCCATATTTATGACTCAGAGTCACATCACTTGTGCTTCCCCTAAGACTCATCTATGATGCACCAGGATACTAAGCCACAAAGACAGTTTTCCCAGTTATCTCTTTATGTTCCCATTCCTTCAGTTTCCAGTAAGTTTCCTTCCTTTTTTTTTTTAATTGAAGTATAGTTGATTTACAATGTTGTGTTAGTTTCACGTGT